>NW_021604626.1:501801-529137 GCF_004785775.1 Grammomys surdaster
GGGGGGGAATTGACTTTCATAAGTTCCTCACAAGGGTTTTGTATAACTGGCCAAGTTATACAAATGGGAAAGGTTGAGAGGAGCACTCAAGTATTGACTCCTTCTTACTTAAACTCTTACATATTTGTTTATTTTTAAATTTTCATATTTAGTGGTGTGTGTGTGTGTGTGTGTGTGTGAGAGAGAGAGAGAGAGAGAGAGAGAGAGAGAGAGAGAGAGAGAGAGAGAGAGAGAGAGTTGGTTTTCTCCTTCTGTTTTGTGAGATCTGGGGACCAAACTCAGTCATGAGATCTTGCACTTTACTTGCTAAGCTACCTTCTAACCCTTCTGTTTATTTGTGGAGACTGGATCTCATGGAGCTCAGGCTGGCCTAAACCTCTACTTAGCCAAGCATGACTTTGAATTTCTGATCCTCCTATCTCTGCCTCAGGACTGCTGGGATTATAGACTGATCTACCATATCCAGTTTATGCAGCGCTGAGCTTCATGCACGCTAGGCAAGTACTCTGCCAACTGAGTCGCAAGTCTAGGCCCCCTCATGCCTCTAAGATTTTAAACACATAGAATACTGTCCTAGACTGCTCCGCTTTCCAATCTGCGTGTGCATGAACACACACACACACACACACACACACACACACGTACCCCCCCACCCCCATCCCTCTTGTACTAATACACTTGCTAGTCTAGTTCCTTCAGCTGCAGGTATTATGAGTCCCTCTCCAAAACAAACCTTAGCCCCACCTACATTCGGCCATACTCTTGGAACAATGGTATACATTTTGTCTTCCCAGTGACAATCAAATTTAGACAATTTCTATTCAAGTCTAGCCCATATTTATCTGCATATGAAGAATAGATATGCTGATTCAGCCTGAACTAGTTTTGTGTGCAAACACAATAAGGCAAAACTGTGTCCTGTAGTCACCTTTTAGAAAGGATCCCCCAGTGACCATCTCATGCCTATGTATAACTAGGCATGCATATGGTTAAAATCAGATGCGTTGCTGGGACCTTCCAGTAGAGAAATTATTTTATAATTTCATCAATTAAAATAGAGAATTTCCCAGATTATACCCCCCCCTTAGTAACCATCCCTTTTTTGCAAACCCCATAAAAAGAAACCCTGAATAATAATCAGCTCATTAAGTACCTTTATTCATGTGGTCTGGTGTCTTGACACTGTATCTCTCTTTAATCTGTACTATTCTTTTGCTCCAAATAAAGTTACCTTGAATCTCTTGCAAATCTGTGTTATCTCTTATTTTCAGTTCTTGATATACGAATCCAAGAACCCTGTAACATCCAGCCCAGACTCTGACCACCGGTAACAAGTCCACTAAGTGTTTTCATTGATGTGCCAGACTGACTTAATGATCTGCAGTTGGATTCTTGCTATTAGCACAAAAAGCTCCCTGAACTGGGATGGGTGGGAGCACAAGGGAGCAGCTTCCAGGCCTCAGAGGCAGTGCCTCTGGTTTCTGGTATCAGAAAAATCCTAATCCTCAATTTTCTCTTAATTCTTTAGAAAGAAGAAATAAAGCCATAACTCTTTTTTTTTTCAGACTTCAGGACACAACGTGCTAATTTTAAGAGCTTAAAAAAATATCCTCCTGATTAATTAGTAATTATTCACTGGGGATCAAGAGAATTTGCTAATCAGAGCTGCAGGAACTACAGTTGGCAAATACTTGCATCTTTAAAGTTTTTTTTCCGCCTTTAATAATTACCTTGCAACGTATTTTTAGTGCCAAGTAGGTGGGATCATTTTTATTGTAGTAAAATCCCTCAAACAGCCAACCATCTTTTCTGAAAAAAGTAGAGAGCAAAAGAAAAAAGGTGGGTGGGAGTGGGAGGGAACTGACATAGATTAGAAGCTTCTTTCAATGACACTGCTCGGTGGAACTGAATTTACGGGTGGTAGTGGGCATCCAATCAGTCAGCAGTGTGCTTTGCAGGAGTAGGGGAGAGAGCTCAGAAGGTAAAATGATTGCAACAAAAGCACCAAGTACCTGAGTCCAAAACTCATGTGAAAAAGCTGGCATATTGGTATATGCTTGCAATCCCAGCATCAGGGAGACAGATGGGAGGATCCTGGGCTCTTGCCAGCCAGCCTAGCAGAATCAGCAAGTTCCAGACCAGTGAGAGACTGTGTCTCAAAAGTAAGGTGGTGGTGTCTGAGGAAAGACAGCTGAGGTTGACCTCTGGGGCATACAGACACACACACACACACAGAAGAGCAGACAGACAGAAAGAGACAAAGGGAGGAAGGGAGGGAAGGAGAGAAAGTGAGAGAGAGGGAGGGGAGGGGGAGGGGGAGTAAGAGGGGAGAGGGAGGGGAAGGGAGAGGGAGAGGAGGAGAGGGAGACTGGGGAGAGGGGGAGAGGGAGAGTGGGGAGAGGAAGAGGGAGAGGGGAGGAAGAGGGAGAGGGAGAGAGGGAGAAGGGGAGAGGGAGAGAGGGGGGAGAGGGAAAGGGAGAGCAGGAGAGGGAGAGAGAGGGGGAGAGGGAAAGAGGAAGAGGGAGAGGGAGAGAGGGAAAGAGGAAGAGAGTGCACCAGAGAGTATTTTGTGTTGAGCAGTCACCACACTAAGGATAACTTACAATCCAAGCATTGAAGAAAATAAACCTCAGACCAGAAGAACTTTCAGATCTGGGTCTAATGAGTTTATGAAGTGAGAGTGTAACACACCTGAGAGAAGCAGATCAATCAGACAGAGCTTCTCTCCTTTATCCTTGGAGTCTAGTGAAAGCATCATAGTACTGGGTGAAAATAGTAGCATCTACTCCTTTGCCTTTTGATGATGTGAAATTCTACAAAGTCAGAAGGTAGGTTTATTGGCTACACACTATTGGGCCACCATAGTATGTATTCAACATATGTCTTAGTCAATTCATAATGCAGTGAAAAATTAAGCTAGCTAATTAGAAAACTCTGTCATCTAAAGTCCTCATGACCTGCAAACTGTTTGGCAGCAAAATCCCTAGGGCTGTCCAGAGGTCCAGCAGGTAAGACTTTGCTTTGCAAGCATGAAGGCATGAGTTTGAGTCCCAGAACTCATTCATTCATATATACATCTCACTGGTTATTGTCTGATAAGCTTATATCACACACACACACACACACACACACACACACACACACACACACACACACACACACACAGAGGCCTGGAGCTACTCATTTGTAATCCCAGTGCTGTGGAGGTAGAGACATGTGGATCCCTAGGGCTCACTGGCCAAGAAGTCTAGCCCACTGAGAGACCCTGACTCAAAGGAGGTGGCTGTTGTCCCTGAAGATGGCACCTAGCATTATCTGTTAGCCTCCACACACAAGCACACCTGTACACACCCATGCACCTATTCACACATGAACATGCATATCACATATACCTGTACACACACATACATACATACGTTCATATGAGTGCACACATCTAAGATATATAATATATATGATATATATCATATAATATGCTATATGTATTATATATCATATATAATATTGTATATCACATATTGTATGTACTATGTATGATATATATCATATATAATATATATAATATATGATATAAATCTCACTGGGTATTGTCTAAGAAGCTTATATGATTTTTTTTATTTCCATTGACTTCTTTTACAGACTAATTAGTTTGTCAGTTTCAAGCCCTTAATTATTTTGGATTGTGAACAATCTTAGGGGAGAAGGAGGGATTTGAATACCTCTCGGTAGCTTTATGATTGATAAAGACATGATGGAGTAATTACATGTTCACAAGAAAGATAAACATTGGCCTTAACCTCACAGGTCTCACTGGACAGAACAGGGTACTGTCCTAGGTGAGTTTAACCATCTGGTCATATAAAAGGATGGCCCACTGAGACAGCTTCTATGATCTCAGCACAGATGTAGCTTAGCAAAGAGGACACAGAACTTCTATCTCCCCATCCAAGGGGCTCCCCAGACTCCAGTGTCTTTACAGATAGCTTCATAGAAAGGAAAATGGAAATTGCTCAAGCCAGCATAGTGTTTCCACACACACACTTCTCCCAAGCACAGCAGAAGGTAGATAAAGGTGTGAATATCCCCTGCCCATTACAGTGCAGGTTCACCTGTGTAAATAAGACATTCGGTGACAGAGCAGAGCCATGCTGGGTTTCTTCTTTACAGAAACACATGTTCTGTAACATAAGGAGATTTTCTTTCTTTAAAAAAAACTAAGTGATTGAACTTCCCTCTCACTTCAGCACCCTGATTTCTTTTAACTCTTCAGTAGAGGGCTAAAGTTGATTGCCCTTTATGAGCAAAAGTTTATGGAGAGAATTCATATATAGGAGGAGTCACAAGGAGAAGGTTGTAGTGGAGTGCTTGCCTAGCATGTGTGAGGCTTTAGGTTCCATCCCCAGCAGCACATTGTGGTACAAATCTGGGATCCCAGCCCAGAGGGTACCAAGTAGAGGACCAGAAGTTCAAAGTTATCTTCAGTTATTTAGTATGTTTGAAGACAGCCTTGGTAACACGGAAATTTGTTTCAGAAGTCATGGATGGAAGTGATGGCTTCCAGGACTATATTCTATGAAAGACATAATTGAAGCCCATGCTGCTGTTATAGATGGGATAAAATCTTATGTTCAGTTAGAGGAAGAGCAATCCTTGCCTTTCTCATGAAAGGCTGAGCTCATTATCAGGACAGAGTGAAGAGTTTGCTGTGCCAAGGATCCACATCTCATTTGAGAGGACTACCCTAGGATTGGGGAATTGTCCAGCTTTGCTCAGATTCCTATAGGAAGAGGACATTCGCTGTATGTGGATGGGTCCCTCTCCCCTTTGATATCCTGGTAATCATTCTACACCTTCTTTACTCTGTGCTGTCTGTTGACTCCTTCAGTATATATGTTTTCAGAATTTCACAGACTAGCCACCAGTGGTCCTAAGACTATATCTTAAACTGTTTTCACTGTTTACTTCTCCATGATAAGTTGTTGTCTGTTTTGTTGTTTGTTGTTTGTTGTTGTTGTTGTTGTTGTTGGTGGTGGTGGTGGTGGTGTGTGTGTGTATAAAGAGAAACATTTACCTGTCGAGTGCATTAGCCAGCTCCTAAAAGTAAAGAAATGACACCAAGTGAAAGAACAGATGCTCAGATGCTCAGTGAGTGTTGATGGTAGTGAGCAGTTCAGAATCACTCCACAGTCTAAGTTCTTCCATGTCTTACCCCGTGTCTCACACTATCTAGCTTCTCTCTTTTTTCATTGACTATCCCTGGGCAATCCAGAGAATCTTATAGCAGGTATGAAGACTGTCCAATCATGCTTTGGAGTGAGAACCTGGGAAGCAGAGTGAAATGCAAGGCTAAGGAAGGTTGTCCTGGTCTACCACAGACTGATCCACAAGCCAGACAGCCCCAGACTAATGCTGCCTGATGATTTTTTTTCAAGCAGTTTCCATGTCTAATTTCAGGGTTGGCTTGCTAAAGCCAAAGAATTTCACTTGTTCCATTGATTTCTATCTTTTTTATTTTTCTTTTACAAGCCAGGCATGCCAGCCAAGAACTCTGAATTTTTGATGGAAAAGGTTCCTCTGTTCATAACTGTTTAATGTGCATGTTGAATTTCCTCTTATGTAACTATATAGTATCAAGGCAAACTCGATGGCTCCTTTAACATTTCTTTCTGTGTGTAATACAGTAGATTATTACTGTGCTGTGAAAATGTCATTGATTCAAGATACTTTTTTTAATGACCCAGATTGTAATAATTCTCCCCTCAGACATAGGCAAAATACCCATTTTCACTAATTAGACACACTCATAACCTTCATAAAATTTTAACCTTTAAACAGCCTTTTGTAAATTTAGAAGTCATATGGTCTTCATATCAATTACTTCTGAAGGAATTTCCCCTAATTATATGCTGACGAATGTACACTTAGAAACACAGGTTAACAGTTCAAAGACTTCCAAAGTAGAAGTAATACAGGATTTGGTAGTCATTAAAAATAATAACCTCAACTTAATATTTTTCTAATTTTTCTCCTTTAAAATCCAATGTCTTCAAAAATACTTTTTCCTTAATAGGTGACAGATAATGTTAAACACAAGCTGTGCAAATGTTAAGAGCAGCAATTCTATTGATCTTTTCAATGGAAAATTTCTGGACAAATGGAGGAAGGCTATTAGCAAAAGCTTTGATTTTTAGTTCCATTATACTTTGCAATTAAAAAGTAAGGGCTAGTTAGTGTATGATTAGATGAATGTATGAGCATGCTTGTGTCTGTCTGCCTCTCTCTGTGTGTGCTCAATTGTATTTTTCCATTTGTGTGTCTGTCCATCTGTGTGTATGTGTGTGTGTATGCTCATGTTTGTCTTTCTCTGTGTGTGTATCCTCATGTGTATCTGCCCATGTGTATGTGTGTGTGTGCCTGTGTGCCTGTGCATGTGTATGTGTGTGTGCTTTCAGTGGAGAAGGTACCAGTAGGTTCTGTTTATGCGGCACTCATTCTTGAAAAGCTGAGTGTGCTTTTATGCCAGCCATTATTTTATAAGCTGGAAGGGAATAAGCAGGTTGTATCCTGTTACAAAGGAGAATATTCTTAGGGCAGCTGTGTCCACAACACTTTGGAAACAGCTGGTCTATGTGGTTAAACCACAGCTTCTCACTCTGTTAGCAGTGAGTTGACTGAACTAACTTCTAAGTTCCTTGCCCAGAGTCTTACACAGGTGTGTGAATAGAATGAACGGCATAGGTGATTTCTAACATGCTGATGCCAGGTCCAGGTCAGGACCCCTGACCCTGACTAGGAAGGAGGCAACAGAATATATAGCATGGTGAAGGTGGGAAAAAGGAAGGCTGTGATAGTAGAAGGGGTTCTGGAGCATTTTTCTAGCAACCTGGTGGCCACCATCACGTGAATGTGCCCTGCTCATTCCCAACTTCAGAACTGTCTCAATGATTCTGTAGTTTAAGACCAGAAATCCCTGGGATACAAACAACACAACACAACGCATTCCTATTTGTTCTAACTCAGGTTTCAGCAAACAAACAAAATACAAAGGCACTTAGAGATATATCCGAGTACCATGGACTTTGATGATGAAGTAAGGATTCCAATCGATATATGGTAGATTAACTATGTCATCTCGAAGGGTGTTCTGGATGCTAAACAAAGGTCTAGGAATCAACCTGAGGGTTTTCAAAACAAAAACAAAAAGCCAACCTTCATCTTATGGCATATCACAGTCTCTGACCCCAGTCTCTTTTCAGTTGCCATATTTAGGGTTGATTTAGTATTTCTGAGGGGGCAGTGGGACTGTATTGAGGTCCATCTTAGGACAACCTTACAGGATTTGTTTATTTATTTATATTTACTTATTGGCATCTCTCTTCTTTTTGCTTATCTCTGCTGATTTAAATTCCCCCTTCCCAAAGTCCAGTTCAAGGATCTTCTGTAAGCTTTTCTTATTCACAGTCACCTCTCAATACTCTTTCACTTGTACTTATAAAATTCTTAGTTACATGCGATATGTACCAACCAAATGATTGCAGTCACACATAGCATAAAGACCCTCCCTTCCGTATCAAGCTGTTTGTGCAAGAGTAGTTCCATGATATTTTATTTTCTGGTGAAATTGTCAGCATCCTTGTTTGTGTGAGTAAACTCAAGAATGTTCACTCAAGGATAAAATGGCTTAAGCACATACAACATACCCTAACTTTCAGCGGCATACAAACTACATTAAGTTTTCCATGCTATTTGCTATAATTTGTCTTCAGGTATTGTCATATCTTATTTATTTCCTGGATGAAAACATTCTTCCTAGGTCTGGTGTGCTAATGTAGCTCCCAGCTACTTAGGAGGATCACAAGTTCAAATCCAACCTGCGATACAAAGCCATCCCTGGAAACTCAATGAGACCTTGTTTCCAAATAAAGAATAAAAAGAAGGATAGGGCTGTAGCTTACTGGTTGAGTGCTTGCCCAGTGTGTGAAACCCTGGGTTCAACCCCAGCATTGCAAACTAGAAGGAAACATAGATGCTTTTAGATGGGAATCTATTCTTATTTACCTTGAATTTCTCAAAACTCAGGAACTAGAATACTGTTTCCTTGGAAATGAGCCTATGCATACTGAGAAAATGAATCTACAAAAATAACCTGAGTAAACATCACAGAACACCAACAGCCAAACTATTTTACACTGTACTTTATGACATATGGGCCGATTCTTCCAGGTTCTTGCATAAGCAGCTGTGGTGGAGAGGTCCACATGCCCTTGTTGCCTTCAGCATCTTTTCCCCTCAAATCACATAAATCACTTTTGGGAAAACACCAAGGCACACTCTGTGTGTGCTGTTCTTGTTCCAATTACACAAAACCTTATTAAAACAGCCATCATGACAACAACATCTCGTCAGAAGAGCACGCCAAATACTTAGGGGGCATAGTCTCAGCTAGACGTTCTGGGATTTGGGTACTGGGTGTCTATTAGTGATAATGGGCATTACGTCTGCAAATCCCCAGGTGATCATGTCAACTCTACCTGTTTCGCTTTCCACAGGTGGAATGATGCTCTAATGAGGCCCATGTCTGCAAGATTTCTGCTTAGAAAATAAATGGTTTAGATCCCACCTCCCTGTGAATCCCTTGCTGCATTACTGACAAGGGTGACATGGATGCCTAATTGCCTGTTGCAAGAAGTGTGGTTCATCATTGTCTTTTAGACAGAGCTGGTCTGCGTGGAGGCTCAGTGCCTCTGTGGTTAGTGTGTGTTAGAAACTCGAAAATGGTGAGTTTTGCCTAACGAAGCTGTTAATTATTTTCTCCTTCATCCTTACGTTATCACTATCCTTTCCTTCCTCCAATTAGGCAACAAGCATCAAACGGTTCTTTTTATTTGATTCTCCATCCTTGGTCTTCTTGAGTCCTTTATGTGCACACCCCCCATTATCTTTTCTTTGACTCGTGAAAATATAAACCCACCACCAATTCAGACTTGAGGTCAGTCTGTGCAGATACCAACATGTTATTCCATCATTTGAATTTCAAATTCTCCTCTACAAATGTTTATCATCCCCAACCCCGAAAGCTTAAGCAGAACCACGCACCTGCTCGTTTAATCTTTGCTTCTTGTACAACATAGAGATGTAAATAACATGTTTTATCGATTCATCTCTTCCTTTAGTACACAATGTCCATTAAATAGAGTATAATTCAGGCAATTATTTTGCAAGTCCAGGATTACAATACTATCTGAAAGTACCTATATGCGTTCCTATTTGTGTATTCCAGAGAATAAATATAAAAGATAGCAAACTTATCTGTCCACGGGAAGTTTATTCATAAAATATAATGATTCAAAACTTGTGCTCTTGGCTGTGCAAAATGTTGCATTTGGAGTTCATTTTGGGAGTTTTCCTATCTACATGGGCCACCAAGATGCAAGAGGACAACTGGCCTCAGTTAATCAAAGCCATAGGCTGACAAGTGATTAACTCCAGTTGTCAGATGATTAGCTCTAGCAGTGGGGTCACAACCCTGCCTGTCACTAACTGACACCTAACTCCATAGGAAAGGTAAAGAAACTTGAACACACCATTTCTAAAGCCAAACTCCACGCAGCTGCAATAGACCGTGGATTCTGTGCCCGGCTTCTCAGAGGACTCCAATTTTCAGCTTTTGTTAAATTAGTTTCAGATCAGTCAATACTTGTTTAAAAACATGTCATAAGTCTCTGTGGCTGGTGCATGCTTCAATTACCTCTGATTATTACATCAAGATTCACAAACGAGATACCAGAGTCACTCCTATTTACTGGAAAATGCTATTGAAACAAACTGAAATTCAATTTTGGGGCAGACTGCAATAACCCGTCAAAACATTCAAGCAGAGAGGAAGTTGGCCTTGAGGTGTGCTGGGCCATTGTTAAATGCAAGACAGCATCTCACCTAATAATTTAAACATGGTCTTGTGGCCTGACATTTTTAATGCTTTCTTGATCTCTTTCTTCTGGCCCTATGTGCTTTTCCCCACGGTGGGGAGCAGGACATGATGGGTTATAGATTAAATACCAAGCCTTATTCTGCCAATAGCACTTTAGGAGGTGGGGAATGACCGAGCACTCTCTTATAAAAAGTCTCCCCGTAGGTGTCCGTGCAAAGTAACCTTTATTTGGGTTTTTAAAAGGTGCCTGGGTTTTAGACACATGCCAATCTATAGAGCTACCAAGTTCAATTTTTTAACTCTTATCTGGGAAGTAAGCCTCAACCACATCCATAGGCTGATCTAAAATGTTTGTCAGTACAAATTAGGATCTTAAGTAACACAGTCTGGTATGAACAATTAATTTAACCTTCAGGATTTCTGAGCTATGCAGCCAGTTAACGAATACAATCTGGCCCTTACACAGTTTTAGTTGCATGATCACTGTACTATGAACCCACATACCCCCAGGTTACATGTACTTAGAGCCTCTAGAAGAAATCAGAGGGTTAAAGATTTTTATGTTTATGGCAGCAGTGATTCTGAAACAAACACATATTTCTCCTAATATCTTCAAGGCAAGTACACCACTACAGTGTGAAGACAAGACTTTTACAGATAGCTCCCAACAACAACAACAACAACAACAACAACAACAAGGCTGTATCCCAAATAGAAATGTACTTTGAAAACTCAGTTGAGAAATTACCAGGAACGTGGAAAGTGGGTATATGGGTACACTTATACTGTTCTCACCAAAAGCCACACCAACTCAAAGAGTTTGCATACTTGTTCACACTGACCCAAAGAGGATGGACACTTGTTCACACTGATCCAAAGAGGATGCACACTTGTTTAAAATAATCACTTAATAATGCAATGAGTTTTCCAGAAGCAGAGAAGCCACAGCGGAAAGTTAGAAGAGTCCAAAACTTTGAAATGAACTTGAAAATGATCTGCTTCGGTATCTATATTTGCAAAAATGGAAATGGAGTTTCGATGGCACAAAAGTTTCACATCGATAGCATGGATCCTGTGTTAGGCAACAATGCCAAGCCAGTATACTAAAATGCTTCTTTCTGAGTTGTTCTTAAAGAACAGATTTCTACTTCATTAGGGTATGTCTCTCTCTCTCTCTCTCTCTCTCTCTCTCTCTCTCTCTCTCTCTCTCTCTCTGTGTGTGTGTGTGTCTCTCTGTCTCTGTCTCTGTCTCTGTCTCTCTCTCTCTCCTCCATTTCCTGATTTTTAGGCAAGGTCTCCTGTAGCCCCTGATGACATTGAAGTAACTTACTATACACTCCAGCTGACTTAGAACCTCCTGATCCTCTTGTTTCCATGCCCTGAGAGATTTGATCACAGATTGTGACACCATCAGATTTATGTGGTGCTTGGATGGAACCAACACTTTGGGCATTGCTAGAACACACTACCATGTGTATGAGAGCCTCAATCCCAAGACTCTTTTAGCTTTCTGGTAAATTTTGAATAGTAGACAAAAGGACTTTTGAAATCATCACTCAAAGCGACGTGTACTCTCAAACATGACAAGTGTTGCAAATTGTGTTTAATCCCAAGTCAAGATACAGAGCAAAGCAAGTTCTTTGTACATAAGTCCCTGCTGACTTTGACTATCAGTGTCAGGATGGAGGGGGAGACCAGCAAGAGAGGGAAACAGCATTTTAGTTGGGAAATGGGACATCACTGTTACAACCTACTTCAGTTGGATAAAGGAACTGGAGTGACTGGTGTCTTCCCTCCTTTAAAACACATCAAAGTATTTCTCAAACCTTCCTAATATAAACCCCATCATTTGAAGATTTCAGAAGACAGTTCAATCTCTCTTTATTTAATATACATATGCACCACATATTATAACCATATAATCTATTTTTATAGATTTTCCATTTCCTTCAGATAAAGTAAGAAATGTTTCTGACGTATTAACTTTCATACAATAATTCAGGAGGGATTTCTTTCAGGGATTTTTCTTTTCTGGAATGTTTTTGGCCCTGAAAACTTGAACACCACCAGTCAGTTCATGTCTCAGCTCCCGGGACAGAGAAAAACACAGATGGACGGGATTGCTTGGGATTTTATGACCAACCCATTTGTACCATTACCGTTTTATAGTGGGAGAGGGACTTGCTAATCATGAATCAAGTCACGTACCATTAATTCCAACCTTGTGAAAAGTCCTGTGGATGGAAACCACAGAGGGGACTTCCCAAAGCATCTTCTCCAAGGCCTGGATGTTAACGATACGGAAACAGCTGCTTGGGCCAGTGAGATGGCTGCTGTACAAATCTGACAACCTGAATTCAAGCCTCAAAGCGCTTGCCCAGTATGCATGAAGCCCTGTGTTGGATCCCCTCCTGACATCACAGCAGACAGAGAGAGCCGACTCCTGAAACTTGGCTTCTGAACTCTGCTCCCCATGGCACACATATGCTTACATTCAAAATACTCATATCACACACATGCACACAATAATAAAAGAAATAAAAATCTAAAAGCCTCAGTTGCTATGTGACCATTCAAATCACATAGTGAGTAGTATACTGTGCTCAGTACTGGACCTGAATATCAGCAAACAGAGAAAACAGAAGACATGTTTGTTATCTCTGAAGAAAGAGTGCTAACCAACTGATCAAAACACACACAGAAACTAGGAATAGCTCAGTCAGTAGAGTGCTTTTCACACAAGCATGAGGACCTGAGTTTAAACCCCTAAAACTCATATAAACTACCAGACACAGGGATGCACCTGTAATCCAAGCACTGAGGAAGGAGAAAGAGGAGAACTGCTAGGACTCATGGCCTGCCAGTCTAGCCTCCTTGGTAAACTCCAGCCCAGTAAGAGATCTTACTTCAAAACTCAAAGTAGAATGAAGAATGACAACCAAGGCTGACTTTTGGCCTTCATGAGTACTTTCACACATGTGCAACCCCCTACACATACCACAGCCCCTTAATATGTAGCCCAGTTGCATAATAAAATGTGGGATTCCTATTCAGAAAGACAAGTATACCATAATCTCCACATGGTATCTGAAGAAGCCAGTCTTAAGACAGATGTGACTCAGTGGTCCAGTGCTTGGCTGATATTCAGGAAGCCCTGGAGTGGATCCCCTGCCTATACTAGTTGAGAATAGAATAGTGGGTATTTGAAGACGAGGGATGTTGGAAGATAGAGAAAGATCAATCAATGAGTGCTAAGATGTAGTCAGCTAAGAGATAGCTGTTATGTGAGCAGAGGGTGACCATGTGAAACAGCAATACATTGTGTATTCTCAGAAGAAAAAAGACAGGACTGTGAAATTTTTCCACATGAAGAAAAAAAAATTAAAGCTGGAGAGATGCCTCAATAGGTCCAGTTCTTGCTGTACAACATGAGGACCCAAGTTTGGATCCACAGAACTCACCCAAAAGTCAGGCAACAAAATGTGTACCTGTAAATGCAGCACTGGATAGGTAGAGAGACACAGCAACCTTATCTAGCCACTCTAGCCTACTTTGTAAGTTTCAGTTTCTGTGAGAGACCCTGTCTAGAAAGACACCCATGCAGACATACAGATACACATAGCCCCCCCCCAAAAGAAGTGGTACACTTGATACTTGAGATGATAAATGTTTAATCTGCACAATATGTATACATGTTAAAAACTGTGTTGTACCCTATTAACAGGTACAGTTTCTGTGGAGTTTTTTTTGGGGGGGTCCTGTTAAAAATAATAAACAAAAGCTACGCCATCATTACTACACTGTAGAGGTAGGCCTTTTTCACAGCAATTTAAATGAATTTCAATGTGCTTTATTTTGTTTTCCACTGCCATTGCTTTAGAATTAAATCTGAGAAAACCCAAAGAAATCACTGTCACCATATATGAGAAAAATTTGCCAAATTAGAGCTTGGGGTGTTACAACCTAGTCCCTGTGCCAGGATCGCAGTTTTAAATCAGGTTCCACCCTCTTGTGGGAGACAGACTGATTCTCCCTATTCCTCTCTGGGTCTTTGGTTCCCCACTTTCAGCCTGACTGAGGTACTCCCTTTCCATTAAAACCCATGGAAACAGCCATGTTGAACTCTCATTTGGTTCTGTCCTTTCCACAGAGAGCCTCAGATTTGCCCACCACCATCTGCACTGTGTTAGTGTTGTGCCGGGGATCTAAGCCAGGCACTTTTCAACTGTCCCACAGTTGTAATGGAATTGGAAATGCTTAGGTTTTCATCTTGAAAACGACTTCCTAAAATCATCACTGTAAACACGTTATGGATCTGTTCTGAAGAAAAGCTGCCATGTCTTTGTGTTTATGAGGCAATGACTGCCAAGCAAAGTCCGTAGGAAACCGTGGCGTATGAAAAGATGGCTTCCCTGTGGTTCAAACAGAGATGAGTGGAAGGAGGAGTGCACTACCTCCTGGGTCACTGGAGTGACAGAAGCCTGAACTGTAATAAACCATTATTTGTCCTCTGGCACCACCCTCCAAGTATTGGGGTGAATGGAAGAAAGATTTTTTATTGATGTTCTCCCCAAATATTATTTGGAAGATTCAATATTAAAATAGTTGTCCTATCAGTAGCTAAAATGAATTAAACACACAATCAACCAAAAAACCCCAGTAATTCAAGGATAATGACTAAAAGGTTGTCCACTGTGCTAAACTCAAGGGATAATCACAAGTAAAACTACCCAAGAACCGAGTTTCTACAAGATGCAGCCGGCCAATGGCATGATCTCAGTAAATGGAACTGGCAGGTAGGGTAGATTAATATCGGATCAGTGATTAAGTTGGATTAGTTTGAGACTGGTGAGTTAGTATGGGTCAGTATGGGTTTGGTATTTTCACTGAGTTAGTTCGGGTAGGCCATTAGTGTAGATTGCAATAATATGAAATTCAGTACTAAACATCCTTGGCAAATGCTTTCCTTGTCAAGGAATAGAACAACCCAGAAGTCTTTGAGGCTATTTCTTTTGTTCCTGCTGGGTCCTTGGCTATCCCACTGAGGAGGATTAGCATTAGGCAGGAAGATCTACTCTATGCAGGAAGCTGTAAGGCCTCCTGACCTTCTGGCCTGGCAGCAAACTTAATTGCTCAAGCACCTTGGCCTCCTTCCTTTTCAGTTAGTTTAAATAGAGTTATGAAAGGGCTTCTTTTATTGTTATCCTGCTTCTTCCACCCAGGGCTCCTGGAACCATCCAGAACTGTCAGAAACACCAGTACTTTGGAATAGAGATGGTATGGTGTCTGTTCCCCTCACAGGACTTCTGGATTCACACAAGGCACTTGGAAGGACCAATCCTTCCAAGTCAGAACTGTTGGGGCATGACACGGTGGGCTTCTCATCTTGGCATTTCAGGGATGAGAAGGGACAGGTAGCTGACACCCACATACCATGCAAGGCTTTACATGGAGGGGCATTTGGCCAGAGTTAGAGAGTTCCCAGAAGGCACTAGGCCACCACGCCCCAATAAGATCAGCAGTATTCAATTTAATCAAAGAAAAGGTTCTTTTCACTCAGCATTTCTCATACTCTACACACAGATCTTTCTTCCTGGTGCCATGTAATTTATGACTAATTTAGTAAGGCTGTGGCCTGACTCAGTACAGCAGTACATAGAGTGCAAGTGCCTCACTTGAACCTGGTTCCTACAACCCACAAGCTGTGAGCCTCTCCTTTAGTGGGACATTGTGGTAGCTTGAATGAACTCTATCTCCCACTGGCTCCAGTATTCAAACACTTGGTTTCTAGTTGGTGGTGCTGTTTGGTGAGGTAGTGCAGCCTTGTTGGAGAAAGCACACCACTGAGGTTGGGCTTTGACAGTTCACTACCTTGTCCCACTTTCAGTTCGCTCTCTCTGCTTGGTGTTTTTGGTTGAAGCTATGATCTCTCAGCTTCCTGTTATAGCCACATGCGGCCAACCCCACAACTCCCATTATGGACTCTTCCTCTGGAATCATGAGCCAAAACAGACTCTTCCATACATTGTTTTGGCTACAATGTTTTATCACAGCTGCAGAAAGTAGCCGATGCAGACAGGGAGGATTCTGCGACATAACTTGAGACTTGGTGAATTTTACTTCCTGCTTCTTTTGTCAGGTGTTCTAAGAAACTGACTCTTACTTCAAACCTTGGAGCCTGAGGGTTGAGATTTGCTGACCATATCCCTTGGGATCTTGCACCAGGTATTTCTCTATGCCCCTATGTGCCCCAATCATTGTGATTACTGGAGTATTGTAGTCATCAGGGATATGTCCTCGTAGCCCTAGGTACTAGCCCCCTTGGTGATTACTGGGGTATTGCAATCAGCTGAGATATGTCCTCATACCCCCAGGAAATCAGACTCTTTTTTGTTCTTAAAAAAAAAAAAGTTTCTTGGAGTGCTACTCTCAGGAAACAGGTGCCATGTTTTCTGTTGATCATATGAATCAACTATTTGCAGTGAAACAATTTGCCAGCTCTCCTGCCCTTGTGCCCAATTTAACCCCTAAGACAGCATCATCTCATTTCACTAGCAGCATACGGAATGCACATTAAACTTATTTCTCCCCTAGATGAGTGGGGACTCCCTGCACAATGGTCTTATGGTCTCTGCTTCACTGGGACTTATCTATCACCCAAGCAGCATGGATTTCAGGAATGTGAAGAATGGATGTACACAGCCAGTACCATGCTGTTTCAGGCCCATTCCTCACAGCCCACTCTGGAACCTGAGAAACACTTCATGAATTTTCAGCTTGAAGCTGAAGTACCCAATAATGGTATATAATGCCTGAGTTACCAACGTCTCCCTGTGCTTCTGTTTTACTCCCTGGGAAGAACCACAGTCGGATCATTTCTGCTGGCTGGGTGTAGTACTGACGACAGAGGGGTTTTGGCATGAGGAGGTCCTGCCTTTGAGCTCATGCTTTCTGTGTAGAGCTCTTTATTCTTGGGCAGATCTTTGAATAGTTTTAGTCTTCATTCATTTTTCTTGCATATTGAGGATGATAATATCTTGGAATAATAGCCTACTAGGCACATTGTAGACTCCATATAAACACAGCTCCTATATTATCCGAGGTATGAGTTGGAATATATCCAGAATCTAAGATCCCTATTCTTTAAACTAATCAAAACAACCAGCCTCTATCACAGCTATTACCATTACTATTGACATCTGCTATTCATTGAACAGTTACTTGTGCCAGGAATCTCTCTAGGCACTTTTGCTGAATGATCTTGTTTTTAAATTTTTATTTATGGTTTATTTTTATGTGTATGGGTGTTTTGCTGCATGTATATCTGTGTTCCATGTGTATGCCTGGTGCCAGAAGAGAATGTCAGATCCCCTAAGACTGGAGTAACAGATGTTGTAAGCTACCATGTGGGTGCTAGAATGTTGAAAATGGGTCTTCTTGCAGAGCAGCCAATGCTACTAACCACTGAACTATCGCTTCAGTCCCTGAATAATCTCATCTTATATTCCAGTCACCTCAAAAGCTAGGTAGCATTTTTATCACCATATTGAAAGCAAAAAGGCTTTGTGGTGTTCCACGGCTCACAGTCTCAGCATGAGTGACTGATGGTTTGGGCTCTTAAAACCGTATCATACTCCAACTGAACTTGCATCACTCTCTCCTCACAGCAGTGACAACCTGCACTGAAGAGCCACCCTTCCTTCACAGCCCCTGTCCTCGCAGGCAAGACTCCATCAGCCCAGAACAATAGATACAACATACTTGCTGTGGGACAGAACTACTGCAGAGTCCTTAGTCCATTCTGTTCACCAGAAATGTCTCTAATCCTTGCTCAAGAGCCATCCCAAGGTTACCATCTACAATGACCAAGACAGGGATGATTTTTATCTCCCTCCATCCCTCTTCCTTCCATTCTCCCTCCCCCTATTTCTTCCTTCCCCATCTCTGTGTTCAGTCACACTCGCATGTGCATGTAAATTTAAGTGTCATTTTTCAGGGACAACCGACCCTGCTTTTTGAGACAAGGTCTCTCTAACTGGGCTGACCATACCAGCCTCAGAGTAAGACTAGCCTCAGAGGCCCTCCTGTCTCCACTTCCTAAGTGTTGAGATCATAAATGTGCACCACTATTTTTTTATATGGGTTTACAAAATTTCTGTGAATGATTCTCAGAGGTGTCTTTGTGAGAATCACAAATACATATAAGTAGCTGTAGACTTGTTGGAGCATAGCAGTCCATCTGTTTGTCCCTGTTCATACTCTGAATTATTAAATGCCCATTATGTCTATTAAAGAGAAGCCCCTCTCTTTTTAGAATTTGATTCAAGACTGACCCTTACAGGTAAGGTGCCTGTGATAGAGGCTTGGTCCTCAGCTTGGTGCTATGGACTCTTTAACAGTTTGGCCCAACCAGGAGATCTCTAGGTCACTGCAGTGTGTTTCACAAGGGGCTAGAGCGGCCTCAGCCATGTCTTTTAATTTCTAGCCACAAGGTGAGCAATTTGTTCTTGTATATTTCTCCTTACTTCAGGCCTAGAGAAATAAGGCCAAGTAACTGTTGTCCAAAACTGTGAGCCAAAATAAACATTTTCTCTCCATATATTGATTATCTCAGGTATCTACTATAGTATGGGAACACTGACAGACAAATCTAACAGGAGGATGCTGCCGCCTGCTCCTGAGTGTTGAACAGGTTGAGTACTCTCCTTTTCACTGGGTAATTCCCCTACCCTCTCCTCCCTGTGAGCAGATCAAAGCCTAGAGAAGTAGGTAATTTTCACAGGAAGTAACAGGAAGGTAGCATTATCCACCCAGAAAAAGAGTTCACACCAGTTCTCACCTGAACTGCACTTGTGCTGGTAACAGCGTTTTCAGGGCTGCGTGTTAGGAATAAGCAACAGTCTCAGGACTGTGTGTCTAGGGAATATGAGTTTTCATGATCTGAAAACCTTTTCTTTTGCTGCTCTGCCTTAACATTACAGTCCAGATTCCCTCTCAGCCTGACATTTGGGAGGTAATGTGAAATGAGAGGACCTATGGAGTAGGATTTTCATGAATGCACTGACAGAGACTAAAAGTTACAACCTCCCAAATGCCATGTGTGAGGAACCTGTAAACAGTCTGTAATTATCACCTGCAGGGGTTGGGTCACAGAGTGTCACCTGCTAAGCAGAGTCTGGGGTCTGAGAGACAGATGGGGATCTCTGCTCTAACATGATTTCTTCCGAACCGAGCCAGCTGGTAATGACAGTGTCTTCTCTAGTTGGCCTGGTACTGTCATGACAGAGTAATCACTCTAATTTCTATACTGAAATACAGTCAATACTCACCCTGCAGTGTGGACAGAGAGCTAGTAGGTGTAGCTCAACCACAGGTCATGTAGCATGGGTGGGAGGGGGTGTTACTTGGTGATGGGCATGTGCTGAACATGCATGATACCCTGAGTGTAATCCTTGGCACTCAAAAGAAAATCTACAAAGAGTAGCTGTTTTCCTTAAGTTTTGTTTGTCTTTTTCCCCCTTCCAATAGAAACAGCAGAAAATTTCCATACAGAAAGAGTATCTAGATTTCTCTAAGAGGCAATGTGGTGACACAGGAAGGCTGCTGATGAAGAAGTGGCCTAGTGACTTCTGACAGCAAACCCATATAAAAACTACACATGTTTTAATGTTATCCTCTCTCCACCCAGCACAAGCCTTACGATTAGACTTTTAATCAAGTCCTTCTAACCTACTCCTTCCTGCCCTCTCAGTTCCTGTGATAGGCAGGCTCCTTCCTGGGTTCTTCCTGTTTGGACTCTTGGCATAAGAGCTAAGGCTCCTGACCCGCCTTGGGCCAAGTTTTCAAAGCTCCCCTGAGTCTGTAAACAGGAAAGGTTTCCTCTGAGACTGCGGTTCCTCCTTGGTCCTCTGATGGCTGTGGGATAAGGACTTCCCATTGCCTGCCGTGAAAGTCTTCCAATTTAGGTTCACTAGAGGGTGTGGTAACAGAGATACATGACAGAAGGATCAGGCCTTGCCAGGGAGGACAAAGTCTCAAGACAGGCATTAGGAGCAATGGGTGATATGTTGGATTAAAGAGGTGGAACCTAGAGAAACAGAGATGCAATGGGGTGATCTAGCAACCTAAGGATCAGAGGCTTGGAGATAAAGACTACTTTTGTCCTCATGATTAGCAAGCACTCTATTTTTAGGAAAGGAGTACAGCCAATGATAAGTCAGAGACATTCATCCACAAAAACGACTGATTTATGTGTGTGTTCAGTTTGGCTGTGTTATAGTTGCAGTACATGTTTTCAAAGCCGGATGTCATCTTTATCTAAGGCATCTAACCTTTTCATCTGTGGTTTCCTTAGACTCTCTCTCATTCAGGAAAAAATATTTTTTATTTTTAAAGACAGAGTTTCCAGTAGCTCAGGTTGGACTTGAGTTTGCTATGTAGCTGAAAGGTTTCAGGTGTGTACCACCACACTTGGTTTATGTGGTCCTGAAAATGGAACCCAGGGTTTCCTACACAAGAGGTGAGCACTCTATTAACTGAGATAATCCTTCTTCCCTATTTTGCATTTCTTTTTGATAGTTCATCTATCAAGAGTGAATGGAGGAACCCATCAATGCCTTTTATGCTTTTTCTAAATTGGAAGACTAAATGGGGCAGTGGGCAAAACAAAATATAAAAAGTCTTTTCTTACAAAGGATTTTATTTAGCAAATAATTATTTTTTTAAAAAAAATTCTTTAGCAAGAAAAAGAGGCACTTTGATACTTAGCTTGTGTTTGTATATGTGTGCATACTGGAGATGGAACCAGGGCCTCATATATGCTAGACAAGTGCTTAACCACTGAGCTATGTCACTGCCTGTAAGTCTTCATCGCATTGGTACTAGGGGACTGAGTCTTCCTCTGGGCATCTCATGACTTGGCTAAGCTCCATTTTTTGAAATCATGAATATAAACTGAAATCCAGAAGTATGCACGATTCTTTGCCTCCAAACTCCCTGTTGACGAATCAGGGTTAAATCTGCTTTTGAACACTGTGGGACACAATGACTGGGGACTTTTCACCCTAACAAGGAAATAAAGTGACATCCTCAGATCTATCAGGATGATAAGCTTCAGGTCCAGCAGCTCTAGGTCAGAGGGTAATAGTCCATGAGAAGGAAAGAAATGTAAAAATGGGCTTGGCTCATACTGAATACTGGCTTAGAAGACATGTCCTTTACACTTCACTTAGAGCAGTTACCATCTTGGGCTGTAAAATATGTTAACGAGTCCTGCCTCCCTTGTTGGCTGTGACACTGTTGTGAACAACAAACTAGGCAGTGTGCAGCTCCAATGCCTGCCTTGGTATTGTGTGATACACAAAAAGGGGCTTTCTGGATGTCAGTAGGCAATATTGTCATGGAGATGAGAAACTAAAAAGAGCAGCTTTTGTTTTCTCTACATCTCATCTCAGGGAGACTCTTTTTCCTCTGAGATAGGATAGAGGGACTCAAGCAGGTCACAGGAGGGAGGAAGCACTTCCTGTGTGGTACATGGCTGTTCTGGGGGAACAACTAAATACAATTTGGTTCATACATAAACAAAGGCCCAAACGGCCGAGAGCAACTGAAACACATTATAGTAATTAGTTTAGGAGTTGACCCAAGACATGTTCTCATTAAAATTCTTTCTATTTTTGGTTTCCATTCCGTCATCCTCCTCTGATTTACTTTATTGGACTGGAACCCCTGCCCCAGAAAAACCATGCCACTTCTGGGGGAAGGGTTAATAAAAAGAAAAAGAAGAAAGTAGAGAGGGAGGGAGAAAATTAATAGGGTCGGGAGGGACCCTCAGACAGTTTGCCTTCCGTGAGGTCTCAGCATCACTTCCTGCTCTGTGAGACCCTGAAGCATCTCTGCTAAAAAGCCTCATTCATTTAGTTACTCCCTTATTCTTATTAGTCTTCTATACCCAAGGCCCCAAAATTCAAGTGCACATTGCTTGTCCTTGAGCAGCCATCCTAATGATATTATCCCAGTCAACCTTTGAGATGATCTGGGTCCTTCATGACATCCTCTGGGCAATGAAATGAAAACAACTTCATGTCAGCCAGAGGCCACATGACCGGCACTTAGTCGTTGACTTGACCCTATTTATTCATATTCCAGTTCTTTCTGGGTGGGAGTCTCTACAGCTATGTATGGTTCTTCTTGTCCAAGTACTTGGCTGGTGCTCAAAAGCTTCTAGAAAGACGGTCATTGCTGTTTTCAGGTTGCCCATCCATCACGAGTTAAAACAGAAGAAAACCATATGCTTCTATTCCAAGCAATGGAAACCAAAACACAAAAGTATCAGGGGAAAACCAGACAATTTCAAGCAAGCAGGCAACCCAGCTTTTTGTAACTTCAGAGTGATTTACTCTAGAACAGTGGTTCTCACCTGTCCTAATGCTGAGACCCCTTATACAGTTCCTCATGTTGTGTTGATTCCTGGCTATAAAATTATTTTAGTTGCTACTTCCTAACTGTAATTTTATACTGTTATCAATTGTAATGTAAATATCTGATATGCATCCCCCATGAAAGGCATCTTCCAAAGGGTTACAACCCACTGCTCTAAAACAATGTGTGGGGCACTATGGTAGGTCTTGGGGCCTCAAACAGGTGGACACAGGGGCCCACTCTGTAGCCTCCAAGGAGAGGATGATTACCCACAGTTACAGCGATCTGTAATAACTCCATTTGGGAATTTATAGACACCTAGCAAGCTGGACTATATTTGAGCAAACATACATGATCCATTTTTTTTTCCAGGCTTGAGAACTGGCTTAGTTGGTAGAGTCCTTGTCTGGCATGCACAAAGCTCTGGCTTTCATACCCAGTATCATATAAACCAGAAATGGTGGTGCATACCTCTAATACTAGTACTTACGATGTGGAAGCTAGAGTTCAAAGAAGTTCAAAGTCAAGTTCAAGGCACATAAGATTTTATCTCAAAAAGTTTTATCCCCTTTATAAAATAATGCATGATAGAACCTGGACACCTGAGGAAATCTCTTACGAAAGCTTGTCCTTCACTGCTACCCTATCCTTGAGGACGACATGGAATACGTTATAATGCCACCATAGGACTAGCTGCAAAGGGGGATGGTACACCCAGTGCAACCGGACGTTTACTATCCCAGACAAACAAAAGCCATGAATGGCGGCATGACTGACAAGGAAGCAGGTGGGGAAGAAGGGTAACATCTTGGGTTCAGGAGAAATATATTCTTCCTGGTCAAGCCACTAGCTGTCTAAACTGAAGTTTCTTAATTTACAAATAAAGAGGACAGAGTGTAGATGTGGGTTATCTTCTCTGTCAGCTGCCAAACGCTGTGTGTGCATTTATGAACCCGAGATATTTAAAGATGTGTGTAGTGCTTGAGGCTTTGAGGATGGGAACACAATTTGAAGTATTTTCACCAAAAGTGTTTCTAACAGAAATGTAATCGATCTCTTTCTCTCCCCCCCTCCACTGTCAGACACACACACCCATGGGTGTAAGTATATGTCACACACACACACACACACACACACACACCACACACACACACACACACGGGAAATAGTTGTTTATATTAATTTACAAAGGTTAAATCCATTCTTTCTAAAGTCTTTGTGGCTTGCTTGGGCTAGCTTGCCAACAGAGTTCTATTATTGGCAGGGAGCTGCCTACATCCAGCACACATTGTTTCTCCAGCATGAATAAAATCTTGCTGGCCTCAATGTAGTATTTACTGAGGCAGCTGCCTTCCCATTCTGGGGTCAGAAGGGTGGGTGGGGGTAGGGCACCTCTGTACCTCTGTATGAGCCAACAGTCAATGGAAGCAGCTTTCTTTGGCCTCTATTTCCACACAGGGGTTCTAAAATCAATGCTGCTTCCGAAACAACAAAGGAACAAGGGAGGTGGCAGGCAGCCATTAACCCACTGAAATAATATGGGAAGTATATTTTATGCCTGTGGCCAATTTATATATTTCCTTCAGGGACAATGGTCAGGTATTTCTTAAACAAAACACAGTATTGTTTAAGAAATAGTTTCTTAAATGGTTCTTTTGGTTTCTTTGTGTTCGTGTGTGTAAGTGTGTGTGTGTGTATGACATATACTTACACCCATGGGTGTGGTATGCATGTTCACATGTGCACATATCTGTGTGTGCATGTATGTGGTAAATGTGTATAAATGTGAAGCTCTGGGTGATGAGCCCCAGAGATTCTCTTGCAGCTACCTCCCCAGCCATGAACTTATAAGTGCACCACACGACCACATCCAACATGAGTTCTGTGGATCATGCTTGCACAAAAAGCACTTTCCATTGACTCATTCACTTGACCTTTAAAAAATTGTTTTCTAGCCTTGGCTAGTCTGGAACTCTTACATAGGCAAAGGTGGCCTCTTACTTGTAGTGATCCTCCTGCCTCTGTGCCTCTGCCTCCTGAGTATAACACCATGCTACTAGGGCTTGTGTTTTACATTTTTGTTAGATGTACTCCACGAGAGGTCTGATCGGCTCTAAATGGTCACTTAAGGAAAGCAATTGTCTACTCACTTCTGGGAAACATAGTTCCTTTCACTAAGGTTTCATGAGCACAAAGTTCCAGCTTTGTAGTCCTAGTAACATGCAGAAACCTGGAGTTAATGAGTGATTAAGGCTTCAGCAGAGCTACCATGGGTGATATTTACTTGCATAGTGAGACTACTTTTGTTGGAGTTGGGCTGAATTTATCAAGAAAGTACACTAAGAAAGAAACAGTTGCCTAACAGAGGGACTTTTCCATACACTGAACCATCAGGCCAACTCACAGCTTCCTTGCTTAGTTTCCAAATCTCTTCTAACAAAAGCATCCTTCCTGCTCTGCACTAACCCTGAGCTCAGGATCCCAAGGGCTGTCTTCTTACACAGAACACCACAAGGCAGAACCTCATTCTCTACAGCTACAAATGCAAATATTCTCACAAAACAGCACAAGTTTCAATTAAGCAAGGAGTTAGCAAACAGAACCCTGCAGACCATACTCTAGAGATGGCCTGTCCTTTGCAAAATAGTTTTATTGCAACACAGCTAGCCGATTCTCATTACAGTGGAGGAGCTGAACCGAGCCTGTCTCATCAGCAAAGCCCACAGTAATGGAAGCTGACTCGTTTCAGAAAGTGTGCTAATTTCTGCTTTAAAATATCAGCTGATGCCATAAAAACCTGTCGATGTCTTTGAAAGTGTGGTGGAGTTTCAATATATAACCTCCATGAATTACCCTCTCAAACAAGTGCTTTTAGAGTCTTAATAGTGTCCTCATTCTTTGGTTCAGCAACCATATGTCTAGAAATTGCATCTAATGGCAATTCTAAAACATACGAAGACTTCGCATTCAGATATTAATTCCACCATCATTTACGGTTATTTATACTTTTTGAATAATTTAAGGCACTCTAAATATCTCAAGAAGCTCAAATAAAAAAATCACCATTTTGAACAGATAATGTAATTTAATATTTAGAGCCTAATGTAATGTTTAACATTTAATTTTAAGGGAAAGCTGTACAGGAAAGACTGTCTATAGAGAGTTGTACCAATTTTTTAGCATTTTAAAACGTACACTTATTTCTAATGCAGAGCACACAAAACCCACCAAAATAAAAGAGCTGTTATCTTTAGCCACAGGGTAATGGTATGGGTGATTTATTTTCTTATATTTTCAAATATTTACTAAAAGGAAAACTATGCAACATGTTTCCATTATATTTAAAGGACTTGAGTGCGTCTACACAGCTCCAAGAAAGACTGTTTAAAGACAGAGTTGTCCAGAGCACATAAAATATTTTTCTTTAAAAGTTTTAAAATGATCCCAACTTTTAAAAAAATCACACTCTCATTGAGTTTTTGTTTATTTATTTTTACCTCTTTGTGTGAATGTTTATGAGTGTCCAGGTATACACGTAAGCATATATGTACATATGCATGTGTGGATTCTGGAGGATAACTTGTGGTGTCCTCATCAAGAATGTCACACAACTCCTTTAAGATAGAGTTTCTCATTGGCCTGGATGGAGCTCACTAACTACATGGTGAGGTTGCCTGGCCATTGGGCCCAGAGACCCACCTTCCCAGTGCTGATGTAATAAGTATAGGTTGCCACACTGATGTTTTACCTGTGTTCTGAGGACTGACATTGGCCTCATGCTTGCAAGGCAAACAAACTTTACTCCCTGAGCCATCTTCTCAGCCTACACTTTGAATTTAAAAAGAAAGGCAGGCTTCTATAAAACATATAAAATATAAATTTTAGATTTTATTTCAAGAAACGAATCTAAAAGCTGTTACAGGGGTTAGACAATAGTTCCATTATTTTTTTTTTTTTTTTTACTCCAGACCAAGTTCCTCTCTACAGTGTGTCTCTTTTCAAGGGAGGTGGGTGTGTGAGCGGGCTAAAGGTTGCAAGTGCATAGCCCATGAAACACTGTTTCCTCAGGTTCACAGCAAGCATCCTCACCAGTCACTCTTTTCTGAGCAGATGTTTCAAATGTGTTGTGGCTGATCAGCACTGATCAGTGATAGACATCATAAGGGATCAAACATATTTGGCCCCTATTCATGACAGGACTTTCTACAGCTTGACAAGAGGTTAGCAAGTTGATTCTTGTTTCTTCTTTCCCTTAAGACTAGACAGTGAAACACATGCACTGGGATTGGTTTATTTTGCTCTAAAAGCCACTGAATGTTCTCTTATAAGTTTCTTTCAAATCCAGAGGCAAAAAGCAGTGTTCATCCCCATGGTCTATGTTTCTTCCCATACATTCAATACCTAATGTTTTGGGTTGAATTATATAGCTTGATTAAAAGTCCCTGTAGAGCTGAGCCTAATGGCAAAAGCCTGTAATCTCAGCTACTGCAAATGGTAGGCAGAGGATTCAAAAGTTCAAGGGCAGCCAGAAATCCTTTACCCTCAGCTGGTTATATTTTGTTCTAAAATCTGATATTGTTATTGTCCTCCAACGTGTGTGTGTGTGTGTGTGTGTGTGTTGTATATGTATGTGTGTATGTGCTATGTCTGTGAGTGCAGTGTCTATGCAGGCCAAGATCAACATTGAGTGTCTACCCCAACAGTTCTTCACCTTATTTTTATATTGAGGCAGTGTCTTTCACTGAACCTGGAACTCATACAGTGGTTAGATTGTCTAGCCAGTGAGCCTCCAGGATCTGTTTGCCTAGCCCCATCCCCCAGTGCTAGAATGATAGGCTCTTAACACCTGGAATGGATTTGAACTCTAGTTCTCAGGTTTGTTTAGCAGTGCTTTATCCACTGAACTACCTTCTCAGTCCATACTAACTACCCTTCTGAAATCATCTCCTTTGATCATCAACCCATTAAGTGGTTTTCCCTCAGTG
>NW_021604626.1:529537-580274 GCF_004785775.1 Grammomys surdaster
TCTCCTCTCTTTCTGTTTTCCATGCCAAGAAATGTTCATCTTTACGAATTGAGCCATGACACAATCCTGAATCTCTTTGGTCAGTGTGTCCCATTTCCCACAGTCAAGTTCCTTTTTGGACATCGACTTGGAGCTTCATTTGCTGTGATAAAACACCATAACTAAAAGCAACTTGGGGAGAAAAGGGTTTATTTCAGCTTTCAGGTCTCAGATCACATCTTCTCACTGATAGAGTCAGGGCATGGACTTGGGGCAGGAATCTGGGGGTGGGATTTGAAGCACTGACCTTGGAGAAACACTGCTTTCTGATTACCAGCCATGGCTTGCTCAGCCTGCTTTCATATACACCCCCAGGATCATCAGCCCAGGGATGGTACCACCCATAGTGATCTGGGTCTTCCCACATTAGTCATCAAGATGCCCCCACAGGCTTGCTCACAAGATTTTCTGGTGGGGGCATTTTCTCAATTGAGGTTCCTTCTTCCCAAATGGCCCTAGCTTGTATCTAGGTCTCTAGACAGCACAGATGCCTCAACCTGAAAACTTTAAAAGTATCATGAAATGCCCAAAACATGGCCTGCTCTTACATTTTCAGACTTCATGTGTCAGACATGTCATTATTCTGGATATAAAGACAGAGAAATACACATGGTAGCCAGCCACCCAACTTCTACCTCATTCCCCGCTCTGCCTTTGTTCCAGCTCCCTTGTACTCCTTCAGAATGTACCTTTCTTTCTGTTTCTACCACTGCTTGTCACATCCAGAAATGCAGGGGTCCTTTTACTGGAGAAGATGAAAACAAAAAGGAAAAAATAAAGCTTTTCACCCACCATTGAGTTATGAATATTTATTGTATAATTATCATTGGGCTTGGCTTGAGTTGGGAGAAGAAGAGATTTCCTAAGGTTTCCTTTTGTCCTTTTTGTATAATTTGAGTCACTTGAACAGTCTGTAAAATGGTATTCAAGACTATAAATAAACCCACATGAAATCATGCCTACTGGCTGTTCAGTCCCCCCACTAAGGGATAAGGCCTGACCAGGTACACCCCAGGATGGAGAATGAAGGTGTTGGCTGAGATAGGATTCTGCCAGAAATGAGGGGAACTGCAGTTAAAGCTAGTCATTAAGTAGAGGCAGGAGATAGGGAACAGGCATACCCTGGCCTTGCATAGAATTCAGGAACTGAATGTACATGGACAACAAGAGTGTTGAAAGTGAGAACAAGGGAGGGGCTAGTGGCTCTAGACCACCAGCAACCAGAGACTGTGCAAACCTCCCCACAAACCCATGCCTCAGGCAAATGCTTGTCATAGACATCTGTTTAGAACATGTATAGGTTCCAGGGGTACCTGTTCTGTTACCTGAAGACTGAGATAAGGTGACCAGCAAGTTGGAATGGCATGGTGGGTGCACAGAAGAGGGATCTGGAGGTGGTAGATCTCTGTGGCAATTTACCATGTCTTTTAGATAGCAATGTCATGAAGGAAGAGATGGTGGCTGTTTTGATGTGTGCTCTCTCAGTACAATGCTAACTGGTGCTTTGTAGGTAGTCCATAAATTGTTGAGTGAGTGAGTGAGTGAGTGAGTGAGTGAGTGAGTTACTAGGCTAAAGATGAAATTTTCAGAGGAAGAAACTTGATGTCCAAAGACATGTTAGCAGCAGCAAGGGGGTTGGGGGAGGAAATGCCTCAATCACCTCCAAGTTCCAAGTTCTCAGGTCTGGGGTTTATAATCATACCTATTTTTCCCCCAGGTATGTGCCTTGATGAATGCTAAACAGTTCACTATCCATTTTGGGCTTGTATAGTGTTCAGTGTATAAACCACACACAAGACAATATGGAGAAGAAACACAAGCAGTTTCATTCTCAAGGTCTGATTTGAGAAAGATGTGACATATGAGAGAATACAGGCTTTATAAATACCATGTTTTCCCTAATTGACACTGGAAGTAAGCTGGGTAACTTTTGATGTCAGTTCGTTGTTGATCATTGAGTGAATGAAAATCTGGCTCAGAAGGACCACAAAGAGGAGAAATGTAATATCAACAGGGCCTGTTTCCATCTGCATCCTGCGTCTCCAAGGGCTTGTGCTGTGTTTCCTCAACCAAGTTTCCTATCAGCTGTTGAACCGTTAGCAGGAATCTTCCGTCTTGCTTGGAAGCATGTTTGTTTAAATTGTTCAGATGTGCCTAGGCAGATGTGCTAAGGACACACTTGGGAAGACAGCAGGTTTTAACCACACACCTGTCCTTGTTCAGCCTTCAGCAAAACATTCCATCTTTACGTGTTTGAGTGTTTTTTATTTTTAAAATGGGCCTAGTACAAATAAACAATTTCCTGGGGATGTGTGAATTAACTGATGGTTAAAAAGAGCTTCAGAATGCACTATCAATGCTAAGTCAAATTATGAAATTGTACCTTTGCAAAAAATGCTATTGTGGGAATAAATGAATCTGAACATTGTATTTACAGTGTGATTCGTCTCTGAAATAGAATATTCATAATGGGCCTCAGCGGGCTACAACAACGTGCCATCTTATCTCCTGTTGATAGACCACAATCTCGGAAAATTGTTTTCACAATGGCATCTGAATAAGCCCCTTAATTTGAGTCTGTTTTACAAATAGATACAGGGCTTATTACATAGGCTCTGCCTCAGAGACTCAAAGAGTGAGGTGGGATTCATTAACAAAATCCCTGTTGCCATTCCTTTGTATTTTTTTTCCAGTGTAATTTCTACTCTTTACAATCTAATTGTAATGTTTTGTTGAATGAAAAGATAAAGTAAAAGCTACTTTTGTGGTAGTGATGAAATTGGAGTTTAGGTTAATACCAAAGCTATCAACTGCATATTATGTTAAATTACACCTCCGATTTGGCTTGCGCTGCACACTCCTTCTTGTGATTTGCTGTCTGCAGATGGCATGTACCTCAGCAGCAGAATGAGGATGGTGTGTACCCCCGCAGCAGAACATGCGAGCCTACTCCCAGTTCTAAACAATTTTTGCTCAGAAGCAGTGCGCTCACCCACAGGCTAAGAATCACTAAAGACTACGTGCAAAAGTCTAAAGCAGGCAACTGTCATGTATGAATTAGGGTTAGAAAACTGTCACATGTGCCCATGGAGAGGAACCTGAAGGTGGAGAGAGGGGTGAAGAAAGGTGATGGTACTTCCTGTCAAGCACTGGTGTGTTAGCATACAGTAGGGTCATTGAAGATTTGGGAAGTTTTGATCATTAAGAAATGAAAAATGTTTGAAGAGACAGGTATGTTTACCGTAACATGGATCATACATATAACATGGATCAATACATCAACTCAGTACATGGGACCCCTTAACGTGCACTATTTCTGTGGGTTTATGTTCCAGTTTAAAAACAGAATTCAGGAAGGAGGTTCCTAAGGACCCGCCCCTTCCCTGAGGATCTGTAGTTATTTGTGGTTGCTTCAGGAGGGAGTGGCATTTTCTTTAGTGGTGTAGTGATGGCAAGTTGTCCGTGTGCCTGTAAATAGCATCTCACCCATGCTCCTGTATGTAGCCCTAAAGAAACTCATTGAGTCACACAGAGAGTGACATGAGAGTAGAAGATGAATTATTTGGGAAGAGGAAGGGGATCAGAGGGAATGGAAGGTTGGCAAGAAAGGGTAACATACATCATATACATATATATCATATACATACATATACATACATATAAATCATATAAATCATATGCATATATATGTGTGTATGTGTATCAAAATATATAATATAGGTGTATGAAAATGTCATAGTGAAACAAGCTATTTGTACAATTAACTGTTAATAAGAATAGAGTTAAAAGCAAGTAAGGAGAAAAGGCAAGGATGAAACAGCAACTAAACAGGAAACAAAAGCAGAGCTGTGACCATGAGGCATCTGAGAATGGCAGACTTGCTCAAGACTAGGCCCAGTACCTAGGAGGGAGTTCATATACTCATGACAACAGGACCTGGGGGAAACAGTGCCCTCCTACATGAAGCCAACAGGGCTGAGGAAACCAGGGTTCTTCTCTTTTTTTCCCATCCCAGGAACCAGATGTACAGAACCAGGAAACCCACAACATGTAGCTCATAGAGGCTGAGTGAGTTAGTCACACTGTATATTTACAACATTCACACCACTAGCTAAGCATTTCTCAAGAGAATGACAGACAGACACAGAAATGCCACAATATAGAACAGCTGAGGATTTGACAGGTCATGTTTTGGTTTCTGTCTCCATGGAAACACAAGTCCCACATCCATAGCTCTCTGTTATGTAGCTGCAGATGTGTGTGTGGGGGGTTATGGTGACACTGAGGCTGAGTGTATCTGGGTTTTTTGTTTGTTTGTTTCTTTGTTGTGGTCATTGATTTGTCTCTTTCGAGTAGATACCAGAAGCATCTGAAACCATCCCAGGTGGAGACACCAAAGAACTAGTGAGAAAGAACCTTTCTGGGGCTGCAGGGACTCTTTGCTCTTGTAGGTGGAACTGTGCACCTGCCAGTTACTACACTGCTACAGAAAGGTCGAGGTGTTATCCAGTTATGTCAGTTACACCTGTAATCCCAGCACTTGGGAGCTGAAGTCAGAAGGGCAAGAGGTCAAGATTATCATAGGCTTTACCTCCAGTCTGAGGCTGTCTTAAGCTACTTGAGATTCTGTCTTAAAAGAAAGGGTGAGATGTGAACCAGGGTTCTAGGGTTCACCTTAGGAAACATTCCAGCACAGCCATTCTTAGGGCTCACTTAGATTCTGTTCCTGTTATTTCTTTACCCAGGATTCAGGGATTCCATTTTATTGGTTGGTGTGAGCCAGTAGCCTTTTTGTTGGGAGTGCACATCAGGCCACCTTCTCTAACAGAGATGCTCACATCCAGTGCATACAGCTGCCAGATGGAGCAGAGGCCCTCAATTATTTGTGTTAAATTTATGCAAAGGTGGTTTGGATGTGAGCCCAGACATGAGCCAACAATACACAAGGATGACTGAAAGGCACACACAGGCAACAGGGCAAGAGAGAACTCTGATGTGTCTCAACAGAGTAAATATGGGGAAAGTGCTTTGGGGAGGCTGAGGCAGGAGAAAGGAGTATAATGTGAGTGTGACAGAAAAAGGTTAAGAGAGACTGAAGGCACGTGATTCTGAGACATTTCAACTGGCAAGACTTAGGGAACAAGCATAGACCACAGGACATACGGCCCAGAGACTCAAATTTGGGGAAACAAGATGAAGGAACAAAAAGAGAAAATGTTGGCTTGGGCGGTATAAAGTGTAATTCTTCCTTTATGGAAATGAAGTCTTCTAGGCAGGCATCATCCAGAAAATGGGGCAAAATTGGATTCCAACAAACCAGAAAGATTTGGAATTAACTAGGCCAGGTGGCTGAGATCAAAGAGGTTCTTCAAAAAGAATTCAGAGCAGCTGGAGAAGGCCCAGCCAAGCCAGTACTACAACACAGAAAAGTGGTTGCCATGAGATAGATGAGAGGAAGAGATGATTGTATTGATGTTGAACAAAGAAATCAGGTCCATCAGATGAGAAGATGGCTCAGTCAGTAAAGCGCTTGCCTCAAAAGCATGAAGACCTGAGTTGGATCCCACCATTCATGTCAGAAGTTGGACATAATTCTAGTGCCTGAGAAGAGGAAGGTGTTGGGTCCCTGGGTTCCCTGGCCAACCAGTACAGCCTAGTCAGTAGACTCCAAGTTCAACAAGAGACCCTGTCTCCAAAATAAAAATGATGGCCCTGGAAGAATGACTTTGGAGGTTGACTTTTAACTCCATATACCATTGCACACACATGTGAACAACTCTCTCACAGCCACACATAAAATAAATTAGGATCATGTAATGACCAATAGTCTGAAAAGTCATGGAGGGTAGCATTTGAGTCAGTAGAGAGCAGAATGGACCTCTGACTTGCAGCTGGTGCATACACAACTCCAATCAGTGAGAGGAAAGCTCAGCTTTGGGAAGGCTGAAGCAGGAGTCCCCAGAGCGGGTCAGAATACATACTTAAAGGGTGACATCACCCAAGACAGAATTCTTCTTTTCAAGGATGAGAAAGTCCTACAGAGTCCCTTTGACTCAGGAGTTCCCACCAACAAGGAAAGCAAATTCTTTCAAGATGGACTCCCAGCCACACCTGTGTCATTTCAAATGAAGTGAAGTAAAATCCTTTTCAGGCATTTCAGGTATAGTTCATGTCCTCAACATCGGGTCATAATGGTGATCTAGGAACAAGGGCTGGTCACCCCATCTATTATCATTCCAGGGACTCCCTGAGAACGTGCTCTTCCAAGATTTTCCCTTCACCACTGAGGAATCTGCTGAAATTAGAAGTGGAGAAAGGAGATGGGAAAACTAAGGGATGTAAGCAAGTATTAACAGGGGAAGGGATGAATGTGTGAGTTGCCTCTTAAATACTAATTTCCACAGTACCCCTTCCCTGTGAATGTATGGTACAAAAATCCATGAGACTACTCTTGGTCACAATGGTTGAAATGGCTTGTCCTTCCTGCAAAATGGCTCCTGCCTTGAGATTTAAGCACTGGCTAGTTCACTCTCTGAGCCAGGCATGTTTCCAAGCCCTCAGGGATACACAGGACAAGAAACACACATGTTTTTATTATCAAGTGTGTGATATTGAGATACCATCTTCCAGGAGGCATTCTAGCAACTCCACCCGTCTGATGTTTAGAACCTGATCAGAGCCCAATCACTTTTTCAAGACCATGGAGAAAAATTCTTGGTGCTGTCTCACTGCAGGTACGCACGACTCTGGAAATATTTGTCTCCTCCCAAGGATGTGGATGTTATTGTTTACAGTCTGAACTTATTTTAAGGAACAAAACCTGCGGATGCACTTCCTGCCCAAGTCATACCTAGGCTTTATTTAACATTTGTCTTGTATCCATCAGCACTGTGTTCCTGAGATAGGGTAGGAAGGAAGACTGCACACTTCCAGAAGAAAAGAGGCCTCAGTGAGGTTCACTGAATCTCGTATCTATGGGGAAAGGCATGGAAGTTAGAAGTTAGAAGGGGACTAGCTGGGAAGATAATGCGCGAACAAAGACCCATTATCATCTATAACCAATATATGATACTTAAATAATTGGAGGACTGGCAAGATGATTCAGCAGCTAAAGGTGCTTGTTGGAAAACCTGATGATCTGAATTTAATCCTTGGAACCCACATAGTGGTAAGGGAAAACTGACACTTACAGGCTGTCCTCTGGCCTTCACATTCACATCACGACAGGCATGTATCCACATACACATACATATAAATAAATGCAATACAAAATTTAAAGATGAAGGAAGCTGTGCCTATGAGATGTCCTCAGACTTCACAGTAAGCAACCTGGTCTATTGTTTCATCTCCCCATGTACACAGGCTGGTACTGTCAAAGCGGCATTGCTAACTGTGCTATAATCACACCATTCACATATAATTGGGACCCAGCCCATATGAACTGTCTCCTGTCTCGCAGATGGGAATGAATGGCTGAGGGGCAATTATAACCCTTGGCCTCAATTCTCACCAGAGCCTTTCCTCATAGGGAACTGACAACACGGTCCCCTGGCAATCAGGAATCCCCAGCTCTCAATAATGAACCTGCACATACATCAGACATGAGGTGAGAAAGCTAAGGAGGGAAACAGAAAATATGCCTTGAGACTGAACCAACATACACAGTGTATTGCTCAGCATGGCCAAGAACCATGGACAAAGAACTTGGCATTGGGAGAAAGCCACCAGAGGGAATATAAACACTAAACAAATAGTAGAAAGAGGCACCTCAATAAAGGAGTATCAGACCAGAATGGCAAAGCAATAGTGAGGGAGAGGGGGTGAGTGCCCAGATTGTTTGATTAGTTGGAATTTGCCATTTTTGTGATCTGCCATGTTTTCCAAAGAATGATCATCTCTAGAAACTAAAACTTTTACTCACTCCATCATTCTATCTTTTTCTATAACCATATTTAGGAAATTAATGTCTACTTCTTCAACTTATCTAAGAACAAACATCACCATCCCTTATCGAGATCATGTGAGCACATTCCTCATAGTGGGGCTCTGTATGACCATCTTATCTTTGTATCAAGTATGTTCTGAGTTCCATTTAAAATGGGAAACTATACTTTTGAAGGTTTTTAGATTGATTTTTTCCCTAAGACTAAGACTGGTTTGAATCACGTTTCTGTAGTGACTCAGCCCTTAAAGCACCTGTTCTGTTTACAGTATCTGTTTATGATAGAGTCAGATGAGATCTTGAAATGTTACATGAGAATCCTGGCTTTGACCATCTCTTCATGGTCTTCAGAAACTTAAGATTTGTGGAATGAGACATCAGGAGGGAACTGGAAGCTCTCCTGTGACAGGCCAGCCTGTCACCAAAGTTGTAGGAAACACCTCTGTCCTGATTTGGCTTCTTGTTCAAAGTATCTATCCAGATAACAACAAAATACTTTATAGGGTCTGTTTTTTCTCAGAAAACCCCTCTGTCATAGGAAGCAAATGCCTGGGCAACCATTCTCCCCTAAGATCTTCCAGGGCTACAGTGGAAAATAAAAGTATAAAGCATGGTGAATGGGGAACTATGAGGAACTTTTAATGACATCTGCCTGAAATTAAGTAAATGTATAATGTTTACAAGGAAATGTGGCCTTTTTACTTGGGGTCTGGAACTAAATATACAGCTGGTACCTGGAACATCCATCTAACCACCAACAGTATAAACTCATGCCGTGCCTGGCCTGGCTACCAGATTTGGGCAAAGATTATAGTAACATGTGCTTTGTGTTCAGAAACCACCAACCAAAGGCACCAGAATTTAGACACCTCCACTATGACCTTCATTCCTAACTGATAGCAACTTTGGGCAGAGTAGGAAATCACCAATCAGCCCTCTGCAGGATTCACAAGTACTTTAAATAATTGAAAAGCTCAATCTTTGAATTATTGGGTTTATATTTAAGCATTTATTTGCAAGAGGTGGTTCAGGGAAGACAATGTTTGGCAACAGTTCAGAAGTCTTTCACACCAAGGGAATGGCCCAAATGTACCTTCTGCTGCAATAGCAGCAGTTATGTTTTTGATATAACAGGTGAGTATTTGGGCATTTAATGTGCACTTCTCTGACTGCATGTATGTGGTGTTTAAAACAGGTGAGAGGAAGCAGTGAAATCTCATGCCCAGAACATACATAATCAGGGCGAAGCTGTCAAAGTCAGAAGCAGCCAAGTTGCTCCTTTATAAGCAATCTATAGTGATGTGAAGGAGAGGACTAGGGAATTGGCTCAGAGGGGAAAGTGCATACAATACAAGCTTGATGACCCAAATTTGAATCCTCAGCCTCCATGTGAAAAAGCTTAGTATGGCTGAATGGGATGGGCAGAAACAAGTGGATCCCATGCACACATGAGTATACATATGAAGAGGAGGATAAAAGCCATGTTGAGCAAATAAGACTCTGTATTTACTACCACATCAGGATGGAAGGAAGCTTGTTATAAGGCCAACATTTCCTTAGTGGACATAAATGTTTTTAAGTAATTGAGTTGACAGGAGCCAAGAGATGATTGGTGGTTTGTTTGCCTCTGTTTGTTTAAAGAATGTAGTCACTGTGAGCAGACACAGTGCTTCCTGGGCTCTCTGTGAATTGTCTGCATCATTTCAGCCAGACGACAGCATTAACTGACCTAGATCCTAGACACAGGCCATCTGAATACAGACTAGCTGGATGCCCATTCCTGTGAGGAGCTAGATCAGCTAAGTCACCACTTGTCATATTCAGGTCTACTGACAAACATCCAATTAAGAGGCTTTTGGAACCTGATCCGAACACTAACCCCCTCCTCACCCCTGCCAATTATCAGCGTTGATGAACAGGCAACTGCAATTAGTGAAGTTTATCTTTTACTCTCCTTGTGCACATGTTCTTATGTGTGCTGTTGCTGAGGCATGTCAGTATTTGTGTGTCTACCAAAGGACAGAACTGAAAACACACACATACAAAGCTGGAAGCAAATGCCTGGTCCTTTCTCAGGCTCCTGTCTTCCCAAAATAATTCTAGTTGGGAGCACTACAGGCTTGTTGATTCAGTGTGACACAATTTCAAGTAGCCTACTCCTTTAGCTTCTAATAGAAGTTGGGTTTGGATGTGTGTGTACACATGTGCACATACATATAAAGGCTAGAGCTTTGATTTCAAGTCTTTTTCATTGTTCTCTATGTTCATTCATTCATTCATTCATTCATTATCTGATTGTGTGTGTGTGTTAGGTGTGTATACAGATGTGTGCCCATGAATCCAAACAGAAGCCAGAAGAGGTTATCTGATATCTTTCTCTGTCTTTCTCTACTTTATTCCTCTGGGACAGGCCTCCAATTTTTGGCTAGATTGGCTCCAAGAATTTGCCAGTATCTGTCTCTCCACTGCTAGGATTGCAAGGGTCTGCCTCCATTCTTAGTGTTTTTACTTAGAATCTGGCAACTGAATTCGGGTCATGAAACTTGTGTAGCTTCTTCATCCACTGAGCCATCTTTTCACCCCTAGCTGCTTCTTTTAGATCACACAAACATCTAACACAAACCTACCTTGTCACATTCAAAACACAACACTATCAAGTGTGAGTACTTATACTAAAGATAACAGAGAAAATCCTTTTTATTAAAGACCTTGTGTTCTGTTAAATTAAATCACTGCTAATGGAGAAAAGACTCAAAAGAAAGTAGAAGATTACTTGCCTGAGTAGTACTAGGGGTGCTGCAGGTACTGTCCAACAGTACCCAAGATGGCTCACTCCTACTTTCCCAAGAGCTGTTCACTTTAACTGAGCTTGACGGTACACCCTTCACATTGCCCATAAAATACAGAACAGTTACCCAAGATCAAAACCAGAAGTGATAAGATGATCCATTAAAACAAGAGAAGAAGAGCCAGGGAGACAACTCTGCTGGTACAGTGCTTACTGTACAAACATGAGAACTGAGTTTAATTCCCACCATCCATATGAAAAGCTGGGCCCACAAACCCAGTGCAGGGGAAGATGAGAGCGGAGGGTCCCTGGAACTCACTGGGCAACTAGTCTAGTCAAACTGGTGAGTTCCAGATTCAACTTGAAAAAGACCCTGCCTCTAAAATGGAGAGTTACTGAGGAAGTCACCCAGCAATTATGTTTTGTTTCAGCATGGGCATATATACATGTGCACACATACCTCTTCCAGCCTCAAGACAAACAAGAGAAATATTTTCCAAATTCCCTTTGCATAGAAAGTAGATCCAGATGGGAGACTTTGTGTTTGTTATAAGGTATCTGTTAATATATTAAGTAAAGATAAGATGTTTCCACATTAGCCACTGGCGGAAAAAATGAGCTGAGTTTTCAGCAGGACAGGACTCCTTATCAGAAGGGAAAGAGTGTATCTCTGTGTAAATGTGAATGCTCACATCTGTGTGTGTGCATGATGCCTGTATGTATGCATGCCCATGTCTGAGTGTGTCTATGTGTATGTGCACATCTGTGTGTCTATAAGTGTGTACATGCTCATGTCTGTTCAAGTGCATGTCTTTGTGTGTGCATGATGGTGTGTGTGCCCATGTCTGTGTGTATGTATCTTCATTAAAAAAAAAACTTTTGTTTTAGTCTGAGTGATGCTAAAATGTTAAATGTGAGATGGAGGGGCTTGTCTCAGATGTACTCTTCCTTTCGCTAACACACACACATAAACTCACGTCAATACAACACTAACACACATATACATACATACAATATCTATATTATACACCTTTTAATATAACCATCAAAACTCAAAATTGATGCAAAAATGCATGCTGAAAAAGGAAAGAGAGAAAAAAATGAAATCAGAAAGTATTACTCAGGGAAACAAAAATGGGACTTAGCCAATAAATGACTTTGTAAAATTATGTCATTTAAATATGTAAAATTACATAATTGTAAAATTATAAAATTTAATTTTCAGGGATAATCAGATTTTAAAAACAAAGAGCAGGTTAAGTTTTAATAAATGCGCTTGTATTCTTCTAAAGTAAATTGGATCACTAGTGTCTCCTGGCTTGTAAACAGGAAAATTTAAAAGTAGCAATAAGGAAACATGGTGTGACTTTGTTCATCAATCCTCCCTCCCCCAGATTTGACTATTATCTTTAGTTAATCATTGTGATTTCTATGGAGTTATAGGAATGAAAAGTTTCTTTAGCTGCATAGAATTACGTGCCCATCACTGGTGACGGTGAGAAGATGCAGTAGAAGTTAGAGAGAGGAAATCATCCTCATGAGTTAAAAAACCAAAGTGAAACGGGGCCTCGTCCATAAAAACTCCATTGCGCCTCTTTCTCCAGCTCCACCTTTGTAGGTTTTTTTCTTCTGCAGCCTTACATTCATTTTCTTAATGTTTTTAACCCAATGTCTGTGAAATTTTTATTGCTCCCCAGATAAAGACATCCGATCTGAATGTAACCACACACCTCTCTGCTCGGCAGTATTTGTCACAAACCATTATAAATTATCATGCTGATAGCCCGCATTGCTGGGAAGCCAGGGAAGTTTCATAAATCCTAACTACTCTGTCAATGGTATTCTTGTTTATTATACAGAAATAAAGTTTTATGAGACTCAAGATGTCTGCCTTTACCACTGAGGAAAGCCTTGGAGCAGTGAGTTCTAACCAGTTCAACAATTCCAATGTACAATGGACTTTTCTTTCTCAGAGATTCTCAGCTGTTCTACTTTTAATGGTGCTTTAATGCCTTCCAAACATACAGGATTTTGATGGTGTGAAAAGGAGAAATTAAGCATTTCTTCCATCTCCTCAACACCTTCTCCTCTCAGAACATTCTAGTGTTGTCTCATACATCAATACGAGGACATCCAGCTGGAAACCCTAGCCCCTTGTTATCCTTGAAGACAGATGCTCTGCTGTTCTGTTCATTGATTGATTTACACTACACCTTGTTCAATAAAAGAATGAAAGAGGTCATATTACCCTGGTTTCGATGCTTTCGTGTAATGAACCCAGTTGAATGGCTGCATGTTTTTTAAAAAAAAAATCTCAGCAACCACATCTACATTCATTTTCCCCAAGGACTAGCCACCATGAAAGCCTACCCCTTACTTTGTAAAGTAAGCCCACAATTGAATTATGAACTAGCTCAGTTTTAGCATCATTGACATGAAAAATATCATGATTATATCCTATATTGTCAGAGTCATATGATGGCTTTTACATAATTACAAACAAAACAATGAAAACTTCAAGAGATTTTTCCCTGCCAAACTGCTTGGCTGGTCTAATTACATGTCCAGCCCTCCCTCCTAGGAACAAGAAATGCTTCCTTGGATCTCAAAGATGTTTTTCTGCAACAAATGTTACAAACATTGATTTCTTGCTTGCTTTCTCATGGTGAAAGTTAACTGTACAAATAGTGGCAATTTCAAGAAAAAAAAATATGGGTTGTATTTATATGAGAACCAACCCCATTACAGGATCAATACATTTAGTTTGACATACGTTTACTTTCATATTTCCAAATGTTCTAACAATAACCAAATTGTTGATGTCACAGTCATGATGAAAATGTCTTGGTGGAGAGATTATAGCTTCTCAATGATTTCACATCAGCTCCCTCCCTTATTCCACTGGTAAGTCAATAGCATTAGCACAAACATCATTTTCCTGTCTTTAGACATATATTACAGCCAAAGAGGGAGAAATGTAAACTATCTCAACTAAGGGGAACATGAACAACTGGCTTGTTTTCTGAGACAGGGTCTCACGCATCTCAAACTTGTCTCAAGCCTGCTGAGTAGCTGAGGGAGAACTGGGAGTCCTGATATTCTTGCCTCTACTTCCCGGATGCTGGGATTACCAATGTGAACCACCATGATCTGCAGAGCTTCCAGGGAGTTCTTACATGGAGAGAGATAGGTGGTGTGCTGAACTCTTTCATAAATGTTCTCATACAGTCAGAAGACAAAACAACACAGGCTGTTTCTTGAAGAATCTCTGTGTGTTCCACCTTCTCAGAGAATTCTGAGCACCTGCAGATGTTGAGGCTGTGACTCTGAGCACATCTCAATAAAACAGCAGCACTGATTGCTACCCTCAATAGTGACCAGAAGCCATGTAGGATCTGGAAATATGGAGGAGGCCATGCTCTCCCTGTAACATTGTGAAAAGGGCCACTGTGGCCACACTTTAGAATGAGTCACAAAGGCATTTCCCATGAGCAGAATCTCCCTGCCCTCACCAGAGTGAGTAATCAGCTTTTAAATGTTGGTGGCTTCTTCTAGGGCAGGGAGTCTGAGCTGTGATGATTAAGAGATCACTTTATTCTGCAGCAAACAAATAAAACCCATAAAAAAACACCTCCCCTAATCTTACCACCACACAATCTTTATGGAAGCAATCTTTTCTTAAAGCTGTGTGTACAATGTATGTGTGTACATGTGCGTGTGTGTGCGTGTGTGTGCATGTGTGCCTGCCCCTGTCCCACAGTGAATGTGGGGAGACCTGAGGACAACTTGTAGCAATAGGTTTCCTCTTTTGACCATTTGGCTCCCAGCGATTGAATGCAGTCACTCAGGCTTGGCAGCAAGTGCTTTCAATTACTGAGCCGTCTTGCCAGCCCCTGATTGTCTTTTTTAAAGAAGAAATGGACAAAAAAGGTCATCCCCCACTCCTGTTACATTCTGCCCTGTATCATGACAAATAACCATGTAAAGTTTCCCATTCATCATTTCTCACAACCAATTTCTTCAGGCAGACTGTGCACACATGTATTAATATACACATCTCTGTGTGTGTATGTGTGTAAAAGCACTATCTACACATAACAGTTTATCAATTAGCGTTGCTCCCAAGCTTCTACTGCAGGATGCCCTGGGCTCAGCATACATCAGCTCTCAGAACCATTGCTGAATACCACATCCCTCTTCTCCCCCTGTTTTGCAAGTGTATATGGGGTGACATCACACAAGATGTTGGAAACTGTCCACAGTGGAACGTTCAAGGCTTGAAAATGAGCAAAATCACAAATCAGGGCCTGATCTGCTTCCTCCTCAGAGTGGCTGATGAACATTTGTTACCACAGCACCTCTGATGACTAGGATTACTCAGAGCATTTAATTCTGTTACACAGTTACATGGTCATAATTTCCTGGTCAGAAATCGATAAACGTGAGCTTATTGAAATCTAAGAATATTTTATTTTGAAAGGAATCATGTGTTGCCAGAGTTTCTTGAAAATATTTCCTATAGAAGTTTAAACACTGTCAAGATGTAAAAATATATACAACACCACAGTATCTAAGTTATCTACACTATTAGCACTGTAACAATCACCATAAAGAATATTAATAAGCTGGGTGTGGCTCATTGATAGAGTCCTTACCTAGCATGCATGAAGCCCTAGGTTTGACCCCCAGAACTTTCAAACAACAATAAAATTGAAACAATGCCCTGAATTCTAGAAGGCACTCAAACATTCTATTAATTCTACGAGAGACTGAAAGTCAGTCCATGGGTTGGGGATTAAGCTGCCCTCAGCTTCCCCCCCCCCCAAAAAAAAACCCATAAAAGTCAATCCAATGCTGGGACATGGATAAGCTGGGATCAGAACTCAGTCCTGTACGCCAATCATTCAAAGAGGCATCTTCTGTTTATGGATTTCTGCTAATTCACTGGACACTAGCAGGTTGAATAAAGTAGATGCCTTGATATCCTAACTATAGAAAGCTGGTTGTCACCACACCACAAAATCAACAGATTTCTGAGTCCTTTGTACAGGTGGAAAGGTTTTCATATCACTCAGTTCTCTACTAAAGAATAAAAGGATGCAACAGAGAAGCTTTCATCATTGTACAGACTTGCATCATGGCTAAGTTCAAAGTAAGAACTGGCCCATGTCTTCATTAAGATTACTATTCAAGCTCAAACTGGAGACTGAACTCCTTAGAATGCTTGAGAGTGAGATCATGTGGATTATGTGGGCAAGACATCAAGAGGTGGTCCTGGATGAGGAGAGCTTCGAGCTATGAAGTCTTCAGTAGTCTACCTCATATGATGCAAAAGCAGAAATACCACATCTTCAACCAGGATTTCCATATAAAGAATAAGGACATCATTTAGATGCTCTCTACAGTAAAATGTTATTGGGATAATGAAACTTGCCATAGACCAAATATTTATTAACTTTAAGTTGAAAGAGATAGACAGGTGAGACAGATGAGCTCTAACCTGATATACGCCTAAGTTCTCATTGCATTTGTGCATTTTAAAAAACCATTTTCATAAACAATTAACCTAATACTTAAAACTCTTGCTTAAGCTCAGCACAGTAGCAAATGTCTATACTTGGGAGGCAGAGACAGGTGGATTTCTAAGCTCAAAGCCAACCAGAACTACAAAATGAGTTCCTGGACATTTGGGGCTACATAGTGAGACCTTGTTACAAACAACCAAACAAATCAATCAAACAAACAGAATAGCAACAATAACAAACCCTCTAATTTACCTTATATACTTTTTGACCTCGCTTTTTTCATGTCAAACTTGATATAATATTTCAGATCAGAGTGCTGGGGAAGCCCCTACCATAGAGCTACAGTCCCCAGCCGTGAGAAATACAGTTCTAAAATCATTAAATGAGCCACAGATTTGTTTAAAAAACACCCAACTCCACCATCTGCAGATCATGTATACTGGTGACCCACAATACTTAAGAAAACACAAGCCTTTTCTCAAAACCCTTTCCAGAAAGAACCACACACCACACGTTTCTTAACAAAAGATTTCCCAAACCAAACGTGTCAACAGAAAGAGGACAAACATTTAAACACAACCTGACATATTGGGTGAACTCAGCCACTTGTAACTTCATTTCCACACCACTGACAATTGAGCTCATCTAAGTCCGGACCCGCTCTTTTACTTTCTCACACTCAAGGCACGGATACTCATGACCACTAGATGGTGCTGTGGTGCCCTGTTCAAACTCCCTCACTTACTTGCAGTCTCTGTCCTCCAAATCGAAATGTGGGTTGAAGTTGATCATGATTCTCTGGTAGGGCTCCGGAGCTTGGATTAGCCATTCACATTTCTCACTTGGATGGTAAGAATTAGGGTAACCGGGAGATGTAAGGTACCCTGGGTTTTCAATTTTTATGGTCCCGCCACACTTGTCTGCAACAAAAATGACATTTTAGCATATCTCTCCCCTGCAACCAGTTGAGTCTTCTAGCTTTACATACGTACTGACAATTAGCAAACATTCTGTCAGTTAAGAGAGCTCCAAAGTGCCTCCCACAAGCCCTCCATGCGACCCTAGACACAAAGTACACCACACCACCAAGGAACACTCTTTAATCTGTAGGAGCATGACTTTTACAGAAAGCCTACTGTGATCTGAGATGCTTTTCCCTCCCACCCAAAGTTCCTTCCAAAGAAAGAGGTCTTCTAGCATTAAAAACATTAAATCCCCTCAATTGATGTTAACACAGTCCCCTGGGAGCTCCTGCTAGACTTAATTATCTTCCAAGAAGTGTAATCACATTAAGGAACAGCTCTAAGTGGAAGGTGCCTAAAAGATGCTGTGCCACTCCTTGCAAGTGGCTTTTTGATGATAAGCCTGGCCAGTGTCATTGACCAGTGGGGACTGCCTTCCAGGACTTTGATTGGCCTAAAGCCTAACCTCCTTTTGTTGTTGTTTTATCTGCCTGTAAATCTAAGTGATTTTGAGTTATCTCTGCTTTTGAGACTCAAATCAACAGAGAACAAAGTGCAGCTGGTGATGCAGAAAGAACTCGGTTTTACTTATCCAAGTTGCTCAGCCTTGGAGACCAGATCAAAGCAATGGGGCAGAAAGAAAAATAAATAGCCACACGGCATTAATTCTAATTACTAAATGTTAGGGGAAGCCCCGGCCACTGAGGTCTGGATATCACAGATGGTGAGCTACATTTTCACATCCCGGGAAAGAGAGGCTTTCCAGTCTTCAGCCTTTACTGAAAAACAAACCACCATCGCGACAAAAACTCAAATGCTGAAGTGACTTTCTAATAGCTAAATAAACCAGACGCTGGGCTGGTTTACAATTCAGCATAGATCGCTACTGTCACTCTCTATTATGGGTTTCACACAAGAGAGCCACAGCCTGCAAATGCCACCCCATTTATTGATGCTTAATTTTAGGCAATAAAAATTTGGTGCATAAACTATGTAAGAAGTACAGGTATGAAACATTGAAATATATAAGCCTATCAATCAGAAACATCCAGTAATGGTATATATAGATTTTAATATTACATCTAATAGATTCCCTGTGGAAAGAGAATGGCATTCTTTGCTCTCAGCATGAATTTATAAATCTACGGAATTTTATTACAGGAAAACCAGGTCAAATGGAAATGAAAGATGAAGTGCACATCAAAAATGCATAAAGCTACATGCATTACAGAAGTCATTTCCCATAAATTAAAAAGAAGACAATATAAATTATGTTGTTTTCTCCAATTGCTAGATGTTTCTGGCTGTTTCTTAGACTGGAGGGGGTTGGTCCTACAGATTGTCTTCCCATTGGCTTTTAAAAGCTTTAGATCTTCAAGAACTGATATTGCAACCAACGCTCAGAATCTCAGCTAATGATGTTAGCCAGCTCAGTGGTGTGATTCTGCGGAAGCTCTGGCATTATTTTATTTTGTGCAGAAATCTTGGAGAGTGACCCCCCCCCAGCTCATTAAGTCACTTCAGCTCTGTGTAGCCACCATGACATCTGTTAGGAGAGTGAAATAAAACAGTCGACAGATAGTCACTTCAGAAGACAGTGAGGTGGGGTTGGTACCACACCAGGGCACTTTAATCTGTGACTTCTGAGAAAGTGACAGTGTAATAAGATAATGTGGACTGCTGGACTCCCACACTCTGTTCAGTCTCTCTCACACTTGATTAGGAGAGAGCGATTCCTAATGACTGTGGACCATTAGTCCTAAATAAGGTTAATGAATTAATTTAGTAGACACTTACTGGGAGGAGGTGGATATGGTTTTAAGAGGACTACAAGCTTACTGAGGCACGTGCTGGCCCTGGCCACCTCAACCATAGTAATAGGGTTTCAGTTGAGTGAAGTTCAGATTCTCAGCATTCTCCACATTTCTGCTAAGAAAATTAAAAAGTGTGTGTGTGTGTGTGTGTGTGTGTGTGTGTGTTGTTCAGAACAACACAAATCTTAATGCTCTTCATATTGGCTATCATCTTTTGGGTACCCAAACATAGCTCTAACCCAATGTTGTTCTCAATCTGTGGGTTTCGACCACTTTGGCAAACCTCTTTCTCCAAAAATATTTACGTTACGATTCATAACAGTAGCAAAACTACAGTATGAAGTAGCAGCAAAAATGATTTTATGGTGGAGGGGAAACCACAACATGAAGAACTGTATTAAAGGGTTGCAGCATTAGGAAAGTCGAGAACCACCGCTCCATCCTTAGGCATTATGAAGGATAACGGTTTGAGGTCTAAACATTTGAGTTCTTTTGGTTAGAGGAAAAAGATATTTCATCTCCTGCCAGAGTATAGAAGCACTCCACCAACTCAGGTTCATTAACAAATTGAACTCCACATTCATGATTTTTTGAGTGTTTGGCTTCCCTTCCAGGGCATATAGGAAGATGCCGCCAACTCGAATTCATTAATAAATTGAATTCCAGCCTTGTTCACAAAAAATTTGCATATCTTTTTCAAACACTGCTTGGTACCTGTTGGGGGAGATCTATAGTTGAAATCACAAAACCTGGGGAAAGCACATTAAGGAGATTAACTTCTATCATAAAGGAGTGATTTAAATTCTTCCTGGTAGAGACCTCCGCTCAGCTCTTATTAAAACAATATACCACAATAAGTAGTAGATGCACTTTTCTCCTAATTACTTTGATTGAAATCTAAGCCAGGCAAAGTAAACATTTAGCTATTAGTTAATAATAACGCCGAAGATCTACTGTTCCTATCAGCCCTTGCCTAGCCTTCAGTACCTTTCCAGGGGACGTGGAACACATTTGTACCAGATCCTGTTTTAAACACACTCTTTAGGTTTCAGGGCACTGTTTATACCCAAGACTGCCTTTCATTTACTTAACAGTGAAAGGTTTTAAAAGCCAACTGGAAGCTGCAACAGGGTTACGGATTCTCAGATACGCTGGTACCTAGCACTGAATAGATCCAAAGCCTTTATTGACAGTGCGACTTTCATTCATACTTCAGACTGATCACAGACGGTTTACAAAGGCAGCTGAGAGTTCCAGCGCCAAGACTGACCGCTATCTCTCGGTGTCGCCCACCAGAGGAAACCGAGCAGGGGTGTTTCAAGGAGAACCAGGAAGTCCTCCCGGTGAAGTGTTCATTAACTCTCAGCAGCCATCAGATTTTTGAAAGGGAGTCTCATTTAATTGCCTCTGGGAGGAAACATTATTAAGATAATTGGTGTGCTGATCTGGGAAGGTAGGTAGCTCTGCCTCGAAACAGAAATAGGAGAAGCCAGCAACCAACTAGAGCAGGGGGCCGAGGGCTTGTGATCCTCCTGCCCCAGACGCCCTGACTTCCCCGTTCCTTGCGCAGGCAAGTTTCCTGCGCCCGGCAGCCGTGCGCGCGTCCCACTGCTGGGGCTGGAACCCCCTCGCCCGAGGGGACCTGGCAGCCCGGGGCACACCGGTCTCTCCCGCCTCTGGCTGTCACTTACCGCTTCGGAAAGCGCCCGCCAGGGCGAGGGCAAGGGCGAGCGTGGCGCACAGTAACGGCAGCCCCCTCTCCATCCTCCTTCTCCAAGCTAGTCCCCAGGCAGCCGCGGGAGAGTACGATTGCGCGGACGAAAACCCAGCAAGCGAGAATCTTAACAATCCGAAACGCTCTTAAGTCCGCCTAAGAACCATAAAATCCTCAGCTGGTCTTGGCGGGGAAGGCTAGCGGCGAGGCAATGCCTGATTTCGCGAGAAGCGCGTCTCTTTTTGTGTCTCAAGTCGCCTGCATCCTGTCATTTAGCTCCGATTTCCTCTCCCTTTTCCCACACTTGTTCCTCTTCCAGGAGCCACTGCCCGGGCCATGTCTCAGGAAGAAGAAGAAGGAGGAAAAAAAAGAGGGGAGGAGTTGCGAGGAGGAGGGGAGAGGGCGGGCGACACACCAAAGCCAATTTCTAGAGGGAAAGAAAAAAAAAATCCCGCTTGATTCTGGACGGTTTGGAGCCGAGGAGCTGGCGCCCAGAGGAGGTCCGGGTTGTCTGCGGGAAGGAGAGAGAGCAATGAAAGGATGAGCGGGAGAGCGAGGACTTTCTCCACTGGCACCCGCCTCTCTCTCCGACCTCCCCCTCCCTCCCAGATCCCTTCCCTCGCTTCCTCCCGCCCCCTCCCCGCACAGCTCTGCCAGTGATTGCCTGGCTGGAGATTCGGAGACACAAGTTTCTCTCCGCGTGCTTTCCCGGTCGGTCCTCTGGGCTCCCCCATCCACCCCACCTCTGTGTACCCTGCTGTGCTCTCCGCGGGAATAAGGTCACTGGGGAGCGGGTTGTCTGCACTCATGGCGCAAGGACACGTGTGTGTCAGGAGGTACAGTACTAGTGGTACCAGCCCCAGTGACCGGCTAGTCTACCTTGACACCCCAGGATTGAGCTAGGCTGCTCCTGAAGGCGAGAATCCCGGAGCCAAGGAGTTCCAAGAGCCCGGGATTAGCTGCTACTTCACGGAACTCCAAATCCCTAGGCACCCGCGCCCCCGGCTGCGTGGATCGCACAGCCAGTCTCCGCTTCTACCTCCTGGGTGCCAGCCTGAGGTTTGTGGTGGGAAGCAGCCAAGCGCTCCAGGACTCTCCGAGTAGGGCTACAGACAAGAAGAACGCCTAGTTGTTCTGGGAGACAGGCTGTTGAGCCTAGAGAACTGCGACCGTGTCTCTGCCACGTAAAGCATAGGCAGACCTTCTTGGAGCATGGAGCCTAGTTGCATCCGAATAAGGCCTCCTCGCTGTGCATAAAGGCGAGACTGGGTACACGATCCCCCCCATTCCCACCCTGACGCTGCAGGCTGCATTGTTCCCCGAGATTTGGTGCCCTCTCCTTTGGGGTTATATGAGCCCAGGGATGGATGGTGGCGCGCCTTTCAGCTAGGGGGCAGCCGCCAACAGTTGTAGACCAGCCACGTAGAACTCCAACAATCTGAATCAGGAGTTGAGGGGCCCACGTCTATACACCCTGAGGGAAGGACAAGACTGACCAGGACCCCTCATGTGGGTGACAGTATGATCTTTGCAAGGGTCTCCTAGTGCCAGGTTTAGATTACAGGCAATTGTGTCTACAGGTCCTCCAGCTTCACCAGCTACCCACAGAAAAGCTACCCATGCCTGCATTCCAGGCGTCTGCCCCGTGGCCCCCCCCCCCCCCTCGTCCCCCACGTCGTCCGGTTCCATCTTCGAGGGCTTTCCGAGAACTGCAGCAGGTGGCGTTAGGCTTATGAATAGCAAGGACACCCAGGGACTTAAACTGGTTGAGGCCTCTGATCAAGTACGTATATCGGGCTCAATGCCCTCTGAAGGAGCTGGTGGATAAAGTGAAAAGGTCATACTCCTTCTGGGAAGTGGCATTTATAGACAGACACACTGCCACCACAGGCACACCACTGACTCCTACCTGGTGCACGGTCTGGCAAAGATTTAGGAATGCTGGCAAGGAGACTCTGGTCAAAGGTTTTGGCTGGAAAAACTAGGGTCAGTCAGGGAGAAAGGACGCCCCGGTCACTGGTGCCCTAGGACAGGACTCTGCGCTGGGTGTGTGGGCTGGGCACTGAACTGAAGCTTGTGCGTGGCGTGGATCTCCAGCCTCGGCTCCCGCGCAGGACCCACTGGCTCCAAAGTCCAGCCTTCTTTCCAGCCCTGGTTACCGGGCCCCGCCTCCAACGCAGCTTCTCCCTCCCCGCCCCACCGCTACGCCACCCCCGCGTGCAAAGAGCCAGTTCCCGAGCGCCTCGGTTAGTCGCCACTAGCTTTCTCTTTAGTTCTCCGACCCTTTGGAAGTCCGGGTGGGTTGGGCGTGCCAGAAGTCTGGGAGTCAAACGCCTGAGTCGAGCGGAAGGGGCAGTCGCGAGGCCGTTGGCTCTCTTCAGGCAAGGTCTAGGCGATAGCCGCGCCCAGGGCAGAGCTTGGGGGAACGAGAGTGGCAGCGGTGGCGGAGGGCGTGGGGGGAGGTAGCTATGGGGTGGGGGAGGGCAGCCCTGGCGATCTGCCACCCGGAGCGCGTGTCCCCGCCTCCCTACGCCAGGCGTCTGGCGCATCCTTGCCAATTCCAACTGTGTTGGGCAAGCCTTAGACTCAGGGTGACCCCGAGCCACCCTGGTCCTGGAGTCCAAGGGACAGGCGCCTCGCAGGACTTGGCGAGTCGACATAAAAGGGAAACCAGGCCAAAACTGTGGAGATCCAGATCCTTGTCTCTTTCCGAAGAGGAACCCTAATGCCCGGCTTGCCCAGAGGAAGCCGCATTTAACCAATCTGCCCTGGGTCGGGTGAGCTAAGGGGCACACGTGGAACACTTGAGAGATCAACTGGTGGCCCTGGGAGGGACAGTTCCCTATACCCAGAAACAAGGAGAGGGGAAGGGCTTTTGAAGCTTGGGGGACCAGTGAAGGACTCCTGGTTTTCTGGCTCAGCTCCTAAGTTCTCTTGATAGCTTTTCTTTAACCGGTAAGGCATGCCCTGTGTGACATACTTAAAACTCTGTTTCTCATTCTCCAACACTAGGATTATCTGAAGCTTTCCTAGATGCCTTTTTTCCCCCACAGTGGGTGCTTCAAAATGGAGCCCAGTCACCCTAATTAATATTTGCAAGATATTGCGTTGGTATACTGCTAACTGTTCTGGCTAATAGCCTTTTCCTGTGCCATTAGGATTCCACCAAGGAGAGACAGGCCGTTTCAGAGACCTGCAATTCTCCACCCAGGGAAACAGACTGGCTTTATAGGAGAGCAAGTGTGAGACAGAGGAAGAATTTGGCAGTATTCCTAGCTTGATTTTATTTTGGTCTCGTGCAGCACACATTCTTCTTCTTGATATCACAGATCTGCCTAGGAGACAAGGCCTGCTTCCACCTTCAGGTGATTTATCTATCTGCTGCCCTAACTGTGTTGGAAAAAGGCTGTCCGTGGTCGGTACCACCTCAGGGGCTACTAAGGATGAGGCCTGTTTGAGCATGGCCAGAATGAACTAACTGGGTAGAAACACCCTGCTTCTTTTACCAAGCCACATCAATTTGCTAGAAATAAGAGGAGAATCATTGCTTCCAGAAGGCCTTTGGAGCCATGGGGATGGGTACAACACGGGAATCTCAGTGTAGCTCAAAACCAAATCAAGTGCAGCTGAGATTATGCGTTGTGCTTTTTTTAAAGTCAAACCTATGGCTACAGAAAAACAAAGAATTCTTAGGAGCTAACCAACATCTGACATGGAACAAGAGAAACTTAGAAAGGGTAAGAAACTGATTTATAACCACATTTGGTGGTATGGGGTTGTGATCCCAGCACTCTGGAACAGGAGGCAAGAGGATCAGGATTTCAAGGTCAGAGTGAGTTTGGAGGTCAGTCTGTGCTACCTGAAACACTATCTTCACAAAATAAAGACATTAAAAAAAAATCCCTTTGGGTCACGAGAGATGGCATTGTGGTGAAGGGAAGGTTCTGCTCTTTCAAGTTCAGCACCTACACCGGATAACACAAGATCAACTGTACCTATATTTCCCAGGGATCCAATTCACTCTTCTAAACTCCACAGGCACTTCCACTGACATGGATATACCCAGACATATGTATACACAGTTAAAATAGTTTAAAAATTGTAAATGAGACAGTTCCCTTAAAATGATACTTTTCTGAAACAACTGTCATGGAAAAGTTGTCTCTCAGGCTCCTGCTACAGGTATCTGAATTTGTGGTAGTGGGAGAGATGTTTATTTTTTTCTTTTTTAAAAGTAGTTTTCAGTACTTTAAATTATGTGTGCGTATGTGTCTGCACGTGGTATGTATAAGTGAGTCCAGGTGGCCACAGACCAGAGATGCCAGATGCCCTGGAGCTGGAATTACAGATGGTTGTTAGCTGCCCAACGTGGATGCTGAGAGCTGAACCTAGGTCCTCTGGGAGAACAGCAAGTGCACCTAACCTCGGTACCATCTCTCTAGCCCTCATTTCTGTTTCTCTAAGTAGTAAAGAAACGGATGCTTTCTAAAACCTACAGGATAAGGTCTCAAAGCAGTCTTTGTGACCTGAATATTCCCTGACACAGGTGGGCAGTGCTAAATTCTGAGTCATGCTGGTGGAGTCACAGCCTTTGGGGTTAGATTTTTGAAAACTGTATTTAGTTTGAAAGAGTAACCAGCGATTAATCTGCCTTCCATGAACTACTTCTTAGGTCAGGGGTTGAGATTGAGACACAGCCTGAGTGAATTGCCAACGTGCTGGGATCACAAGTTTTGAACCACACTACCTGAATTCTCTTTTAAATTAGGAAAATAAAAACAACAGACAGAAACACTCAGCAAGCAAAATTAAAAATAACACTAGAGGGAACGAATTCGGAATTTCCAAGGAGCAAGCAAAGCAGAGGATTGGCTACTCAAAGTCTTTAGTCACATAATTCCATGTGACTAAAGAATAAAATGTTTAACAGAATGCTGAAAGATCAATAAAAGATCATTATTAAAATAAACAGTCAAAGGCTCAAAACAGGGCTGCTGATGTATTGCAGTTGATAGAATGCTTTGCTAGCATGAAAGCTAGGTTCAATCGCAGCAGCACACAAAAGCCAGGCAGAGGCAGGCCTACCTGCAATCCTGGCACTCTGGATGTAGAAGCTGGAGGATCCAGAGTTCAAGGTCAGCCTTGGTTAAGGGAGTTTGAAGCCAGCCTGGACTACATGAGATGCTGTCAAAAGGAAGAAAGAAGAAAGAAAGCCCCCAAACATAGTTAATAATTGTTTAATTTATCCCAGAGAAACTTAATTTAAAAAAAATCCACCACTCTGGAAGTTTCATGGAGAACGGGTGGTCTGTGGAATGAGGGAAGAAGATGAGTTTTGACATATTGCTCGGAACACACAGTGGGAAGAAAGGGGAAGCAAGGAGTTCATGCAGGTAGGGAGTGAAGCTAACTGGACAGGCAGGTTGCTATGGCAACAAAGGAGCAGGTGTTGTCAAGAATGACCCAGCAGGACTCAATCCTCCATATCTATAGGGGTCTCAGTGGCCACACGGACGGACGTGGGCACTGAAGAAGGCTGTCTTGGAAGAAAGTTGGACTTTGACTAGTTTCAATTTCTGACACTTTGAGGCAGTCGGATGAATTTGTAATCCAAACCATTACATGGTTTTGAGGTGATGATTGTATGGGTCACTGAAGTGTGTAGTTGGTGGTGGTGAAGTGGCAGGAAGGATGACATTGTGAGGGGACAGAAAAGGAAGCCATAAGCAGAATTTTTCACAAAACTGTATTATGTATTTTGGAACATGGGGACCAGGGAATGCACGCTTGTTTGTTCCCACTGTATTTGAGAGGGAGGGGGAGACTCTCACTGGCATGGAGCTGACTGTAGCTTAGGGATAGTGGTATCCCTGGTCAACAAGCCCCAGGAAGTGGATACCAATGTGGATATCATGCTGACCAGAGAGAATACTATTTTCCTGGCTCCATTGATGATTTTATAAGTTCCCATTTGGTACTAGGAACACATGGTGTATCCAACATTTTCCCTGAACACTGGACTGGTTTTCATAAAACTCACAATAATTTGCTTAATTCATGATGTATAGTAGTACAGAATTGTATTAATTCAACTTTCATGACTCAAAAAGGATTCTCAATAAACGTCTGTTGATAAAACAATTTTTCTGCCATTGTTTACAATAAATAAATAAATAAATAAATAATAAATAAATGTGTCTGATGATATCCAGGAAATATCCCCTTCTCCACAGTCATATAGCTCTTCAATAATAATAATGTCTTTAGTCTCTATACCCACATTCTCTTCTTTGTTCATTACACTCTTAAAGATTGCTCGAAGAGAATTTAAGATGTTAGCCTTTACAAGAGCACACACAGCACACAGTGTTGTTTGAGTGACTCCCATCAAACAACCAGAGCATATCTTCAGTCTCGTGAAGTCTCCATTCAGCATCATCATCGGCCATTTTTCACAGATAAGTTGTGACTTTTAAAAACTGTCATGCAACAGTCAAAACAGCTGGCAGACTAACTGCAGCCACTCTTTCCTTAGGCCTCATTTCCTTCCATTTGTTATGTTAAGCCATTAAGTCTAGAGCACCTTGTTTCCTTTGTGAGAAGTGCTGCATTAATACCTGTGGGTTGGTTTCCAGCCACAAAAACGCACCATCTTGAGGGACCTGTAATGCCACACTAAGAAACAGATGATACAAAGCAGTCATGCAGAAAGAGCAGGCTTCCTGGAGTGCTCATAATTTCAAAGCACACGAACAAGTGAGCTTTTGGAGGCCGGTTCACATAGTCCACGCTCTACCAGGAACTGGTGTATGGACAGCAAAGGAAGTTCTTTGGGAAGGGCTGGCTCTGTACTTTCTTGTCTTCATTCTCCCAGAGACAGTTGGACTTGCAGAAACCAGACAGAACAAACATGCAAAAGCAGAAATGACACAGTGTAAATACGCAGGCACCGAGACAATTGAAGACTATAAAGCAGCCCAGTAAAATCTCCTTTACTAAACAGTGTGTACTTAAATTGTCTTGGACACTGTGTCTATAGCTGACAGACCAAACCATATTTCCACTGGCAATAGATAAATAAAGGTTACTTCTGGGGACTGAGAAATGAAAAAGAAAGAAGCAAGAGAAAATGTACCATGAAAGCAATAGGCAGGGGCAGAGGCAGGCTTCCAGGTTATAATTTGCATCCTCAGAACTTTTTAAACTCATTTGTGACTTTTTTTTTCATGAAAATATGTGGGTTGTGTACAGGTGTGTGTGTGTGTGTACATTTATGCATGTTTGTACATACATATGGAGGTCCAAGATTGACAACAGCATTCTTCCTTTATCTATCTTCTCCTTATATATTGATGTAGGGTCTCTCACTTGAACCTAGACCTTATTGATTCAGTTACTCTACCTACCTAGCCAGTTTGCTTCAGGTATCCCCTCTTTCTGCTTTCTTCATGTGCTAAAGATGCCATCCTGCTGCATTTACTTGGATACTGGGGATCTGAACTCTGTTCATAATTGCTGGTAAGTGCTTTCTCTGCCCATTTGTGACTTTGCAGGTTGAGTAAATGGGCTGAGGCATGGACTCATTGTAACTAGATATGCTTGTGATGGCTCACGTTGATATCTTGATGTCATCTGAACTCATCTGTAAGGGAATTTCTAGAATGGATGAACTTAGGGTAGACCCACATACTCTAAATGTAAGCAGCACCATCCCAGACTGGGATCCTGGATGGAATCACATGAGAAGGTGACTGAATGTCTGTAGTCATCTGTCTCTCTCTGCCTTACACTCCAGCTACCATACCTTTCCATCTCTCCTTCCCCATCGTGGACTGTGTCTGAGAATGGTAAGCAAAAGCAAAGTAAACTATTCCTTTCTTAAGTTGCTTTTTGTCACATATTTGATCACAGTAACAAGAAAAGCAACCAATATAGTACCCAGATTTACTCATAATCACACAGATTTCATGCTATTTGTAAAAGCAAAATCACACCTTATTGATTTTCAACATACCTTGGACCTTGGTTTTAGGATGAATGCTCTGAGCTTCAGAACAGTTAGTTAGAACAGAACAGAGGCAGACCAGTGCTGACAGCTGTGTTTGATGTTAGTCTTGACCGTGTTGAGTGTGTATCTTTTACTATGTAGCCAGAAGACAGTGAATTTCACATCACGTTTAAGTGGAAGCACCTTGTAAATTCCAGGGTACAGAGTGAGTGGTAATCAGGGTTTGTTGCTGCATCTTAAGAAATACAGCCTAGAAGGCTGGTGAGGTGACTCAGTGTGTAATGTGCTTGCTATACAAGTGTGAGAACTCAAACCATTGTGGTTTGAATGAGAATGGACCCTATAGGCTCTTATGTTTGAATGCTCAGTCACCAGGGAGTGGAACTGTTTGAGAAGGATTAGAAGGTGTGACCTTGTTGGAGGAAGTGTGTCACTGGGCTTTGAGATTTCAAAGTCTCATACCAAGTCTAGTATCTTTTTCACTGCATGCGGCCTGTGAGATTAAAATGTAAAGCTCTCAGATATTGCTTCAGTACTAAGCCTATTGATCCATGATGATCTTAGACTAACCCTCTAAAACTGTAAGCAAGCCACTAACTAAATGCTTTCTTTTGTAAGAGTTGCCTCAGTGTCTTTTCACACCAATAGAACAGTAACTAAGACATCCATATTTTAAAAAACCAGGCTTTGTGGCACATGCATATAATCCCAGTACTGGAGAGTTGGAGATATGGTATTTGCTGGCCAGTTACCCTAGTATACTTGGCAAGATCAAGGCTAGTGATAAACCATCTCAAAATCAAGGTGGATAGCTCCTGGGGAATGAAAGCTGAGTTTGTATTCTGGCTATCACATGCACACACACACACACACACACACAATTACAAACAAGTGCAAGCTAGATTGCCTGAACCAGAAAAGTTAATTAATGGCTATGATTAGGCAGCCAAAGTACAGAACTGAATTCATGTAGAGCTGGAACCAAAGATCACATAGCTGCCAGTCAGTAGGAGGTCACCTGTATTCCCATCTGGTGGTTTGACTCTTGAGCATGCTCCAAGCAAGACAAAGGTGAAAAATAACAGCCTGTACTTCAGTGGACTTCTAAAGTCACATAACAGAGAAAAGTTGGAGGTCATGGTATTTTCCCTCCAGAGGCTTGCTTATCTCATTCTTTTGTTTGATGTGTGGATAGTGAGTACATTCCTGGGCCAGTCAGTTGTCCAAGAAAAGCATTCCAGGCCACCCACTCTAATGATGGGCATCAGATACAAGGAAGACGGGATGCAGAGAGACAACTGAGAAAAGAATCTTCGCATTCTTTGATCAGAATGAAGGGGAAATGTGCTAGACTAAGGATAGGCAACATGTCGGAAAGTTTTTGTGTGTGTGTGTGTGTGTGTGTGTGTGTGTGTGTGTGGTGTGTGTGTGTGTGTGTGTGTGTGTGTGTGAGAGAGAGAGAGAGAGAGAGAGAGAGAGAGAGAGAGAGAGAGAGAGAAATTAATGTGTGTATATGTCATTAATTTGTGTGTATGTATGCACTTGTATGATGAGTGTGTGGGCTCCTGTGCCACAGCATGAGTATAGAGGTCTATATTGATTCTCTCCTTCCATCCATGGGTTCCAGGCCTTAGATCAAAAGGCTTGGATGACAAGTACCTTTATGACATATGTATGTATGTATGTATGTATGTATGTATGTATGTATGTATGTATGCTTTAGTGGGCTCTGTTTTAATAGCCTACATTCTCTTTATTTTTTGACACAGGGTCTCTCACTGAACCTGGAGCTCACCAACTCGCCTAGTTTGGCTGTCCAAAAATTCCCCAAGATCTACCTGTCTGTACTTCCCAGGATTATGAACAGGTCTGTGCCACTGTGTCTGCTTTTTGACATGGGTTCTGAGGTTCTGAACTCAGGTCCTCATGCTAATGCGCCACCGAGTTACTTCCCCACATCCCACAGCTGTCTCTCTCTTCTTTGCTACCTTTAGTTGTCTTTAAGTGAGAAAATAGGAAATATTCCCCTTTAAAGTTTTAACATGGTTGGTGTTCATATGCCATGTTTAGTTTTTCTTTGTTTTTAGTGTTTTATAGTATAAATACCTAGTGGAGGAAAACAGCTTTAATTTCAAAATCAGAAGCTCATGCTCCAGTGAGCTACCAGTGAGACTGCAAGGCAAATAGCATCAATGTTTAACTCCATCTCATTTTTATTGTTGCGATGGTTAACCAATTTGACTAGATTCACAGTTACCTAAGAGACACACCCCATGTTTGACTGAGAAGGGAAGACCCTCCTTGTGTTTGGGTGGCTTCATCCCATTGGTTTGAGTTCTGAACAAAAAGGAGAAAGTGGGCTGAGTACCAGCATTCATCTCTTGTTTCCCAACCACTGATGCAATGTGACCAGCTGTCTCATGCTTCTTCCTTCATGTCTCCCCACCATGTTGGGCTATACTCTGGGATTGTGAATCAAAGTAAACCCTCCCTACCTTATATTGCTTTTGTGAAGTATTTGGCCACAGTAACAAGTCAGCAGCTAACAAACAGGTTGTGTTATTCCCTGCCCTTCCTTTCATTGAAGCCTTTAAAGAAACCTATCACTGGATTAACCCACTTTTACACGACACTGTGAATCACATAGAAAAGGTTTTAGAGTTAAGTAACAGTTTTGGTCTTACAAAATTATGAGTCACAGAGGCTATTCTCATTGGTATCAGCATATTCTACTGGGCTCAGGAATTGTAAACATTTAAAGGGAAAAAGAATGGGGATAGTTCCATTTAGACACTGCCTGTGAATCAATTATAAAATAATAAGCTTAACAGTGTAGTCTTCATAGAAGCATAACTTGTGAACTACAAGGGGAAGGCTTCATATACTAGTATCATATAAGGAAAAGCTTGGAATGATCTGTTATTTTGAAAATCCCATATGATATGGTTTCTTGACTATGTTCAGAGTCTTGCAATAGAAGAAGCACTTGACAGCTTCAAGATCTGTTTATAACAGACACATATACACTACCATCTTGTCCCTTTATGAAATGTGACCTTGGGATGGTGAGATGGTACATCCAGTAAAGGCACCCGATACTGAGCCTGGTGACCTGAGTTCAATCCTTGGAACCCCCTGAAGTGGAAATGTAAGGGTTCTTTGGAAAGTCAGTTGTGTTGGAGGTGTTTTGCTGGAACAAACACAAGAGGGAATGTTTCTTTCTTTCTTTAAAAAAAATTGGATATTTTATTTATTTACATTTCAAATGTTATCCTCTTTTCCAGTTTCCCCTCTGCAAACCCCCTATCCCATCCCCCCTTACCCTGCTCTCTCACCCACACACCCATGCCTCACCACTCTAGCATTCCTCTACACTGGAGCATCAAACCTTCACAGGACCAAGGGCCTCCCCTCCCATTGATGCCAGATAAGGCCTCTTCACCTCCTTCAGTCTTTCCCCTAACTCCTCCATTTGGGTCCCTGTGCTCAGTCTGATGGTTGGCTGAGAGCATCCACATCTGTATTGGTCAGGATCTGGCAGAGCCTCTCAGGAGACAGCTATATCAGGCTCCTGTCAGCAAGTACTTCTTGACATCTGCAATAGTGTCTGGGTTTGGTGTCTGCACGTAGGATGGAGGCAGACTCATGAAGGAATGTTTCACTGAAGCAGACATAGGTGAAAGGATGTTCTTCTAAAGCAATCACGAGAAATAACACATAATGAAGGATTCTTCACTGATGTCACACATGTATTGGTCTACCTGACACTGCATTGTTGAGCTCTATTTATCGGGGCTCCATAGAGAGAAACTCACCAAAATTATTCTGGTGGTGTACTGGTGGCTTCTTGCCACTTCTGCATACTTAGGTTGATTGGCAGAGTAATCTCAGCTGAGACAGAATGACAAACTGAGACAAGACATGATGCTAAGGCAAGACTCATGGAGGACACATGATGGTTGGAGGAAGTATAAATAGGACTCAACTGGACTGTGAGAGGAGTTTGATTTATTTGCTAGTAGAGCTAGCTGTGCAATGCTTGTTGGTCTTGCATCTTTGCTGATCTTCACTTGGCTGAGAGAGGTACAGCAGAGAACTTTTCCTGACATTCCTGTTGCCCCTGGTCCCTCCTGCTGACTAGTGCTGATTTGGCTACGGCCTGACTGTTCCTGATAGGTTGTGCCACTGATGCTGCTAACCTATCACTACGAACTAGATTGCTGGATTATTTGTGAAGTGTTTGTGAGTAAATTGAACTACTGCTGCTGCTGCTGCTGCTAACCTGTGAATTGAAATGAAGATTTCCTGACAATGCAGATGGGATTTGCTCCAGAGAACCATTTCTAAACAGGTCCACTTCCCCATAGCCTTCCTTTTCCACTACCTCTGGTGGGTAGTGAACTAGAAGGGAGGTTAATATGTTTAAGAATCACCATTAAAAGTAGACTTTGAAAAAAATTAAAGCTACTCCCTGCAGAAGAAAAGAACTAACACTCTTTGTTCTGATGGTGCTTCTGAGACATGGGTGGTTAAGAATGGTCATAGAATACAATAGGGACATTCATCCTGGTGAATAACCTAGTGTCTCTGTTCTGATCCATGGGCTTGTATCCCTATCACAGGAAATTTACTCATTGTCCAGCCTGTGTTTACATTATTCATACCAAAGGCAGGTAGAAGGAAGATCTTGAGCAAGATTGAAGCCATGGTCTGAAGTGTCAGTTGGGTGAAATACAGGGGGTAGCTCAGCACTACACAGAGACTAATAAAAGCATTTTATTATACACAGATACCAAGAGAGGAAAGCAGCATGTGCTACCAACTGGAAAGAAATGGCTTTCAGGGATAAACAAGCCATTTTTTTGTCTTGTTTATAGGAGAGGCACAAGCTGAGAAGGCTTGTGAGCAGAAACTTTGTTGGGAGTCAAGGTGCTCCTAGAGTGCCTTTTCTGGAACCAGTTGTAGCTGGTAGGCTAAGCGTGGCAGATGAGAGCTCCATGCAGGCTTGCAATGACTGCCAATCCCTCAATCATTCCTGTGTGGTTCAGCAGTAGTGAGGAGGCGGGGGGCAATGAACCAGTCTGAATCTGGCTGTCCTATTGAGGAGGCAGTCACTGGGAGGTGGATGGAAACAATATTTCTTTCACTCACCACTTACGGAGCTGAGAGGAGGAAGGGACTCAGAAATGGAATTTAAGAGGACTTAAACAGTGACCTTTTTTCTGTAACAAAATATTTGACAAAAACAATGTAGGGAGGAAGGATTTATTCTGGCTCATACCCTGAGGGTATAGTCCATCATGGGGCAGCTAACATAATGGGAGGAGCCTGAGGCATGTGGTCACATTGTATCTATTATCAGGAAGCAGAAGGAGATGAATGCCTGTTCCCAGCCTAGCTTTTCTTCTATTCAGTTTAAGACCCTGAACCCTGGGATACTGCAGCCCATATTTAGGGTGGGTCTTCCCACCTCAGTAAACCTAATCTGCATAGTCCTTCACAGATATGCCTGGACATTTGTCTCCCGGATAATTCTAGATCCTATCAAAGTGACATAAAGAATAAGAACTATTAGTATCAGAAGGCTCAACTGATATTCAAGCAGCCATTGCCACAGCCTAAAACTGAAATTCACTGCTTGCTTTGAATTCCTAGGCTTCAGGTGTAGATTTGAGTGGTCTTTCAGGATCTTTGCAATTGTCCTACTGAATGTCTCTCCTGTTGTGAGCAGTTTAAAAGACCATGTTTGCTACCATCCTGTGTTGGAGGCTCGGAGTGTAAGGATGCCCCACTAGGACTGTGCGAGAATGGGTATCATGACACTAGTTGCTTTCTATACCTGATGGTTAGAATCTACTCTGTGTGTTCTGAACCATGTGTGGTCCTTACACCAACCACAGAGCTCTGATATAAACCTGGAGATCGTGTCATCTATCTGTACTTGCTTTCAACTTTCAATGTGTAAAATGATAACAAAATAAAGCCGAGAAGAGCTCAGACCACAAAGAAAACATAGTAAAAAGATCACAGAGCACACACAGACACCTTGTACCAAAATACTTTTCTGCCTGATACTCTTAGGCATGAGGCAAGTTGGTATTTCCCCTTCAGTGGGGAATAAAAGCCTTTATTTCATAAAGGATCTTTGGGAGTTACCTCAGGAGTGTGTGTGTGTGTGTACATATATGTGTGTACATGTCTGAGTGTATGTGCATGTGTGAGTGTCTGAGCGTGTGTGAGTGTATATGTGTATGTGTGTGTATACATATGTACTTGTACTTGTGTGTACATGTTTAAGGGTGTGTGCATGTATGAGTGTATATGTAAGTGTATACCTGTGTGATGTGTGTGTGTACACACACGTGCACATGCACCAGAGGACTATTCACATGCTGTTTCTCAGGATCTTATACCTTAGATTTTTGTTTTTGTTTTGTTTTTGTTTTTTGTTTGTTTGTTTTTGTTTTGTTTCATTTTGTTTTGTTTTGAGACAATGTCTCTCATTGGCCTAGGGAATCACCAAGTGGACTTAGATGGCTGGCCAGTGAACTATCTCCCTAGTGCTGGAAATGCATGCTGGGAATACAAGCACATATCGCCACACCCATCTTATTTATTTATTTATTTATTTATTTATTTACATGGATTCTAGGGACTGAATTCAGGTTTGAACAGCAAGCACTTTGCTGACTAAGGCATTTCCTCAGCCTCTGAGTTAAATACTCAGGAGATGATTCGCCAAGACAACGTGGATGAAAGCAAGACCATTCCTCTTGCTTTCTGTGGTAGAGTGCTGCAGCGTCTGCCACTCTGGATCTCTTGACATAGGGAGGGAATGTGCCACAGTCATCGTGGGAAGCACAGCCTAGAGTGAGCATTGAGGAAACCAGAATTGTTCAGCACCGTAGGCCTGCTTTCTTCAGTGGAAGAATGACAGCTGGTCACCTGGTATGCTGGAGTGAAAGTGGGCAAACCTGGTGACCCTTTGTTACTCTATTAGGAGCCACCTGCCAAGCTGAATTTTCCTCCAAATCCTGATAATTGTTTAGGCCCTAACCTTGAGCTTTTTCTTTCAGTGGATAGAACTCCTTATGAAGAAGGCCCATGGACTTTGCATCTTCCATCAACAGAATCTATCTTTACACTTATTACAAATTCTTCCTCTCTAGGTTCCAGCCCTGAAACACGCTTCCCAGTCTCAAGTACTTTGCTATCGCTGGATATTTTGCAGGGAAATTTCAATATAGCCACACCTAAAGCTTTGTTATGGGAATTGTCACATGGAGAACTTTGTCCTAAAGTTTGTGTTTAGATGTATAAGAAGAAACCATAGGATCAGACTCTCTAGAAGTTTTGATCCAGTTTGACTGACCAAGTCCAGCTGTTTCATTGTTGACTTAACATGCTAGGCTGGAAGTTGTATGAGGAGAGTATCTTGCTTTGATAGAAAGTTCTGGCAATTTCTATTCTTCACAGAGATACTGAAACAGCTCATACTAATCATGCTGTGGCCACAGCATCATCTTCAGTATTACGAAGTTCAGAGGAGGGTTTTATGGCTAACATGACAAAATTATAAAGCCACATTCAGGTGGATTTTGAACCCAAGCAGCTTCCTCAATCTAGCTTAAGACATATTTGATGCCATCCTAACAGTCACATACATTAGTAAAAGTTGTTCTCGGAAAACAAGATAATAAAAAAAGTTTCATACAAGCTCCTGAACACCATGTTCTTCTGGTGTGATAATGACTATTCTGGTTTTAAAATCCTTTTCTTATTCCTTCAGACATCTATTCCATTATCCCTGGGCAACTCTGTGGAAAATAAGTTTCTGAAAGTGGGTGATGAGGAGATGGGGGCATAACTGAAGGTCGAACTTACGAAGAAAGAGGTAGGCGCTTTGGCTAATGGAAAAAATCCCCCAGAGCAATGCCTGTGATTCCCATGGTGCCCACGATGCCCTGCTGTTTGGTATATATTACAGTCTTCCTAACTTCACAACTGGGTCATTTCCATCTCTGACATCTCCCCATATTTCAAGGGAGAGGGGAGAGCCTCCAAGGGCCTCCATAATGAGGCACAAACACTTCCACAGAGCGAAGTCAGAGCTTATAGCTTCTAGATCCCCAGGTGTCCGGTCCCTGTTCAGCACAGGATTGTAACTTTTGCTGTGTCCTTTTCATTTTTGGCACTTACTGGAAGTCTTGTCTACTTATTTTGCCCTCTGTTTTCTTTTCTTGGGGCTTTTATTTTTAAAAAAGAAGGCCAGCTGTGGACATTTTTGTTTATGGGCTCACTTACTTTTTCCTTTTTCTTTAGTTATTTTGACCATGTAATGTTGACAGAGTTTTCACCTAAAGCAGAGAAGACGTTTGAAATACAAAAGATACAGTGATTCCAACTGCTTAATTTTCTAAGCCATCAGACAGACTGGTTAGACTTTCTCCTCCTCCTCCTCCTCCTCCTCCTCCTCCTCCTCCTCCTCCTCCTTCTTCCCCTCCCCCTCTTCCTCCCCCCTCCTCCTTTTCTTGTTCCTCTTCCTCCTCCCCCTCCCTTCCTCTCCCCACTCCTCCTTCATCCCTCCCCACCTCTCTCTTCCCCTCTCATTTCCCTCCCTTCCTCACTTGCTCAGGCTCCCATTCTCCTTTTTGGCCAACAAGCTTTTTTCTTTCTATAGCCATAATTACTAAATGCAAATTCTCTATATTTTAATTTCTCTTCTTTCTCTGGTAAATATTTTCAATACTGTAATTTTAGCTCCCACTCAAAGTACTTGCTTTGAGTTATTTATTTGTTTGTTTTTTCTTATTTTTGTGTTACTGGGGGTGAAACCTATAGTCTTGTGCATGTTGGGCAAGCTCTTCACCATTGAGTTACATCTCCACTCTTGTTCTTTTTATTTTGAGACAGGGGGTCTCATTAAATAGTCCAGGTTGGTCTTGAACACACAACTTTCAACATCTGCGTCTTAGTTCCCAGAGCAGATGGGCTGTTAGGCTCATGACACCAGGCCTGGCCTTATTTCAGGGTAGTTAATATTATGAAATCATTAGCTTAGAAACAGCTCCACGATGGATTTCAAATCTAAGCTGTTTGGTTAGAATTCTATACAGTTCTCTACAGAAACAATGTAGCTTTCAGGAGTGGCAGTTCTGGGCTGAGAGGTTGGTTGTGACCCTTACTGAGTTTAATTCTTAAATCTATTTTGAAAACAGGATCTTATACATTTCAGACTGAGCTCAAACTCATCAAGTAGCCCAAAATGATCTTGAACTTCCCGTTTTCTTACTTCCTTTATGCCGGAATCACAGACATGCACAGCTGTTTTATGCAGTGATAGGGACATGCCATAGTTTACTTCTCTATTGCTGTGATAAACAACATAACCAAAAAGCAATTTGTGGAGGAAATAATTTATTTCAATTTACAGGCTATACACCATCATTGGGGAAAATCCAAGAAGGACTCAAAGCAGTTACCTGGAAGCAGGAACTGAAGCAGAATCCTGCTTACTACCTTGTTCAGCCTGCTTTCCTATACAACTCAAAACTGTCTGCCCATTGTTGGCACTGCCTATATTGTCCTGAACCTCCAACATCAAACCATGAATCAGGAAAACACACCACAGACTTGTGCACAGGCTAATATGATAAAGGTAGTTTCTCAGTGGAGGTTTCCTCCTCCTAGATGACTTTAGTTTGTGTCAAGTTGACAAATTTTAATCAGCACAAGATGGCATGTAGGGATTTGTTCATGCTAGGAAAGCATGCTACCAACTGTGTGTACTAAACTCCTAGCCTTGACTATGGAAATTTGTAAGAGTAGCAAAGAAGGGTACCAGAAGAGGACTAGAAAAATCCAGGTTTTGGCAACTGGATTGGTCTAATAGGACTGCCAAGGATTGGCTTTGAGAGTGAGGCTCTGAATTGATAGCATGCTCAGCATGCTGACAAGCTCCCAGCAGGAAGAACTCCCCATGGGCACGTGGGTATGAAGGGAGGCAGAGTAAGTTGGTATCTTCAGCCAGGCTGAGTAGCTTTGGAGACCAAAGGAAGAGAGCCAGTAACAGCATGGGTTTTAATTTTACATGGCTCATTTGGACATTAGGGCCTGTTTTCTTCAATGATAGGGAGGGAATAGTTCAAACCCAGTTGTGTTTCATTATGATGAGATTGTTGGTACTTTCACAGAATGGTCTCCTCTCATCATTTTTGTGTTGAAACAAGGGCATATCTTTTTCTTCCCATTGCGATTTTACATTTATGCTGTGGGTTATGTATAATGCACTATTTTTAACTTGTCAAGAGTAGTTGTGGAAGATTATTGTCATTTCCCTATGCTCTTCCTTTCACGACTCAAAAATATTTTCTTGCATTTAGCCTTAAGAAATAGAACAATAATGCATTTGAGTGCAGAGTCAATTGCCGAATGACCCCAATAGTTTTTGTTTCAGAATTGTGTTGTGCTATTTATAATACCAAATGGCCATTGTTTGAAGGCAAAATGATCATTTTGAAGTATTTCAAACAATCTAGCAAATATTTAAGATTCTTTACTCACAACCCTGCTGTAATCTTTCGGATGTCTTCTTATTACTGACAATTGTTTTATAAAGTCCTTCTGATTGCGCCTCTTGTCTTGTCTTTGAATGTTATAGTCCAGAAATATTTAGACAGCTTTCTGGATGGCTGCTATCTCCTCAAGACCAGGAGAGAAGGCAGCTCCCTAGTACCAACTTAGTATGTCCTGTATATCCAGGGCAGAGTTTAGAAGACCTGGGCCATGTGATCAATAAACCATTTGGAGAATTGCTCAGGCCTTCATTTCTTTTTTCTTTTTTTTTTAAATCAGAAATTCTGGCATAGCACCCTCCAGCTGTGCCACAGAGGGTCACAGGCCTGCTGCTGCTTACTCCTGTCTATTTTTGTCTGCTTCCAAATCAGAGGCCTAGAAGGGGCTTCAGAAGCTGTTGCCTTCATGCTCAACTTCAGAGGCAAGCGCATCGAACGAGTTCTAAAAGGCTTGCCAGTGGAAAGCACTTCAAAACCAGCCAACAAATATTTGTGATTACTATGTGCATGCAATAGCTTCCAAAGAACATGGAAAACTACATCATCCATACCCCCAGGAATTTTCCAGACTACTGAGAGAGACATACAGATATGCACAAAACTTCCATCGAAGAGTCTTGAATGTAGAGCATGTTTGAAGGTTGAATGTCTAGACCATCACAGATACGTCCCCCACCTGTGTGTATGTCTCTCTGTGTGAGTGTGCATAAAAAGAGCAGAGAACATCAGATGTCATCCCTCAGGTGCTGTCAACCTTGTTTTTTGAGACAGGATCTCTCACTGGCAAATAGGCTAGGATGACTGGCCAGGGAACCCTAAGAATGCAGCTTGCCTGTCTTTTCTCCAGGGCTGGGACTACAAGTGTATTCTGCCATATCCAACATTTTACATGAGGTTTTGGGTTCTGGAGATTTCTCTCTGGTCTTCCTACTTCTAAGTCAGGCACTTCACTGATTAAGCTATCTCCCTATCCAGCAAATATGCACTCTTGACATCCTTGCCCTTTGACCCTGTAGTTTGCTGCTGGGAAATTCTAATTGTAACACATTCCTTCCAGGCCTAAATTCTAAAGTACTGAATACAAGATAGTTATGTCTCTAAAGGTTAAATGACTGTTTTACAGATAGCCTGGATACAAATTCCACCAATTATTAACATAAATGGTTTTTTTTTTTTTTGCTTTTCAATTTCACACTTTCACACTTGTAAAAATGGAAAAATGGAAAGATAATAGCATATACCTCATAGGTCTAGGAGAGTTATGGGTTGAGTTTTCAGACTAGTGCCTGATATATAGAAAACTCACATCAGATTAAATGTTATTTGCCCAATAGTCATTCACATATTTGATGACACATTAATGCCCCCTTTCATCGCCTTCATTCTGCTTGTTTTTTTCTATGTAACTCTTCATCATTGTGTGACTAATGACAAAATTATTTAACTATTGATCATAGAATAAGATATTAGAACCAGCTCAGTCCTTTTTGTTAGGTCTTAATGTCATCCTTACTCCAAATGTGATATAAAGGAGTGTGGGGAGGGCTCAGCCATGTTCTAAATAATTCATGCTTGCAAGAGTGTTTCAACCAAAGACATGAGCAAAACATGGCACTAATCCTCAACGGCCCTGCTTCCCAGTGTGAAAAGCAGACAGATAAATAGCCTTCCAGTCTCTGGCTAAGTGTGAAGGGCTAATTGCTAATCATCTCACATTGGAGAAAAACCTTCAGTTGAAATGGAAGCAGCAAAAAGGAAAACTGATCCCCAGGGAAAAGAGAATTTAGAAAGAAAAGAGAACTAACACCCACCAAGCTCCAGCTGCAACATACAAAGTCTGGAGAAGACACTGTGACTCATGAAGGTGTCCTGTGTAACAGTGTAACAGTATAACAGTGTAGCAGTATAATGAGGGCCTGAGAGTTAGCGATCTGGAGACTGAACTCAGATCACTCTCACTGATAGCATTTTCTAAGCCTCAGCTTTGTTCTCAACTTCAGCTTCCAATCTTGTGAAATGCTTGAGTTTTCCTATGATGGAAACCGTACTCAGTACTTGCCAATGCTCCAGCCTAAATCAGTAGCCAGTGCTCATCTTTTCAGAACATGCCCAGTTTTTCTTTGCTGGAAAGTTCTGTGTGGATGTGCACATGTGGATATACCCACAAGTATTCAGTTCTGTTCTGTTTTACAGACAGTCATCTCCTTAGCTATCCATGTGTAGTGGAGATAGGATCAATTGATTTGAGCACATAAAAACTGTAAAATTTATTTAATTATCAATGAGAAACCTAAGTCCAGAGATGCTTCCAAGGTGACTTGGTAGTCCAAATTTACATATCTTTAAACCTATAGAGACTAAAGTCTATCTCTCAAAAGATCATAGAAAGACAGAGAACACCATGTAGGAAAAGGTCTCCATATGAGCCTTTTAAAAAATTAATTTTTTATGGGTATGAATGTTTGACTCACTTCAGTCTATGATTACCATATGTGTGCTTGGTGCCTGTGGAGATTTAAAAAAAAAAAAAAAAGGGCATTGGGTTGCCCCAGAACTAGAATTACAGATGATTTTGAGCTGCCATGTGGGTGCTGAAAACTGGACCTAGATCCTCTGGAAGAAAAAGTAGTATTTTTAACCACTGAGCCATCTTTCTGTCCTTTCAGCTGAGCCTTTGCTGAGCATGAGTGAGGATTGGCACAGCAGAGCTTCTTGCTTCTGACTTAGGGTAGAAGGAATTGTGTCAAGTGTCAACAAACCTCTTGAGGCATAAGTGCTTAAGATCTGACTGGTGACAGTGGATAGATGAAAAACACCCCTGTACATGAACAACAAGACTGTGGTGAACATAAGAAGGACCACAAATGACAAAGAAAAGGTTAGCACTGACTCCTTGGGGTCCTGGTAGCATGCTCTAGAGCTTCAGAGAATTCTATCTGTGCCATTAAGCAGAATGGGCTGCGTTACAAAAAGAGCAGTGGCGAGACTGAACAGTGCCTTTGAAATCATCTCAGACTAATTGAGCAACATTCTTTCCAGGAATGTTTTCCTGTCTGCAGTAGATAAATAGCAAAGAATAAAGAAAACCCCAAAACAAAATTCAACAACAAGAAGCCAACAAAGTATTGTGTGTTAAGCGACTATTAGAAGGAATATAGAGGGTTATGACTTTATTATTTATTTTGACTACATGTGTTTGACCTTTCTGTTTGACCTCTCGTGATCTCTGGGTGTGTGTAGGTGTGAGCGTGCACTCATACACACACAGCTGGTGTTTTCCTGGCCTCTCCCAATGTTCATTCTGCCTCTGTCTATTTACCTATATGGACACATCTTCTTTCTTTCCACACTGTGCTCTGTGCTTTAATCCTATAATCCCATGTGAGGTGGCTTTCCTAAACACCTCAGACTCCTAATTGAGTTCAGCCATCATTCTCACTCTGGTGGTCCCTTGAGTCCATTGTGATAACCAACTGAACTTCAGGTCCACATTTTCATCTCAGAGGACCACATACAGTTCAAATCCCAGGGGCTCTGCACACCCACTGTCTCTGTTTTTCTTCTTGAGCTCTTCATTTCATTACTATTTCCCCAGAATTATATGGGAGTTTAGGGACATGGAGGTTTCTGTAGCTCTCCTGGTTCTCCTGCCCTTCCCTCTCCACCTCTTTCACCACCCACCCACCCTATTATCTAGTCAAAAACAGCAATTTGATTTGAGTTCTATCAGTGGTTGCTCTTTGCTATGGGGAACCATTCACAACCACCATAGGGTAAACATATTCCTTAATAATCTGCATTCACATTCCTTCTGGAATTATACTGTGTTTCCTTCTTGTCAGTATAATTATAAGGAGATCAGTATTTGTACCTCCAGGCTTGCTCATATACCACCCTCATCCTTCAGAGATTCTACACTATCTTCCTACAACCACCAGCTGGGATCTGCCCCTCCCTGCTCTGCATTTCTCTTCCCTTGATGTTCTGGTGACTGGCATGATTTTACTTCCTTTATGAGTCTGCAGATCTTTGAGCATTGAAGCTTTATCTTATTCATCTCTGTCTCCTAGGGTCTACCAGGGATTGTATAAAAGTTTGTTAAATTGTACAAAGGAATAATGGAAAAGTTTACCTGGGGGGCTTTTTCTTTCTGATCAGATCACTTTGATCATTGGAAGGATGGAAGACTGGGATGAGTGTGGCTTTATGATGAACATCTACTTAGTGCTGCTCATTGCCTAGTGTGGTTTCTATATTCTCTCATTTGATCCTCACAGGGCCTTTATAGGGTTACTATTATTACCCCACTTCCATATGAGCATAATGAAGTTCAGAGTCTGAGTGTCTGGCTCATTCTGTAGAGTTCAGGTCTTAGAATTCAGTGAAAACTAGGACAGAGATTCAAATTAACTTGATATTACCCTCCAGCCATTGACTTAGTTAACGACTCAGCTTCAAGTGGCTTGAGCTGTATGGGAAAAGCTATAGAAATATAATGTTATTTTCTTATTCAAAATTCTCATGATCTCTGTGTAAGTGTTTAGATATGCATGTGTGGGCATGTATTTATGTATGGAGATGTGTGGGGGATGTATGTGTGTGTGTGTGTGTGTATGTGAGAGAGAGAGAGAGAGAGATCTCAATGCAGAGATAAGTATTGAATGATTGAATGTCTTTCTTCTGGCACTGTCCATCTTAATTTTTGAGACTAGGTCTCCCAATGGCCTGGTGCCTGTCTAGTAGACTAGGCTATCTGGCTAGCAATCACTGGGGAACCTGGCTGGGGTTACAAGCATGCCCACTATGTTTGGCCTTTGTTGTCATTGATTTTAACATAGGCTCTTGGAATCAAACTCAGGTCCGCATGCTTAAAAGGCAAGTGTATACTGACTAAGCTATCTCCTTTATGTAGTAGCATTGTTTTCAAGACTAATTAAATTTGATTCTCCAGGGTAGAGCTTTATGAACCTGCTCTTTGCTTCCATTAATTCTACCTGAATGCCCAGAGAGCTGGACGTATGTATGTGCATATTTTTGCCTCTACTTGCTCTTACCTACAATGCTTTGTCAAAAATTCATCTGCAATGTTAATGAGACTATGAGTCTGATATAATTAAATATGTGTTTTTCTTACACTTTTAGAATAATAACATTCTTGAAATGTGTTATTCTACTCACCCTCTTTTCTGGTCCTGGAAACGGAACCCAGGTCCCTCATCTATGCAGAACAGCAACTCCACCACTGAGCCATCTCTGGCCCCAAATTTTAAGTTTTCATGGATTATCACTGTAGACTCTGGTCTTTAGAGAATCAGAAATCTTGATCTAGAAAATACTCTAATAAGAAACATTTACTTCAGTCAGTTAAGGAGAATAAAAAGAAGTGGTAGTCTTTATCAGGTCCTAGAAGCACTGATAAAATTTATGTTGGTTTGTTGGTGATGACTGACAACCTAAAGAATCACTAAAAGCAAAGTTGCTTGTCCTTCATCTAACCCAAACATCCACTCTACTGACTTCTACTAGGTGGGTAGAAAAGATTCTCCACCCACAGAAGCAATACCACATTTGTTCACCTACATTTCCAAAGGGTTAAATATTTTTTCATGAATTATGAGTTAAGCTTAGGCACCAGCTTTTTTTTCCCCCAGGGATGGGGCAGGGCAGGAGTAGGAGGTGAGAAGCCATAGAAACAAAGTGTGATGTTCAGAGGAATATAACATTAACAGGATGCCTATTGTTTGAACACTACAGAGGTTTATTCCAATGGAGGTATGTACAATCTCCTAAAGGAAGAAAAACAGAGAGAGAGAGAGAGTTGTTTTGTTTTAAGAGAGTAAAGGACATGGCTAGGGAGATAGATCAGTGGATAAGGTACTTACAACATAAGTGTAAGAACCTGATTTCAGATCACCCGTGTAAAAACACCAGGCATGAGGATGCAGGCTTGTAAATCTAGCACTGGAGAGGCAGAGAAAGGGAGGACCCTAGGGATTGTCTGCCACCCAGCCTAGCCTAATTGTACAGTGGGAGATTGTCTCAAAGAAAAACGTGGAAACTCACATGAACAGGCAAGCACACATACACATGCAAACACATACACACACACACACACACACACACACCCCAGGACCAGGACAATAAGATAGGACAGTGAAGGTTATTGGCTTATGCTTTCTTTGCAGTCCCAAAATTCAAACTGTATCATCATCTCAATTTTCTTTGGCCACTCATTTGGGGGCCAAATCTACCTGGATCAGATTTCGTTTGACAAAGACTTCTGACACAACTTGCTGCATGCCTGACAATGGTCTCCATTATCCCACTTAGTGTGGGTATCATGGTGCTGCTGCAGGCATACTAATGTGTTCTCATCAGGGCACCTTGTGACACATATCATATACATCACATTTGGAAAATCCTGACTGCTGACTCCGTCTGGACAAAGAGAGTTTAAAGGACCAATCATGCCTCATGTTTGGGTAGAAGTGATCTTGCCTTAAAACACATTCTCCTGAAACATAACATCTGACCCATCTAACTCACTGACTGTAGTGATCCATACATTCTAGGAAGATCTCAAATCTATTGATCTCTTCTCGTATTCTTCCCATGTCCCCATCACAGACACACCTCTTGTGCTGTGTCCTGCACGACTTAATCCTGGAAGCCTGACTGGGGCAAGTCAGGATTGGGGAAACAAGACATTGAAGAAACAACAGACATACATACAGAAAAGCTGGGGTCATATGGGCTGGGCTTGGTCTGATGGAGTGCACCTCCTATATAATTTTAACCCATTTACTGTGTACAGACAAGAAAGAGAAGGTTCCTTAGTCTGATGGGGACCAGTCTTAGGCTGTAAATGTCTAGGAGGATGAAGGGGAGGAAGTTGTGGTTGCTAATTTTACACATTGTCAAAATCCACAAATAGACCGGAAGAAATTTCCCTGAGACTAATCTGGAGAAGATTTTGTTATTCCCATGGGTCTGAGGCACTGCAGTCCTTGACATAGCACTGCCCATATCAACAACAGGCATTCACTTAGGACTTTATCTGCTCCTAACACCCCGATCTCTCCTTTCCTTACTCTTTTGCTTGCATTCTGCTCTCTCCTTTCTTTACTCATTTATTTGATGTCTCCAATGTTCCCTTGCCTCCATCTCTCCATCTCTTTTTCCTTCAACTGGGCTGGAGGTTGTCTTGCACAGACAGGCAACCATTCTGCCTCTGAGCTACATTCTTAGTATCCCCATATTACTTTACTTTTAGTCTGAGGCAAAGGAGGTGTTGCTAAGTTGTCCCAGCAGGCCTTGAACTCATGATCCTCCTGCATCGACCTCCTTAGCAGTAGAATTACAGATCTGTGCTTCCAGGCCAGAATTCTATCATTCTTTTGATAATTTATCCACTCACTCCCTGACTTCCTGCAAACAAACGAAGTTGTTAGGGAAAGTCACCTGCTTTATTTCCTGGGTTTTGAGTGTTAAATGGCTATACTATATCTTACTATTTTTAAATGCCATTATTTAATTACTCATCTTACTTAGCTTACTTCAGTGATATTTCATTGAAAAATACATAAACCAGATCAAGTCCATAGGATCACAAACCTAGTAGCATTGTAGTTATGTGCATGCCTTCCTGTGTCAGCAGATAAGTTACTTCTCTATGTGAGGCATCTTCTCCACTTACGTTTCCTCCTCTCTTTGCCAGTACCTCCCATCACCTTTCATGCCCTGTCTCTTCTGTTCATCACAGTACAGCCTAATGAAGGAGGTGTCAGCATCTCTCCCCCATTTTTTTGCTTCATTGATTCCTTAGGCTTCAGCTACTACCACACCTGTGACATTGCTTTTGTCCAGATCCCCATAACCTCCTGGGTGCCATAGGTAGTGTCTGGTTCTCTGGTCTTATCTTGACATTTCAGCTGCCCATCATATAGGAACCATTTTGTCTACAACTTCTGTGACTAAACAATCTCCTTCTCTTCTTCCTCCTGTCTTCCTCTATATCTTCTAATTAGTTCTTCTCACATCCTTCATTGAAAGCTCATATTCTATGGGGCAGCATGTCCTAATGTATCTCATTTCACTGATCTATTAGACCCCTTAGTTTTAGCTCAGGCTTCTTTGCCTACAGACGCATCATGGTCTTGAACTTTGGGTGTCCATGGATGATGATAGTTCCAGAACCTCACTATCAGTGTATCATTGTATCAATTCTATCAATGTTTCATTGTATCAGTTCTATCAATATATCAAATGCAGGAATGGTACCACAGTTCTTAGATGCTCTAGTTTCTTCTATAGAGCAATGTAATATGTATTCTGATTTATGCTCCCTCAGATATGTTTTCAATCATCTCTACAAATGACACTGATACAAGGTAAATACCAAGCAAATAATGGCCACATCAAACTGTTCAAGGAAAAATGACAAGAGAGAATCTGTGCATTCAGTACAGATGGAGTAACTAGCTCAGACTAGGATGGAGGTAAAGCCAGATACATGCTTGAGAGGGCAGGGGTCTGTTGTGGCAGGTGGCAGGATGCTGCAGTTGGATCTGATGACACAGGTTTTATCCACGTTGATTCATTCAGTGTAGTATTGTATATATAACAGTTTCTAAGTTTTCTTTTTGTAAATTATGAATTTAAAAATAGCATCTTCTCTCTCTCTCTCTCTCTCTCTCTCTCTCTCTCTCTCTCTCTCTGTGTGTGTGTGTGTGTGTGTGTGTGTAGACCCCTGATTCATAAGTAACCTAAAATACTTTTCTGCCTAGTCGTGTGTTCATGCACCTCTAACACAACATGTGAAAATGGCTCTATGTGATTACCAGTGCCACTCTCCATTTGAATGTCCAGTTAGCAGACTCAGCACATCAAATACAGCTACTGATATTCACTTAACTGAGCTATGCTTTCTGGAATGTTCCATCTCAGTAAGCAGAAAGAACTCCCAGCCAGCTGTTGTTCAAGAAAATATCTAACTCCCTCCATTCTCTCTCTTTCTCCCTCTTCCCCCTCCCTTTCCCCCTATACCCCCCTTCTTTCTCTCTTTCTCTCATCATTTATACATGTGTGGGTGAACGTGCGTGTGGAGGTGAGATGTTAACCTTGGGTATGGCTTAGGTATGACTAGTGAACCTGCAATCTGACTGTCTCTGACACTCCAGTGCTGATTACAAGTGCATGCCTGGATTTTATGTAGGCTTTGTGGATTGGATTCAGGTCCTTGAGCTTGCACAACACTTTATTGACAGAGCCATTTTCCTAGTTGCCTCCCTCATTGTCTTAACTGCCAACTATGATCCATCAGCAAGCTCCACTGTTAAGATGTGCCCACTCCTTTTCCATATTTCCATTCCCCTCATTAAGCTACCAGCATGTCTTACCTGAGCTAGTTCAGTAGCACCCAGCATATCTTCCTGTGCATTCTTGCTCTTCTGCAGTAGATTCTCTACAGAGATACCACAGCAATGCTTGTGCAGTAATTTGCTTGTCTCTCTATTGTCTAGTATTTCTGGGTGGCTCTTACAGATCTAAGCAATTCTGCTCTTGGCCTTGGCTCACCAAACTCTGCAGACTTAGGTTTTGTGTCCCCATCCTTCTTTCCTCCCCCCCGCCCCCAGTCTCCATCTCCAAATATCACCAAGGCACACTGAATACAGTCTCTTTACATTTGTCAGGCCCGTTGACCTAGCAGGGCTTTTTGCATGTATAGATTCCTTTTCAAGATCTCTACCATGTGGAGCTTCTTTACCTCACTGAGGTCATCTTAAATTCACCCTCCACTCATTCTGTTGAAACCTCCAGGGAGACAGAAATTAAAATCCACATTGGAGCTTCTGCCTCAGCACTTATATAATTTAACTGGGCTTTGTGTGTTTTCTGAATCTCACTTAAGTCTACTTACCCCTCTCTGCTCACACTGGCAATGTCACAATGTAAGGTTCTTCCACTTGCCTGGACCATCGCAGTTTTCTCTCAACCACTTCCTCATCTTTGGGTTTTTCTCTAGTCTGTGCACCTGTAATGACATGCCTGTCATCCTTAGACACCCTTAATGTAATCCCTGGTCTGAGTTTCTGTTTGGCTGTATAATTTAACGCACTTGTTTTCTTTTAGTTCCTTAAACATTTCCTACTCCTTTACCACTAAGCACAGTCTCCCCTTGATTATAAAGTTACTTCAACCATTTTTATTTATTTTTATTTCCGCTCCAGCTTATCTTCCAGTTGTTAGCCTAGGAATCGTTTTCTTGAGAATCTGCTCTGCCCTTCCCAGCTCCTCTTTCTGCAGATCATGTTAGAACAGGCTGGGTTTTTCTTCTATGAAGATTCATTGCTTCTCAATACCCATCTCCCTTCATCTCTGCAGCTAGAGTTTAGTGTAAAATGGCTCTAGGGCCAGACTGCCTTCAATACAAGTACCGGTTCCTTTCTTCCTTAGCTGCATGAAATCGAGAAGACCATTTAGACTTCCTCAATGTAAAATTAAGCTAATTATAGTCTCCACCATATAGATTTGCTTTGAGGTTTAAATGAGTTAATAAACACAAAGCACTTAGTACAGTGCTTGCCAGATAAACACTCAATAAAGCATCTTGAATGTCACAGTACTGAGGGCTGGGATTACACTGTCTTGTTCACCCTGGCACATGCAATAGCTATTTGTTGAGTATGTAAATAGTATTCTTCATGAATCAATTAAAGTCAAGAGTAGGCTTATTAAACACCCATGTTTGCTCTGGGCTCTTAATCTAGAGATTAATAAAACACAGTTTTCACAATGGAGGTTTATCAGCTTATCGAAGGGGAGAGTAGTAGCAATTACAGCCTATGTGGTCGGACTTGTCTTTGGAGAGTAGCCCATGGCTTGTGCTGTGATTGCAGGCATCACTGTCCCAGTGCTGAAAGAATGGGAGCTCTGGAGAAAAGAGAGAACTCATCAGACAGAGTGGCAGCAAAGTTTTGTTACAAGGATAGGAAGGATTTCCATGGAATAACTCAGGGGTTGGAGTAATTCAGTCAAAAAGATAATAAAGGGACTTCAATGGCCATAGAATGGGCTGGTGAAATGCTGATTTTCAAGTGTGGTTGTGGTTATTGTCACTGTGACTGAGTGCTGTATTTTATAAAAAAAAGAAAAAGAAGCCAGGTATGTTTGGTAGGGGCATGGTATGGTGTAGAGGAAGGGGATGCCTCTGTGGGCCCATACTGAGGCATCCTTTTCCCCTGAGGTACTAGCTACTAGTATAGAAATAGAGTTTATTTAGGGCATGGGGAAGGGAGTTGATGAGGTAATGGAGATGAAGAAAGGCAGAGAGAGAGAGAGAGAGAGAGAGAGAGAGAGAGAGAGAGAGAGA
>NW_021604626.1:580374-582435 GCF_004785775.1 Grammomys surdaster
GGAGGGAGGGAGGGAGGGAGGGAGAGAAGAGAAGAGAAGAGAAGAGAAGAGAAGAGAAGAGAAGAGAAGAGAAGAGAAGAGAAGAGAAGAGAAGAGAAGAAGAGGCTGGCCATGGAGCGGGAGGGGAATGGGGAGAGAAGGGACAAAGGGAAGAGAGGAAGGGAGTACAAAGAGCAAGAGCAGAGCAGAGCATGAGGAGGGAGCAAGCAGCCCCTTTTATAGTGAGTCAGGCACACCTGGCTATTTCCACCGTGGGGCAGAGCCTAGAAGGGTTGCCAACACTGAGAATTCTTAGAGGTGCAAAAGTGTTGGGAACTCCCAAGAGTCACAGACTCAGAGTTCTGTAGTAGTGCTGGCAGCTCCTGGAATGGCCCTCCAGCCCAAAGCTACCTTGACTCAGTCCTGCTGCTGGTAGGTTCTTTAGCTTTTCTCACTTTCCATGCTTTTCATATGAGAAATTTGTGTGGACCCCCCACCCCCAAGTAGTTAGGTATAAAAAAAAGATACACAAATCAAACATTTCCAATAAGTCATAAAGAATTTATTTTAAAACATTTTGGCATGTATGCATTTTTTTGCCATTTATTAAAGATGAAAGCACATTTGCACACTTAACAAGATGAATGTGTTTGCTTACATTTAGGTAAAGAATTAAGTTTTGGTTGAATATTGATACTGAAAGCCAAAGAACATCTTCATTTCTAGAGTTAATGGATACTTTAGTTCTATAATCAGCAATGCTGAGAACATTGCTTCACATTAAAAAATGCAGTACACGGTGGTATTCTGTAACGTTGCTCCCCAACCCCAACTCCAGCCCCTCACCCTGGCTCCAAGTTGAAATCTTCTATCCCTTGAGGAAGCTGCTTAAGTAGAAAAATAAACAACTCAAAATGGCTTCAGGAAGTTCCCCCAAATTGACCAGATTCTCTAGGCCTTTCTCTGACAGAGAAAGCAATAAAAACTTACCCATGTTGAGCTGCAAAAGACTCTGAGACTATACCAGCTATCTGGAAGAGGTTTAAACCTACTGAGGTACCTAGAAAGGAAACTCTCCAATCCATTGAGATACTTTCAGGTTGTACAGTGTGCTCCAGGTTTCCCAACATTTGTGAGCTATCACCCATGTTGGGGTGGACTTTGTTAATGTAGCTGCCTTTGAGTCATTTCTGCTCTTGTAAGTATCCCCTCACCCATATTCCTGTAAATAGTGTGAATAAAGCTCAGTGGCTTACCAAGTTGGACATTGATGGTATTCATACTTTGGTCTGTTGTGAGTTTTTTATCTGGGGTGAGTAGAGATGTGTGTTATGTTTCCGCAGATGTGATGGTTTGTATATGCTTGGTCCAAGCAGTGGCACTATTAGAAGGTGTGGTGGGTGTGGGGTTTAAGACCCTCATCTTAGTTGCCTGGAAGTCAGTCTTCTGCTAGTAGCCTTCAGATGAAGATGTAGAACTCTTAGCTCCTCCTGAACCATGCCTGCCTGGATGCTGCCATGTTCCCGCCTTGATGATAATAGACTCAACCTCTGAACCTGTTAGACAGCCCCAATTAAATGTTGTCCTTATAAGAGTTGCCTTGGTCATACATAGTGTTCACAGGAATAAAACCCTAACTAAGATACCAGGAAAATTTTTATCATACAGCAAGGGGCAGGTATATGTTTAGGCCCATTCAGAAATTGATGGAAATTCTGTCCTAACCCCAAGCCAAAATTTATTGAACACTTTAAAAAATGAGACTCAAGTCAGCACGTCAAACAGAAATTTTTTTGAAAATTAGTTTTACTTTTACTAAAGTATGTATTTGTGAAGAGCAGTAAGGGATGAAGGGAGGGAGGGAGAGAGAGGTCAGTCACATTCTGAGTAAGGAGGTCAGAGGACAATTTGGTTGAGTCACTTCTCTCCTTCCATTTTATGTGGGCTCTGGACACTGAACTTAAATCATCAGGCTTAAGGCAAACATATTTACCCTATTGAGGCATCTTGCTAACCCCTGAACTCAAGCAACATTTTTTATTTTATTTTATTTTATTTTATTTTATTTTATTTTATTTTATT
>NW_021604626.1:582445-655674 GCF_004785775.1 Grammomys surdaster
TTTTATTTTATTTTATTTTATTTTATTTTATTTTATTTTATTTTATTTTATTTTATTTTATTTTTAGCTTAAACGTTCTGATAGAGAAATCTGAAATATACTAATTTGGTACTTATACATGCTGAGAATGATTGTAGGAAAATAGTAAAAATTCCCTTTTCCCTCTGCAATTAAATGGTTGTCTCTAGAAGAGCAGAAACTTTTTGTATTTACAATAAAAACATTTAAGTATCTCAGATCTGAGCTGAGCTACTTTGCATACTATTTGTTGCCATGTGTGTTGTGTCAGCATGCACAGTTTAAAGCTTGGGAGCTGTGTGTTCAGAATCAAGGCTATAGTACAGTCCTGTATTGCAGTATGGTTGAACGCTACCAGAACTGTCTCAAATTAATTATTACTTGATTTTGAATTAATTTTTCGTTGTCAAATATTCAGGAGCCTTCTGCTGTTACTGGTGTTTTTTATGATTCCCACATTCAGCTACATGGCCTGTGTGGCTTAAGGGTTTTTAGCTTTGAGCAAGGGCATTGCTTTCACCGTGTTCTCTGAACACCAGAAGTCACGTAGGGTGTCCATCCCAGGATGTAAGTGGAGACAGAGACAAAGCAATTCAAGTCCTTTTCTCAGACCACCATGGGCAAGCATGTCCCTACTGTGCTTCTATGAGCAAGAATCTGCAGCCTCAATTGTGACAAGCATCCCCCTCAAGTCAACAAGCATGACAGTGGGGACATCAGAAAGCACAATTGTGACTTTGTCAAACATCACTGGCTACAATCTTTATAATGTTCTAACTTTTACTTATCCATGTATTATAACTGAACAGGAGGTCACTGATTCAACATAGAATATAATGTTGATATATATGTCATTGAGAATCAAGTGATAAACTGTGTATTTGAGCCAAGATAGTTTTCAACTGATCTACAAGTCAGATATAATAGTTCTTACTCTGCTCCTAGAAATGTCTCAAATGCTTATAAACAGAAACAGATAGAAAATATCAATCATACTTGGCTTTCATCTAATAAAAATGTGTTATTTGGAAAGAGCTTGTAACAATTTAAAAATTATAAAGAATTATAACAATTGTAAGAATTTAACAATATAAAATGAAGCACTTTTTTTTAGCTTCAGAAGGCACAAATTCTAAATACTAGCTACTCAAGCAGCAAGAACCTAATGACATCACACACAATTAAATTTTAATCTATACTCTAATATATATCAGTTACCACAACATGGTTCAGTACCATTCTGAAATTTATTACTAAACCATTCTTTTTGCCTTACATAATTAAAGTAAATCAAACAGTATATGTCACATAAAAAATGAAGGGAAGTTAAACTTTTTTATACATAGAATAAATATTTTAGATGATTATACTAAATGCATTTTGTAATATGACCTCAAATAATGCATTTAAAACCCTTTGTTTTGGTTAAAATTTTAATGGTGTGAAGAGACATCATGACCAAGGCAACTCTTATAAAGGATAGCAGACAACTGGAACTGGCTTACAGTTTTAGAGGTTCAGTCTAGTACCCTCATGGTGGGGAGGATGGTAGTATCCAGGCAGATGTGGTGCTTGAGAAAGAACTGAGAGTTCTACATCTTGATCTTGGATGTATTTCACACTGGGTGTATTTTGAGCATTTAAGACCTCAAAGCCCCACCTCCACAGTGACATACTTCCTCTAACAAGGCCACACCTCCACTAGAGCCACACCTCTTAATAGTGTTACTCCCTATGGCCATGCCTTCAAACACGAGTCTATGGGGGGGGGGTTGGGGAGTATTCCTATTCAAAACACCACACCCTCTTAAATGTAAAGTTATCTCATACCATGAAAACCTAAAGGAACATTTTTGTAAGATCATCATGAATCATCTGATGCTGGAATTCTGCACCTGAACCCAAAGTTTAAAGGACTGGAAGCTGAAGAGGGGTAGAGGTCAAAGATAGACTTGGCCTAAAATAATGACCACAAAAGTCTTAAGATCTTCATGTTAGGAAGATTTAATATCTTAAGTATATTTTCCATGTTGTATACACATGTATACATGCCTGGTGTGCACATTTGTGTGCATGTTTGTATGGAGGCCCATGGTGAACTTCAGAGGATCTTCAAGGTGATGTCTTCCTTGTTTTTTGAAACATCTATAATTTCCCTGATAGGTTAGACTGGCTAGCCAGTGAGTTACCTTAGACTGTCTGTCTGTCTCCCCAATGCTGGGATCAAAAGTTCCACTACACATGGCTTTTAAACACAGGCTCTAGGCATCACAGTCAGGTTCTCATGATTGTAGAGTAAGTACTTCACTGACTGAGTTATCTTCTCAGCCAAAGTATTTTCCATTTCTAATTGATCTGTATTATTTTTCATATTAATAGGGGTATGTGTGACACGGTGCCAGTACATGCTTAGAGCAACCTGGCATGGCCATCTCCTCACTGTTTCTTTCTCTCAGACTATAACCTCTAACTAAGCTCTTCTGTATGTATCCTCATGATCTCCATTGTGGAATCTGTGAGCTCTAATTACCTCAGAAGAGAGGACACTGTGTTTCTTTTTCTTCTTGGCTGGAGGTTGTAAAGCCTTGTTCCTGTGACCTCCATTATCCTCAGTAGCCTTCCCAGAGGCTCTTTCTCCAAATATGGCTCACCAGAGATTATAGCTTTCACAGAAAGTTATCCTCTAACCAACCTCTGTATCCTATATTTCTCCAGGTTCTAGTCTCTTCCATATTCCTATTATGGGCACATGTTGGTAATATGTTTTATTTTGTTTGTTTGTTTGTTTGTTTTGTTGTTGTTGTTTTTGTGAGACGAGGTTTCATTACAGCCCAGGATAACTGGAATTCACTATGTAGCCCAAGCTAGCCTGAAACTCACTATGTAGCTAGCATGGTCTTTAACTTATGGCAGTCTTCCAGCCTCAGCATCCTGACTGCTGAGATCACAAGTCATGAGCACACCTGGCTGGTTATATAGTTTCAAAGTGTAGCCAATGCATGTGTTAAGTGCAGTTGTAATATCCGAGGCTGTAGATTGTGGGACTAAAACAATCATATTCTTTCTCCTGGTTCTGCAGACTATAGTTCTGGGACTAGGGTACAGCATGGTTGGTTCTTACTTCCGTTTGCAGAAGCCACCTTCTACTTGTATCTGCAGAGGGCAGATAAAGTGATATCTCTCCAGATATCTCTATACAAGGACAGGAATCCCACCAAGAGGATTCTGTTTTCACCTCTGTTTACCTTCCAAAGGCCTTGCCCTCATCCCCACTGTCTGAGGCTAATGCAAATAGCAAGACATTTTGGTTTTGGTCTGGGGTGTGTGTGTGTGTGTGTGTGTGTGTGTGTGTGTGTGTTTTGTTTATTTGGTTTTGATTTTAGTTTTGTTTTATTTTTGGTAATGTTTGCTTATGATAAGAGGTTTTGAGAATGAAATGGAGGTATACTCTTGAAATTCATCTGTTTCACCTTATACACACACCCTGATTATACTTTTATTGGATACTTCATTATATATGTGTGTGTGTTCACAAGTACTTGCCAGTTGTTTGCACATGGATGTCCATGTATATGGAGGCCGGAGGTTGACATCAGCTGATTTCCTTCATTGTTCTCCACTTTATACATTTAACAGTTTTAAAAGTATTTTTACATTTATTTATTTATTCATTAATTTATGTGAGCATGTAGGTGTACATGTGCCATGGTGGCACATATGTGGGAGTCAGAGGATAACTTATAGGGGTTGGTTCTCTCTTTCCACTTTCTGGGTTCCAGAGATCAAACTCAGGTCATCAGGCTTGGCAGAAAATGGCTTTATCTACTGAGCTACTCACTAGCCTTCCACTTTATGGGGTCTTTTGCTGGTTGGATTTTTCTGTTTCAGCTACACTGGCTGCCAGGGAGCCCTGAGCATGCTCCTCCTTCCCTCCTCACTGCTGGGATTACAAGTGCATACTATTTCAATCAGCTTTTACTGGGTGCCTGGGATTGAGCTCAGATAATCACTTCACTGAGTCATCTCCCAGCTCATGAGGCTACATTTCAATAGTGAACTGCTGTCACAGATAGATGAGTAGCCATGTTGTCCTTGGTAGGATTGTGGAAGGATTTTGGAGCTTTGGGCTGGAAAAGCCATTGAGTGCTTAGAACTTAATGGGCAGTTCTGTGGGAACTTTGAAGATGAGAACACTGAAAGAAATGAGGACAGTGGAGTCCTGGCATGTGAAACTTCAGGGGGAAGCAAAGACTCTATGGGGGCTGTTTGATATTTTTGATTAAGAATCTATAGAACTGAAACTGGGAAAATGGATGCCTATCAACTATGTCTGAAAAGTCAGCTTCATGGAGGCAAAATCTTCTGTGGAGTATTTCCTGAGGGTCAGCACACAGAAGCTGTAGTCCAGAGGGAACCAAGGCTAAACTTGGTAAGATATAAGAGCCCAAATAGTACTTGTTTTGGTGGCATGAAAGCTGCAGTATTGAAGAGGTTATGGAGAGAAGCTAAGGTTTGGCCCTGTGTGGCAGGGTCAGAGTCTCAAAGGGGAAGCCATTGGTAAAGGCAGACCAATAGAGACTTCAGGATATTGGAGATGCCAAGACTATGGACGATCTGCCAAGGACAGAAGCAGGCATGGAGTGAAGCAGGCCTGACTCTATGAAACAGGTTTTGTGTGCTACGAATGATAGAGTTAGAGAAACTGAAGGTATGTCCAGGTTTTTCAGAGCCAGATTGTAAGTGAGCCTCAGATACTGGAAACTGAGTTTTTGTTTTCACTTGATTTTTTTTTAATTGTAACTGTCTCCTTTCTTCTCTGTCTTGTCTTGGAATAAAAATGCATTCTTTAATAAGAAATCTTTTAGACTTTAAAAGAGACCTTGGACTTTTAAAGTGTCAAACATTTTAAAGATTGTGGGAATTTATAAAGTTAGACTTCATTTTATATTATGATACAACATGAGATGTTGGGTACAAATAAGAAAGGAAAGGTTATTGTTTAAAGTGATATGTTTGCATATCAGAGTTGACCAGGGATAGAATGTCACAGCCTTAGCTGTCAACTCGACACAGCTAAGAAGAGTTAACCTTAATTGAAGAATTGCCTGTAACAGATTGGTTTGTGGGCATATCTGTAAGGCATTTTCTTGATTACTAATTGATGAAAGAGGGTCCAACCCACTGTGGGCATCATATGGGTAGGTAGGCTTGGAATGCATAAAAAACGGAAGCTGACTCTGATCCAGGAAGCAAGCTAATAAGCAGCATTCCTCTGAGGTTTCTGCTTCAAGCATTGGCGTAAGTTCTAGCCTTGGCTTTCCTCAGTGATGGATTATAAGCCTGTGTGATTGAAACCCAAACAACAACAACAACAACAACAAACAAAACCAAACCAACAACAAAAACCCTTTCTTCCCAAAGTTGCTTTGACTATGATGTTTATTACAGCAACAGAGAAAACAAAGTAGACCACATAGGCTATAAGGTCAAGTATGATTACTGGTGACCACAGAAGTCAAAAGAAAATGTTGGATATCCTGCAGCTGGAGTTACCAGCAGTTTTGAGTTACTTGACCTGGATTGTGCCAAGAGCAGGAAATGATTTTAACCACTGAGCCATCTCCCCAGCCCACATGACCACCTATCTCTTATGTTGCATGAAGGCCAACTATCAAGATAAAACTAGATTTAAAAGACAATTCTATGCTAGACTCAATGCCTATATTCTTAATACCTGGGAAATAGAGGCAGGGGGATCAAGACTTCCAAGCCAATCTGGCTTCATAGCAAGACCCTGTCTCAGACAAACAATAAGAACGAGAATCCTGATAAACCTTTCCCTTGGTTTCTGTTGCAAAGGTAAGTTTGACACTATTGCAGATACTAAATTTATATTTAAATACACTCAGCTTTGGTCACTGGAGAATGCTGCCTTTGATCATCTATAGATAAACCCTGTTCTGTTTCCTCTTTGTTACTTTTCTCAGGATATTTCGACTGTTATCAAGGAATCAAGATTCTCTTTGGTGGATTCTTAGCATATATATATATATGAATTGAATTTAAAAACAGACTTAAGGAAGCTTGGGACCATCTTATATCAGTTTGAGAGAAAAACAGCAGGGTAAGTAAAATGTAAATCCCAATATAGTGAGATAGAGATGCAGAAGAGGAAGAAAGTCACAGTTTTTGAGTTAGAGATAATTCTGTAACTTATCATGGGGGAGGGATACTTCAGACAAGTGAGAACACCCAGCCTGAGGGCAAGCAGGCTTAGGATTCAAGAAGACAGAATCAGAGAAAAGGGGAAAATTTGTTTTTGTGCGTGTGTGTATGTCTGTATGTGCGTGTGTGTGCTCACCTGTATGCATGTGTACTTATGTGCATACTTGCGTGTAAGTGCTCGAATGTGTGTTTGTTTGATTTCAATAGCTTTCCTAAGCACTGGAAGTCTGTAAGCAACTGAACGAAGGGGGAGCTTCCAAGGCACATAAGTATATTACCCCATTAAAGGATGATTATTCCACCCACTTCTGTAACTTGCACTCAGCTATATTCATTTTGTAGGAGTTCCCTCCCTCTCTTTTTAGAGAGAAGACAACAATACATAATATTTTAGGAGGTTTAGAATATCAAGTCTTTAACCTGGGTCAGAGATGGGTCAACAAATCCCTGGCTCCCCCACTTCTTCCCTTTCATGTAATACTTTAAACTGTTGTAGTCGGGGGCAGTTGTGGAGCTTTCTCTTTCTTAAAATTAATGTCTTAACAGAGAAACAGGAGGCAGAGTCCAAGGCTGATTTTGAAGTAAGGGTCCATGCTCACTGACTTCTATGCCTACTATAAAGTCTGCCTTAGCTAGCTAACACTAGGATTGAAAACTCAGACAAGGCCATATTTTTATATCAATTCCATGTTTTGATGATTGACACATTTGGTAGCAACCAGTGTACAGAAAGGAAACATTATATTGTCCTTTACAGAAAGGAACAGCTTTTATGACTCCTAAAGATTGTCATAAGGGAGACAAAAATGCTGTGCTTAAGAGAAAATAAAGACATGTGCAAAAGAGAGAAGTCAACAAAATTGCTCAGTGGATAAAGGAGCTTGCTGTAAAACCTGATGATCTGAGTTCAATTCCCAGAATCCATGTAAAGATGGCAGGGAAAACAAACTCCAAAGTTGTTCTCTCACCTCCAAACAGAATTGTGGCATAAATGTGTTCCTTCCATCCATCACACACATCCTAAAAATAATCTTTAAAAATCCTTAAAGATATATGTTTTGATCATTTTTTCTTGCTATGACAAAATATCCTGACAAAAGCAACCAAAAGAGAAACACCTGTCAGCTTGATATCAAACCTTTCCACTATTTTCCTCATAGACTCATAACCGTGTTTTCACATAGAATGGTCAGAACCCATCAAAAACAAGATACATGGTTACTGTAAAGACACATAGTGGTGACTGTCCTTAGAGCTACAACCATTCTCTTGGGTGTGTCTTAAACCTTTCTTGACTGCCTCTCCCCCTCTAAACCCTCCTACTAAAAGTGACTGCTTTGTCCCTACTTATCAGAAACTTCTGCAGCCAAGTCAAGACCCCAGCTTTACTAAGTCACGTCTCTAAGAGTAAAGCCAAAAGTCGGGGTGTTGGCAGCTGTGCTGAGTTGTGTCTGTACCCTGAAGCTGCTGTCAATACCATTTTATTTTTTTAAATATATTTTTATTGGATATTCTACTTATTTACATTTCAGATGTTATCCACTTTCTCCATTTCCCCACCCCACCCCAGGAACTCCCTATCCCGCACCCCTTCCAGATGCTTCTATGAGGGTGTGCCCCACCTATCCACCCCCTCCCCACCCTCAAATTCCCCCACACTGGGGCATCCCGCCTTCACAGGACCAAGGACCTCCTCTCCCACCAATGCCTGACAAGGCCATCTTTCACTGCATATAGAGCTGGAGCCATAGGTCCTTCCATGTGTATTCTGAGGCTGGCAGCTTAGACCCTGGGAGTTCTGGTTGATTGGTATTGTCACTCTTCCCATGAGGCCGGAAGCCCCTTCAGCTCCTTCAGTCTCCTCTCTACCTCGTCCATTGGGGACCCCATGATCAGTTCAATGGTTAGCTGCGAGCATCTGCCTCTGTATATGTCAGATTCTGGCAGAGCCTCTCATATGTCAATACCATTTTAAAACACCTTGACTTTTCACGTAGACCTAAATGAGGAGAGAAGTAAGTCGGGTATTTATTTTTCTTTTTTATTTACGTCTTTCTTTCTTTTGTTTTTTTTTTTTTCTTGAATCGTTTTAGTAAAATGAATGGCTTTGGGGCAAGGGCAGGGAGTATGGAGGGATGAGAAGAAATAGAAGAAAGGGGAGAGTGATTGCGGAGAAAATAAACAAGAAAGGAAGCAGGAAGGCGGGCTAGGAGGAGAAGAAGAGAAGTGGAAGAGGGGGAGCAGGTGAGGAGGAGGAAGGGGAGGAGGAAGAGCAGGAGGAACAGGTGAAACATGGCTGTGCCTATGCAGCTACATATCTTTGCGTTTTCTATTTTGGCTTGACAAAGTATGCTGATTATAGAATTTCTTAAAAGGTCATTTGGTAAAGTGAAATAAATGACTTGGAAAAAATAATTCTAAAGGGAAATTGTTATGAACAATTAAATCATAATAATCATAATTTAAACCTCTTAGCAATTAGTCTTCTCATGAACATCTACAACTCCAAAGTGATCTTTACAAAAATGAGTCTTGGCAACCAATTAGTGCTGGGTCTAGTCTAATTTATTATTTATTTATTTATTTTTTTTGAGGGCAGAAAATGCTGAGGAAGATTCCTAGAAAGATCATTTAAAATACTCACATGCAATCATATTTTTTGAAAAGCACATGGGATAAGATTTTTATTATAAATTAAAAATATTGCACTTCCTTCCTTCCCAGTGAATACCCTGCAATAACTTAGAGGCATTTGCAATGTCTGTGCAAATTAAATCTGTCTGATGGTAGTTATTATTTTCACTTTTTAACAAAAGAATGTAATAAGCCATTTTGGTGACTATTGATAACTCTATTTAGAAACAGAACATCGCCACCTGTGTTCTAATGATTACATTTGATGCAAAATTTTACATGAAATTCAACAACATCGTCTTTCATTAAATATGTAATTTTGAATGTTTTTTTTTTCGAGACAGTGTCTCATGTAGCTCAAGGGTTAGGAACTCTTAGTAGCCAAGAATGGTTTTGGAGTCCTGAATCTCTCCTCTCTTTGTACCAGAGTGCTGGATTACAGGAATGAGTCACTGCACTTTGTTTATAAGGTACAGCGGACAGAAGCCAGGGTTTGTCCAGGCTAGGTAATTCTATCAACTGAGCCGCATCCTCAACCACTTAAATTTAACTTTATAAGTAAACTAATAATGATGAAGTCACAATAATCCAGGTTACTAGTGACATTTACCAAGTCTTCTCACCCTCTACAAGCTAAGAAATCAGTTTCATGAGTAGCTTATGGGATGTCCTGCATGTGCTTCAGTATGTTTATACACAGTGTGACACTGATTCAGGTTTACTCCATGAAGTCATTCCCTGACAGAAAATACCCTTAGAGTTTTATTGCTGTGAAGAGACACTTTGACCTCAGCAACTCTTATAACAGACAAAATTTAATTGGGGCTGGCTTACAGCTTCAGAGGTTTAGTCCATTATCGCCATGGCAGGAAGCATGGTGGCCCGAAGGCAGACATGGTGCTGCGGAGGTAGCCTAGAGTTCTACTTCTGGATCCAGAGGCAGCAGGAAGAGACTGCCAGACTTGGCTTGAGCCAAGACATGGCTTTAGTATGTGAGACCTCAAAGCCTGTTCCCTAGTGATACATATCCTCCAACAAGGCCACACCTACTCAAACAAGGTCCCAGCTCTTAATAGGGCCACTCCTTATGGACCTATGGGGGTCACTTTCTTTCAAATTACCCCATGTAGATGCCCTTATGGTTTATTAAAAGCAAGACAAAACATTAAAATTGATCATATACCCTTGTCACTGTTTCAGGAAGACAGCTAATGTGGAAAGAATGAGAAAAGAAAGACTAAAACCACTTGCTAACAGCAGAGAATAATTTAAAAAAAGATCAACAATGGTTGGTTTCTCTCACTTGGTACCTGTGATCTGGAGGTTGGATCTTTCACCAGGAAGCAGAAACTAAACACTCCAAAATGCTTTGGCCCAGCTCTGGAGGGCTTGGTCTTAGAACTGAAACAGAGACGCAACTAAAAAATTTTATGTGGACCTTTGCAACCTGCAGAAAGCAAAGGAAAGATTTGCCGACCCTTTCCATGATCTGCCTCTCAGGCTTCTTTGAATAGGAGGGGACAGGGAGTGGGAGACTCAAAAAAGGAGAAGCTAGGTGGGAAAAGGGAATGAGAAGAAATCCCAGAGCAGCGAAAGCCCACACGGGGATAGTACAGGGGATCCGATGTGCACAGTTAGTTTCTTTTTGCTCCTAGCCATTTTGGGCCCTCCCTCTTCTACTTATCCCTCTGGGACATAGCTCTGGCTCCAGCACAGCCCTGCCCTTGCCCTACCCAGTTCTGCCTACTCTTCCAGTTCTGCCCAGTCTCCTGACTGACCCTGCCTATGCTCCTCCCACCTATGTATCCTCCCGCTAGGATCAGGATCAGGGACTCTTGGAGGGCCCAAGACTTTACTAGGTCTTAATGAAACTCAGCAAAGGTTTGTGGAGTGCTGTCTGGGCTTATTTTCTTCTTTTCTCAAGCGGGAAACTTGAGGTTGTTTCAAAAGCTTCATAAAGTCAACAGAAACAAAACACTTGCTGCTCTACCTGTACAACACACACACTGTAAGGTGCTTGGAGCCCACACTCAGTCTCTTCCCATAGCCTGAACATGTCTGAAGTTATCCTCTAGAACAGTTGGTTAAAAAAACCAAAGACACATACTTTTCTTGACTACTGGAATGAAAATAGACATTTTCTAAAAAGAAATTTAAATAATATATAATTCTCAAAATAGACACTAATGAATTTGGTATATTCTTTTTGAATTATTCTTAAATGAATATACATACATATATTTTTATCCCCAAATGTAGTTGTATGTATCATTCTGTGGCTTCTCAGATGTGATGGCCAATTTAGACATCTTTCCCTGTTGATACATAGAGATCATCTTGCTGTTTGAATGGTTATATGCTGTGTGTCCATAAAAATTTATTTTAGCTTTTTTTCAAAAAAACAATGTTTAGACAGTTTTTCTTGTTTGCTTCAGTGACTATCTGCATATGTGTCATGTCTGTTTTGTTAAAGAATAAATTCCTAAAGTAGAATACTTGGATGAAATGTATTCATCACAATTTGTTGTTGTTGTTTTGAAACAGGATCTCATGTAGCCCAGGTTGGCCTCAAACTGACTATGTGGACAAGAATAACCTTGAATTCTTGAAAATTATGCCTTCATACCCTAAGTGCTGGAATTACAGGTGTGCACCACCATAAGGAGCAAAAATAACCTCCATATTTTTTCTTTCTTTCCTCCCCCACCCTTTCTTTTTTCTTTTGAATAAGACTGTTCTCCTTAGGCTCGTATATTTGAATGCTTGGTCTCCAATTGGTGGAATTGTTTAGTAAGGAACTACTGACATGATGCATATCATATTAAGGAAGTGTCTCACTGTGAGTAGGCTTTGAGGTTTCAAAAGCCTATGACATTCCAATGGGCTCCGTTTCTGTACCATGCCTGTCTGCCTCCCTGCCTGCCTGCTCCCCACCATGATCATTATGGACTAACCCTCTGAAACTGCAAGCAAGCTCCCAATTGAAGGCTTTATTTTATAAGTTGCCTTGGTCATAGAGCTTCTTCACAGCCATAGAGAAGTAACTAAGACAAGTGTCTTAGTTACTGGCTTTGAGCTTGAAAGATCCACCTCTCAATTACAGGTTGTGCTAGTTGTATAATACCGTGGAGATAAACACTATGACTAAAACAACCTTGAGAGGAAAGGGTTATACATACACATACACACAACACACAACACACACACACACACACACACACACACACACACACACCTTGAAGTAATAGTCCATCATGGAAGTCAGAGGAGAAACCCAAGCTAGGCAGAAACCTAGAGGCAAGAACGGAAGAACAAGTCATAGTTTGCTCTACATGGCCTGCTCAACTTGCTTCTTTATACAACCCAAGATCATTGCTCAGAGATAGCAAAGCCTACAGTGGTCAATCATTAATTAAGAAAATGCCCCACAGGCTTGCCCTCAGGCCAATCTGGTGGAGGTTTTTCCTTAATTGAGGTTTCTTCTTCCAGATAATTTGGAATTTGTATTAAATTGACAAAACAACAAAATACAAACTACAAGCCACGAACCTAATCAGTACACAGGTGTGATTCACTATACCTGGCTACTGTTAGAAATTTTGATAAATAAAACAGTGTTGCCCTAGAAACAATAACTCAATTGCATTGTCTTTCATTTCTGAGGCCAAGCCAAAACCTTAGGTCCTCACCTAACATCTGGCTTTCCTTCCTAGTTTCCTTTCCCTTCTCCCCTCATCTGGTGACTATGTCACAGAACACTTTTCCTGGTGCTATCCAACCATCTCCTTCTTCTCAGCTAGTGTTCCTCAACTCTTTTCTTATGGAAAAACTTTCAAGTGTTCCCAGAAACTCATTCCTATCATGTCTCTCTGGGCTCCCTCACACATGGAACACTTGCTCATGGGGGTCCATGGCTTCCCAGACTACCAGCCAAGGGAAAAAGATGTGGAACAACATATCTTTCTAGGGTTGGCCCCTGACCCCAGCAGTGCCTGGTCCTCCATGGTCTAGCATCTTGAGGCTGTGTGCTCCTGGAGTCTAAGCCTGTAGCACGGCAGAGCTATAGGCCACAGAGTCAGTGCCAAACAGCTAAGTGGACACCTGGCTACCAGTTACTTGCTTCTTGTTGTAATCACAGGTAGCCTGCCAGTTCAGGTACATTTAGTCTTCATTTTTACTCTAGATTCTTGAGCAGCATTTATTCATTTATTAATATAATATAATTATTATATATATGCATATATTATATATTATATATATGAATGGATTTTATCATGACATTATACATGCACCTAAATGCATTTTGACATTTACCCCATTCCCCTCTCTTGTCCCCTCCCACTCCCTCCCTATCTTTTTCAACTTATTCCTCCTCCTACTTTTATGTGTTTTTTCTTCTTCTTGTGACCCAGTGAATTTAATCAGGGTTACATACAGAACAGCTGTATAGGTATAGGGTGAAGAGTTAATTACAGGAGCATTGATACCTAACCTGTGGCTGTATCATCGAAGGGAATGTTTTTCCTTCCCCAGCAATAATTAACTGCCTAAAGATCCTCAGGGGTGGGTGGGGCCTCATGAGCACCTCCACACTACATGATGAAGTGCTGATGAGTCCAAATCTTAACCACAGCTTCTGTAAGACAGTCACTACTGCAATGATGCACCATGCCTGGATCACTCCACCCTTCCTCTAGCTCTTAGGGTCTTCTTTCCTGACTGAGAGCCTCCTAAGACCCTCTTCTTTGAACCACACTAACTAGCTGAAGGCTCATAGAGGCTCATTCCTTGTAGACTCAGATTCAAACCCATGGGATGAATGTCAACCTTTTTGCAAAATAGCCATAGCTTTCCATAGGGTCCAGGATCCCATCTGTCATTCCTCATGGTACCCCAGCCCATAGTACTTTCTGTTGGTATAAGTCCAAACTCAGTTGTGTCACATTCAGGCACCAGGCGACTTCTGCAACGTTGCTGAGGCAACCAAGATAATCACTCCCAGAATTCACCTGTCTCGTTCACCTGTACCTGAGGAAGAAGTTACTGTCATCGCCTGCTCAAATATTTGGGGCCGCCCCAACCTCTCTCTCTTCTTTCTTTCTCTCTTCCTCCTACCAATTCTCCTGGTCCTCTCTCCTGTCCCCCTCCCTAAATAAACCACTTCCCGTGGAACTGGGTCGGTCTTGTGCTGTCTGTCCAAACTGTGCCCCGAAATCTTACACCTTCAAGATGTATTCTCAAAACAAACCAACCTTTAACGTTTGCTTTAGAGACCAATCACATAGGACCCAGGACAAAGTTCCATTTTACAAGACAGCTTCACAAAGAACTCTTTCTATGTGGTTAGCTACTAGTAATTGTTTAAGGTTTACTGCTTTCTCTATGTTCCAGTGCACATGTGCATGTGCATATGTCTGTGGAGGCCAGAGGTCAACCTTGGGAGTTATTCCTCTGGAGCCTTCACTTTGATTTTAAGACAGGATCTCTGACCAGGACCTGGGGCTCACAAATCCAGTTAAGGTGGTTGGCTGGCAGGTAAGGCCCAGGGATCTTTCTGTTTCTACTTCCTAGTGCTAAAACTGCAAGCACATACCATCACACCCAGTTTCTTTGTTTGTTTAATGTGAATGCTATGGCAGAACTTAAGAACTCATGGTAAGCAGCTGTCTGACTGAACAATCTCCCAGCACAATATTTTGGAGGTTACCTTTTGAGTAGGAAAGTTTTTGTTATGTGTTATTTGTGCCTATAGCCTTCCAAGCTCACTGTGACCCCAGAGTTCTTCTGCCACACAATGAGTTGGGTCCACTCCAGAGCAGCTCCCAAGCAGGTCATCTCAGGTCACAGGCTGGCTTGCTAGGATGCAAGGCTGTCTGTAAGGGCAGAGTGCACAGGGAGATGATGTCTGCAGAGTTTAACTCACTCCTACCCTCAGTTAAAAGTTCTGTTTGAAGCTTTGCAGCCTCACCTTTCTGTCCACCCCAGTTTTAGTCTATCTGGGGAGGTGTTGCAACCTTGCTGTGATGGGGCAGCATGTTGCCTTGTCTCTATCCATCTGTACTCCTCCATCATCAGCAGGAATTTTCTGGGGTTCACTATGTTTAGAGTCTTCATTCTTCAAGGCCTGAGGCCACTAGTATACAGGGAAGACATTTTTCTAATGTGGTGGGAGGGATGGCAGGTTTATAACTATAATTATACCCTACAGAAAGTAGCTGTGACTGAATGGTGTATTGTTCTTTATACACTGGTCTAGTGATGGTGTGCTCAGCCATCAATCATCATTCATCACTGGCTCTCAGGTGTCATGCTCACATAAATCAGTGGACCTAGGAATGGGTGCGTAATGGACACTTCTGGTGGGGTACACACAGTGTTGCCTGCTTAAGTCATGGTTCAGCTTACTTACCTGAGTCACATTCCTATGCCAACAGGTGCCTCTTCCATGCAGAAGCCTTTGTTCCATAAAAACTCATGGTCAGGACTTTGCTAGCCAAGCATTTAGAGAAGTTGTGTATTAACTTGATATTCACAGACAAGCACTGTCAGTAATATGCACAGTACCCAGAAGAGTCTGTTGGGCAGAAGTCACAACTGTGAGAAGGTCATTTAAATGCAAGTTATCCAGAGGTGCTTTGCAGAGAACTTTCATTTTCAGACATGGGTAATCAGGAGGAAAAGCTGTGAGTCTGCCTGGGACAAGCAGGATGCTTCTCTGTGAAATATGAAATTGTTCATTCATTCAGTACCACTCATTTCATAGATTTAAATTTTTTAAATTGACTCATTTGGTATTTATTGTTTGTTAGCCAAATTCATATTTGTGAGGAAAAGCACATGTGTGCTGTGTTGTATACATGAAGGCTAGAGGACAATGCTTGGTAGTTGATTCTTTCCACTTTCTACAGACAGGATATCCTTCCTCCTCTTTTTCTCCTCTTTCTCCTCTTTCTGCTCTTTCTCTTTCTCCTCCTCCTCCTCCTCCTCCTCCTCCTCCTCCTTCTCTTCTCATTTCTTTTTGAGATAAGGTCGCACTATTTATCTTTGGCCAGCTTGAAATTTGCTATACAGACTTGGCTGGACTTGAACTTTTGCTTTTGCCTCCCAAACACTGGAATTAAAGGCATGTGCTACTGCATTCAGTGAGACAGAATCTCTTGTGTTTCTACTCTGCTGGGTCTCCATAGGCTAGTTGGTACAGGAACTTCTGACCAGTTCTCATATCTGTCTCCTGTCTTGCTGTAGGAATGCTAAGATTACAGGTACATGCTTTTTCTGTGGGTTCTGGGGAATGTAAGCTTACATTGATAAGTTTGAATGACATTTTTATTCACTAGGCTTTCTCTCTTTGATAACTGTTTTCAGTGTTTTAAGACAAGGTCTTGTATACCTCAATTTGGGCTAGAATTTGATTGTATTGAAGGAAGAGCTTGAACTCTTGATCTTCTTCCTTGTGGTTATTTGAATAAGAATATTCTCTATAGGCTCATATATTTGAATGCATAGTCACCAGGGATCTCTCAGCTACTGTTCTAGTGCCATGCTTGCTGTTCAAGGATAGGATGATAACTGACTGACCCTCTTAAACTGTAAGCAAACTTCCAATTAAATGCTTTGTTTTATAAGCATTGCAATGATCATGTTGTCTCTTCAAAGAAATTGAACAGAGATTAAGACACTCCTCTTCATCCTACTTTAAATCAGATAACCAGCTTGTGGTTGGACTTATGTGGGAAAGCTGGCATTGCAATGATCATGTTGTCTCTTCAAAGAAATTGAACAGAGATTAAGACACTCCTCTTCATCCTACTTTAAATCAGATAACCAGCTTGTGGCTGGACTTATGTGGGAAAGCTGGGATGGGTCTACGCTCTGTCTATATGCTCTTTTATCTCAGAGTTCCATAAAAACAAACACTTAAGAACATATATCTGCTTAGTTTCTCTGTATATCATGTTGCCAAGGCCCCATGTACTGGCAGTGTCACATAGGAAGAGGCAATGTGGACTGGAAATATGTGTTGGGTGTATGTCAGAATGTGGGATGATTTAGGATCATCAGAAGACCAACAAGGGATATTGGAAGGGGTCAGATAGTGAGGATTAACCAATGATGGGACTGCTTTTTCAGATAAGGAAAACAAAGTAAGTTTCTTTGAAGAGATGATACTGGAACAGAGGCTAGTGAGGTGGATAGAGGTCATAGAGCCACACACAGAGAGTACCAGTTATAGAAGAAACAAAGGTTCTGAGTGAGAACAGCTAGTGGTCAGCGTGGCGGGGAGCAGGAGGAGTGTCATGTGTCTATTCTCTACTCTAAAAGAGTATCATGAAAAAGAAGTCATCAAAGAGTTCAAGTGTAATTTCAAAAGTAAGTGGAGATCTTTAAGATGGCTGATGTTCAAGCACATTCACTTTACTTAGAGGTGAAGTGAGTTGGTGTCAGATGGTTTAAATTTGGGGGTAAGTTATTTTGATTTCTTTCTGTAATGAGGTTGTTTTGTTCGCCTCTGGAGGAGGGCAATCTGTACACACTCAATGGAGTGAGTACCTGACTGATGCACTGCAGAGTAAAATCATGGAAATGCATTTTAAAGGATCTTCATATGGTTGAATGAATTTTATCACTCTAGGATGCAACTGCAATATAAGGAAGATCTGTGAGCCTAGCCTATTCTACTGCCAGTAAAGTTTGGTTGCTCTGAATTCTGTTGTGCATGTTGCATGTGCATGCATGAGTGTGCATGTGCACACAGGTATACTTGTGTGCATTCATGTGTGGGTGTATATGTATACATATATATGCATGCATGCATACACAAATGTTATGTGGAGTCCAGAGGACAACATCATCTGTCATTCCTTACATTCACACACCTTGAGTCTTAAAAATTCTTTTGTCTTTTTTTTTTTAATCTTGCCTCGAGTTTATTTGTAAAAACACCATAGGACATCGGTCATCTGCAAATAGAGTGGGGTTGGTGTGTCACAGAAGTCCATCTGTCTTCACGCTGGCAGGAGCCTTTTCTATGGGGCTTTCACAGGGGCCTGGGCACCTTTTGGAGCCTCGGCTGGAACTGGAGCTGAAGCCTGGGCCTTAGCCAGAGCTTTGGCCTATGCCTTGGTTTGAACCTTGGGCTTTGGTTGGCAGAGCCTATAACCCTTGGCCATGTAGCTTCAAATCTGCTTTCCAAGCTTGGGATGAGCAATGAAAGCCAGGAGTCTTGAGTTTGCAGCTAAAGCCCTTTGACATTTTGGGCTTGATGGCCTGAGGCTTCACAAGGGTCTTGATGGATTCTGCACATGCACTCACTACCTTTGCATTGTTGACCTGCATCTTCTTCAGGCCTTTCTTGTTGTACTTCTTGGCAAAGTGCATGTTCCTCAGGAACTTGGGGTCAATCTCCTTAAGAGATTAGTATCTTTGTGACCAGGATTTCTCAATGCCATTTGCGGGACTGGTTGTGTGTGGTGTGGTTCTTGGACTTGGTAACCTTGCACGGTAACCTGCGGCTCCCACAGTTCCTGGGACTGGAAGAGAAAGAGTCTTTTGTCTATTTTTTTGAGATTATAAATTAATTACATAATTTCTCTCTTTCCTTTCCTTCCTATAATTAACTGTTGTTATATACACGTATGTATATATTTCTAAATTCATAAATACAGCTGGCTCAGTCTGTGTAATGTTATTTTTATGTATGTTTTTAGGGCTGACTATGTAGTACTGGATAATTGATTGGTGTGTTCTCTAGAGCAGACTGTTTTTCCTGGTCTTAGCATCTCTTAGTTGCCTATAGTTTTTTGTATAGGATTAAGGCCTCATGTGCTTTCTCTGGTACACATTGGTATGTATATTGTTGTTTTCCTCCAGGACCTTCTGTGTAGGACTCCATTTACCTAAGAATTAAGGCCAGCAACTGACAAATGAGACTATAAAGCTGAAAAGCTTTTGCAGAGCTAAAGACAATCAACTGGATAAAGACTATGCCACAGAGTTAGAGAGGATCTTTGCCTGCTATATGTCTGACAGAGAATGAATATCCAGAATACATTAAGAGCTCAAAAATTAAAGACTCAAAAACAAAGGACCCAGGGCTTCAACAGAGAGTTCTCAAGAGAAGAAAAGTAAATGACTAAGAAATATCTCCAATAGGCAGGAGAGATGGCTCAACTTTTATAGGCTAGGCTCACAACCAAAAATATCCCCAAAACTGTTCATCATTCCTAGTAATTAGGGAAATGCAAATCAAGAAACTCATTGGACTTTCGACTTACCTCAGGCAGAGTGACAAAGATCTACAAAACAACTGGGAAATGATGGAAAGTATGGGGGAAAGGGAACCCTTGTCCACTATTGGTGGGATTGCAAATTGGTATAGCCACTCACTATGATCAATGTGAAGAATTCTCAAAAATCTAAAAGAAATCTACCATAAGACCCAACTATACCACTCCCTGGCACACACCTAAATGACTGGACATCCTACACCAGGGGATACTTGCTTAGCTCAGCATGTTCATTGCTGTTCTACTCACAATAGCTAGAAAATGGAAACAACTTAAGTGTCCTTCAACTGATGAATGGATAATGAAAATGTAGTACATATACACCATGGAATATTATTCAGCCATAAAAGAAAATGAAATCATGAAATGTGTAGTTAATGGATAGAAATGGAAAAAAATCATGTTGGGTAAGATAAACCAGACTCAGAAAGACAAACATCTTTATGTTTTCTCTCGGTCTTTATATATGAGTGTCGTCTCTTTATACATGAGTGTAGTCTTCACCCATCATCAAGGAAACTTCTCTTTGCAATAGACAAAAAAACCACTACAGAAAATCAAAACCAATCAAAGTACAGAGTTGTGGAACCCAGTTCCAGTGGATACATTTACAAAGCACTCCCACACCTAAGTCTTAGAGAACTTGCAGAAGAGGGAGAACAAAGGTTGTAAGAGCCAGTGGGTCAGAGGGACTGGTATAAAATTGTGTCTCCCAGTAATAACAGAAGCTACACCTATGAAGTCTTGCCAACATATCTGCCTAAATGTCTGTCTTATTTTCTGAGACAAGGTCTCTCACACGACTAAACTGAAACTTATTAGACAGTGTGCAGGCATAAATTTTTTGCAAACTACTTTTAATAAAAGTTCAACCTCTCTTCTAGCCCACTAACAAGCAGAGGTAGTGGAAAAGAAAGGTTACTAGAATATGGAGAAAGTGGACCTGTCAACAATAGTTCTTTGGGGGCAAGCTTGATCTTCTTTGGCAGCAGTTCAGTCCAATAGAAAATACCAATAATGATCTGGCAGCTGTAGACCAGTCTTCTAGGCAGGCAAACACCAGGCATGAACCAGCAACTACAGTCCAGTTCAGCAAGCAGACACCAGGCAGTTGTAGTTCAATCTTGAAGAAATCACCAGGCTCGCCAACCAGCCTGAGGTGAGACCAAAGAATTGGCAAGCTACCACAAGAACCTCATGAGCAGTTCTTGGGTGAGTTTTCTTCAGTGGCAGAGTTACCACAAGTGGAGCTCAACAACACTATGTAAGGTGAACCAATGAGTCTTTAGTGAGGAATGACAAGGCTGAGCAAAACAAACCAATTCTCAGTGCTGTCGTATTTATACTCTATCAAGATATCCAAATATCCTTTCACCTGTGTCTGTTTTAGGAAAACACTCTTTCATGTTTGCTTTAGCAAGACATCCTTTCACCTGTGTACCCCAGCGAAACAACATCTGACATAAGTAATTTTCCAAAGAAACTAGAAGTTTCCACTTCAACAGTGAGCCCCAGGGATCCTCCTGCCTTCACCTTCAGGATTACAACCATGCTCCATCACTTCCTGCTTTTTTGAGTGGGGTTTAGGGATCTAACTCACATCCTTTTATTTGCAGGGCAAACCCTTTCCTGACAGAGCCATCTCTTCAGCCCTTTGCTCTTCTTCCTAGAACTTAAAAACATTTCTGCCTTGTATCTGGCAAAAACTAAGCTGAGTTCTATGAGGTCTGCTCAAGCAGTTTTTCTATCTACTCTATTCGGTGTTTAGTTGATATTTTTATGTTAATAAATACTAGGTTTAATAGCCAGGAGAAGTAGAGGAAACAAAAGAAATAAAGCTTCATATGAACTTAGATCAAATAGTCAAGAGGTAAAGGGCCTACGATACGTGTGAGGCATCAGGATCATGAACTTAATGTAGAGGAGTTCCCTGTATGGAGCTAGCAGCCATCTTCCTTCAGCTCCTCTTTCTACCTAGTTCCCTCCATTGGACTTACCACTTTGACTGCTTGAAGCTAGAATCTTAGAAGGCATGTAGTAAAAGTCTGTGTTTGGAGTTCAGTGTGGAATAAGCACTATCTCATTATTGTGTTCCCAGAGTCCATGTGTACCATGATATTTCTAGAAGCTAGGACCTTGGTGTGTGTGTGTGTGTGTGTGTGTGTGTGTGTGTGTGTGTGTGTGTGTATCTATTATCTCAAGAAGTCACTCAATTTCTTTTTGTATCAGATTTAAAATTTATAATATGTTGAATTTAGTTTTGTTCCTATATTCCAAATTATATTTCTCTTAAAAGCATAAAAATTATAGCTTCAGGTTGGGATCTAAATAAGGAGAAAGGACACTAAACAAAATGAAAAAAGTTGGAAAGAGAATGGAGAGTCTGAGGACTGGGGAACTGACAATGCTACCAGCATTTCCAGCTTTGAGGAGAAAGAAAAGGAAATCTTGCCACCCTTTCTCTCATTGCTCTGAAACTCTCATGTTTCTTACTTCAAATTCAATTATAATTATATTGTTGTTGTATCCATATACAGGCCTTGGATTTGCTATTGAACCAAGGATGAGCTTGCACTTCTGATCCTGAGGTCTCTACCTCCCTAGTGCTGAGATGACAGGCATGTGCTATGGTTCATGTGCTATGGTTCATGAGGTGCTAGGAATCAAATGCAGAGATTCATGGAAGCTAGGTGAGCACTCTACCTGCTGAGCTACATCAGCCCTGAGCTTTTCTTTCTTGTATTACCTTTTATTAAGTCTTAGAGTTAATTATAAGTTTGTTTGTTTGTTTTGTTTTGTTTTTTAGCTATGAAGATATTATCAAGGGCAATGAGGAAATAGCTCTCAGGACAGAGTCCTCAGTACAGGGGCACTCAGACAGGATGACTGGGGGATCCATTTGTCAGTCACAAGTCTTGTTTCCCAGGTTGCATGTCTGTGGTTCCCTGAGTTTCCCTTTTCAGTTCTATATCTATTCAGCCAATTGTGCTTGAAAATTTTTGATCTAGATCTTTAAAAGATTTACTTACATCTTAATTCTATATGATGAGCAAGAAGATAAACCCTAATACTGTGCTTTCAAAGCTGCACCAAGGGACAGTGTTCCTGTCCAAGTTCACGACATCACTTTCTCGATTACCTCACGTCTCAGATGTGCTTGTTATCTCATTTATATTCTGAGGAGTGGAAAGCCACAGGACGACAGTCACGAGGGTCTAAATTGGTTACTGCTGTTCCTGAGAAGTTCTCCCAATGGCCTAGCTTTGCTGCTCTAATTAAGGGGAACTCACAGCAGGAAGCCAGGGTGTGGGGTGACTTGAGTACACATCCTGCAGTACAGTTTCAGAATTCTAACGATGCATCTCTCCATCTCTTTTCCTGGGGAGAGGTTAGGTTTTTATATATCCAAATAGGGGTGTCAACTCATTAACAGGATGATGCAGGCACTCAGGATGGATAAGTATCTGGCTTTGTACTGGGAAAGATGGAAAGAAGAGGAAAGAAAGGGAAGGGGATTGGAGGGGAGGGGAGAGGAGAAGAGGAGAAGAGAGGAGAGGAGAGGAGAGGAGAGGAGAGGAGAGAAGGCATGTAATTTTCCTGTCTCAGGTGGAAGTTGAATGCTGGGATTATATAGGTGTGTGGCACCACATCTAGCTCTTGCTGTTAGAATCCGTACTAACATGCTTTTGGTGCCGATCACTGTTTAAAGCAGACAAATCATTGTATGTGTTTGCATCTGTATGTATAGGGGTATATTGGTGGGTATGCAGGTGTGTGATGGTAAGTGTGCATGTGTGTATGTGCATATGTGTGTGTACAAGTGTGTGTGCATATATGTGGGGGGCAGAGGGAAGTCATGGATGTTGTTCCCCAGTAATTGCCATCACTTTTTGTTTTTAGTTTGTATGTGTGCATGTGTAATATGTTTATATATGTGTGAATCTTCATGCTAAGGTCATATGCATGGAGGTCCTGAATATAACCTCAAGTATTTGTTCTTACTTTCTACCTTGTCTGAAGTAGGGTCTGTTAATTGTTCACCACTGGGTATGTCTGGGCATTTTCTATCTGTCTCCTACCTTGCTGTAGCACTCTGCTACTGAGCTAAATTCCCAGCCCCAATTATTTTGTTTATTAAGACAAGCTATTTCAGCAGTATGGTATGGAACTTACCAGGTAGACCAGGAAGGTTTCCCAGAAAGATCTAGAAATCTTGTTCCTCATCCTTGTGTTTGGTTTATAGGCACAATCCACTATACCCAACCTTTTATTTGTTTTTAGCATGACTTCTGAGGTTCAACTCACATCCTCTACTTTCAAGGCAAACATTTTACCTACTTAGCCATCAATGCAGCCTCACAACAAGTTCTCAGACCAAGAATCTGAGTTGGTTTCCTCAAGTCTAACTTTCCTCTGTGTTCAATGTAACTCTTGAAAGTCAATTGTCAATCTTCTTTACCATCTCTCCCTTCCAAGATCCTCTGTTTGGAGCCATCTCTTTTGGCTTTGGGAGGGTAATAGACCACCCTTCTGTATGTACACTGCCTAGTTATCAAAATTATCATAGTGTTAGGATCTTGAGGGTGATGGAGTAGTTTATTTATCATTTAATCATTATTGGTACTTACATATTGGACAATGACTTGCTTTATGATTAAAATAGTTACAACCAAAACAGAAAAAAAAATCAACATTTGATCAGATCAATGGTCACAAACTCCGGTGTTGTGTTTCCAAGTGTATCCTGTGCAGAATGAGGCTCCATCCTTTGCTTTATCTTCATGTGCTTGGCCAACTCTTTGGGCTCTATGACTGCTAATGGCACTGGTGTTATAAGACAGTGCTTGACAAAGCCTCAGCACCACAGGGAATGGGTGTGATTCTTTAGTACCATCGCTCTTACTCTTAGAATAATTGGGTTTTAGTGAATTAAACTTTTATGATCTAGCAAGCCCTTCATACAAGCCAGTTGGAGAAACACCTATAATTTATGCTTCACAGACCTTCTGTCTACGTTCTAAAATTTTATTTGCAGCGCCTACACAGATCTGAATGAACCAAAAATTTTGATTTTTTTCCCTGAACACAACAAACCAGGCATGGATATTTTTAGATGTTTAAAAGTGTAATAATTTTATTTCATTCGTTAATCCCCATTTCTCTTAAATTAAAACCTCAAATTTAATCTGCTGAATTGTATTTTGGTGCTATATCAGGATGATAAGCAGAGATTCTAACAGGAAATAATTTAGTGATACTGAGTTTAAATGTTATTGAACTTAGTTTAAGTTTAGTTACTTAGTTTTTACTCATAATTTATCAGATGTGGTCAGCTTTTTTGAGTTATATTAAGATATATCCTTCTTTGTTCTTTATCTTCAAACTCCCTATGTATGTAGCCAAGAATGTCTTTAATCCTTCTGATCCTTCCGCCTCTACCTCCCAAGTTCTCAGATTATAGGCATATGCTACCTCACCCAGTTTTTGTGGTGCTGGGCTCAAACAGTAAGCTTTGTGAATGCTACCATAAGCACTCTACCAGCCATTTTACACCCCCAGCTCTGGATGTATGCTCTTTGATAAGTAAAGTCTAAGAATAAAGCCTAAGATGGGAGACCTGGAGTTGAATTCCAGTCTCAGTGTTCCACAAAAGCCAGGAGTGTTGATTAGCTTTCGATTACTTTGAAAACTACCAAGGCAAACTCAGAAGAAGGGAAGGTTTGCAGTGACATGTGTTTCATAGGGTTCATCCCAGATTTTCAGCTTTGTTGTTTTGGACCTGTGGTAAGGCAGAGGATAATTCAGGGAGCATGTGCAGGAGGCCTGTTTACCTTATTCATGGCAGTCAATAAGAAAGAGGAAGAGGAGAAGTAGGGTCCTGGCACCCTCTTCAAGATCACTCTTCCAAGTAAGCTTACTTCCCCCCTGTGGTTTTCTCCTCCTCAAAGTCTCACACAGGCTGGGACCCAAACCATCAACACATGAACCTTTAAGACACATTTGAAATAGCAATAGTACCTAGCTAGTAGGCATGCCAATATTAAAGATTTCTCCCGGGCCTAGAGCCCTATGTATCCCTGGGGTTCCCATTCCTGCAAAAGTCCTTGGCATTCCAAAGGAAGCCATGAAAAGGGGAAAGAAGGGAAGAGAAAGGAAAGACTCATTCTTGGGGCATGATCACATGTATGTGAAGGTCAGATATGTGCATGTGCATATGGAGGTCAGAGGTCAACTTTAGCTATGAATTTTCCAGGTACCATTTACTTGTCTTTCTATGTATCTATGTGGGCATGTGCATAGATGTATGTGAGAAGGCATGTGTAGACCAGAAGTTGAAGTTGGGTGTCTTTCTCAATCTCTACTTACTTACTTACTTACTTACTTACTTACTTACTTTATTTATTTATTTATTTATTTGAGATAGGGTCTCTCACTAAACCTGGGTTTACCACTCCAGTTTGACTAGATAGCCAGGATGTTCCAGGAGTTGCTTTGTCTCTGTCCTTCCACTAGGAGGTTTACAAATATGTGCTGCCATCATGTCTGGATTTTTCTGTGGAAGCCAAGGATCTGAACTCAGACCCCCAGCTTGGAAAGCAAGCATGTGGTCTATGTAACTTTTCCCCCAGATCTCTCTAGCCTAGTAGGCTAGGCTGTCTGAGCATCTAACCCCAAGTGTCTGCTTATCTGCTCTTCCAGCACTGCAATTACAAGTACATGCTATTGCATTTGTCGTTTTCAAAACAGGGCTCTAGGGATTGAACTCAGGTTGTCTTAGTTACTTTTCTATTCCTGTGATAGAAACACCATGACCAAGGCAACTTATAAAATAAAACCTTTATTTGAGCTTACAGTTTCAGAGGGTTAGAGTCCATGATGGTGGAGCAAAGGTATGCAGAAGGCACTGCTGAGAGCTCACATCTTGATCCAAAGGTAGGAGGCATAGAACACCCCTAGAATGACAATAGTCTTTTGAAACCTCAAAGACCACCCGCAGTGAAGCACCTCTTCCAACAAGGTGACATTTCCTAATCCTTGCCAAACATTTCTGTTAATGGGAGCCAAGTATTCAAACATCTGTGCCTATGGGGGCCATTCTCATTCAGGTCTTTTTAAAGTAAAAGAATTACTTACTAGGCTATCTCCCCAGTCCGTACTTTAAACATATTTTTTTCAAAATCCTCTTTTATTTTAAATAACCCTTTTCAATTCAGCTTGAGATTGTAATGTTTTGAAAATATCATGAACTTTTGAGATTTAAAAAATAACAGCTGCCCAAATCTAAATCTATTACTTCAGATTTTTGCCTGATCTGAGGTGTTTATTGAACCTCTTTGCACTTCAATTTCCTCATCTTTCAGTCAAACAAGGATAACTATCTCTAGATACTGGTGCTGCAAAAACCAAAAACAGAAACAAACAAACAAACAAAAACAAACAAACAATGGAAATTGGACAGAGAAATGGCTCTGTTGATAAAATTCTTGCCTTATAATCTTGAGAACCTGATCTTGAGCCTTAGAATACACCTAGTCAGTACGGGGAAGGATCTCTGGGACTTGCTGACCAGCCACCATCATCTACCAAGTAAGTAAAAGGCCAGTAGAAACCTCATCTCAAAAACAAGTGGGTGGCTCCTGAAAAACAACAGGATGTTGTTCTCTGGCCTCCATACACATATGCACACACATAGAGAAAACAAAAACAACAGTCTCCAGCTCAATATGTAAATGCCGTTATGCCCATCTGTTTTTAAATGCTTTCTTCTGTGTTGAAATGATGTTCGTAGACTCTTAGGAAGCTCAGGAGGTACCTGGGCTTTGAATTGACTGTCATGTAGTGTGTAGTAATTTCTAAGAAAGCTGCTTGAAATTCACACATACAAGGGAGAGGATATAGCTCCCTGCACTCCAGCTGAGACCCAGTGAAAAATTTTGGGATACCTCCATCTTGGTGTCAGCTACAAAGAGACTGGGAATGGAGCCTGAGTGTGAGAATGGTGTCCCAGATGCCCCTAGACTTTGGACACAGTAACTGCATTTTTCTGTATTATTGGAAGAGTTTCCATGTTAAGATTCCAACTGAAGCAATCACTTTCATTTATACACACTAGCCTAAGCCAGTGAAAGAAGAGATAAAGTCAAGCTAGGAATGCAGAAGGACAAACCTGGCTCACCCAGTCACCCTGCCTCACCATCTGCTGACAGCATGGATAGGCTGAGATTTTCATCTTCTATTTGTGTACCTAAATGTGGCATGAATATGAACTGTTGAACGAGATCCTTCATTATATATTATTGTTTGTTGGTCTCCTGAGACACAGAACTAACATGATGAGAAAGCTCTCATGACATAGTGCAGATGTGGTTTAGACTGAGTGGGTGGTATAGATCTGCAGGACTGCACAGAAGATGCCGTGTCTTGTGAAGTTGTTGACTGAAACACTGAAGCTATGAAGTTTCATACAGGAATAGAACTCATCTGGCTTCTGAAAGACTGAGACTGTTGAAATGTACAGCAAGAACATACCCAAAATGTTATGGAATATCCAAAGTAAAAGCATAGATCAATGAAATCCCAAGGTTCTTACAGAATGAGTGACATAAAAATTAGTTTATCTGGAGCCAAACTCATGGAAGAAAGTAGATGAAACCATAGATCACTGAGTACTAAGTGGCAGCTGACGCCTCTCATCACACTGAAGAAGAGGGGTGTATATGCTATAGTACCAAGTCCATGTGGAGTCACACAAGCTTTTTCTGTCCACTTAGAAGCTGCTTCAGCCATCTTTTCCCTAACCATATTGAAAAGGCTATAACAGGATTTAAGGCAACATTTCTAACTCCTACTTGTCACCAACCTCTAACCAATCCTTAACGAATTGGAAAGTAGATAAGACAGGAAGTAGCATACACAGGTTGTAAGAAGATTATCTTAAGCCATTCTGTCTTAAGCTTAATCTTGTGGATGTGCATGCTTATGTGTACATGGATTCATATATGTGTACGTGTGTGTGTGTGTGTGTGTGTGTGTGTGTGTGTGTGTGTGTGTAGAGGCCAGAGGAATTCAGCTTACAGGATAGGCTGGCTGGCCAGAAAGTCCTAGAAATCACCTGTCTTTCTCCTTATTTTGCATCACTATGCCTTACTGTTTCATATGGCTACTAGGGATATGAACTCAGGTCCTCATTTTTCACAGGAAGCACTCTACTGACTGAGTCACACCCCAGCCTTTTATTTCTTGTTTTAAGATAGTATCAAATGGTTAGGGTTACTCTCCTCAAGTCAGAATACAGGGCCTGATCTTATTTTTATTATTTATAGTTTCTTTATATCCAGTACCCACTCATTACCTTCTTTCCAACATGTTCAATGTAATTTTTTTTAAGCATTAATGAAAAACGTGTAGTATTTTGTGTGCATATTTTTAATTTGCAGAAAACATATTATGTACTTTCTTTGCACTGAGGAATGCATCGTTTTAAAGGTTCATCAATAATTTTATGGATGCTTCTAATTTATTGCTTCTAAATTCAACTTCTGCCCTTTCAATTACAAATAATTAATTTCCCAAAGCAAGGGGCAGACTTTGGTAGCATCATTCATAAATATTAATTAATCGATTAGCAGAATGTAAGCAGTATATTTAAGAAAGCTAGAAATACTAAAGTAACAAATGTTGAAAATCCAAACTCAAGAGACTTCTAGTCCAACAGGAGATCCACTCATGCAATATATCATAGCTTAGAGATTTATGAGCAGTTATGGAATGGATAAGAGTGAGGAGGTACCACACAGAAGGGGGCTTCCTGTTTTGTCTAGAGCCACTGAGCAAGATGTTGAGGTCTGGTGCAAGAGAAATATCTTTCTGGGTTCCACAGAATAAGAAGGAGGAACATTCTGAGATGGACAGAAGAGTATTCTGGGAAATAGGACCTTTGACAGTTCCTGAATGGCTTGCCCTCCACAGAGTCCTTACCAAAAGCCACCTCCACCCACAGTGTCATTGTCATTGTCAACTTGACTGGTTTTCAAACTAAGAATGATGGTATGTGCTTGGGAGGCTGAGCCTAGAGGATTGTTACAAGCTCTAGTCTAGCCTGGACTACATAGTAAAACTGTTTTGTCTTATTAAAAAAAAAAAACCAAAACAGTAACAACAAAAACTAGCAAACAAAATGCATGCACACACACATGCATGCACCCGCCCCCCACACACACCACACACAAATAAATAAACAAAAGTCAAACTCAACGAGTGGATCTGGTGTCATCTTTATGAGATTACATCTCTAGGTCTGCCTAAATGCATTTCCAGAAGGAATTTCTGATTATGTAGTTACAGTGACAGAAGAAACCCTTTGACTTCCTGAGCCATAACAGACTACTCACCATCCAACAGAAAGACAGCCTCAGCCAGTTTCCCAGCATTCCTTGTCGTGTGCTGTTATGTTAGTTAAACTACAAATTAGTGCAATCCATGGCTCTTCATCATAGTCTTGATGTAGGAGACTTATGCAGCCAGTTAGTAACACAAAATGGAGCTGATAGGTTTACTCTGTGCTGGCTGATGGCTTTTGAGCAAAAAGAGAGAATGAAGTCACTTCTGGATAAAGAAAAATGCCTCCTTGGCTGAGTTTTCTGAGCTTTGCCACAGTTGATATGCAAAATAAATTTTTCTTGGGGAGATCTAAAACACACATCTACTCACCCCAATGGGAAGTTCATTACAGGCCAAAGTACACTTGGTGAAGCTTCCCAGGCAGCTCTACTGGCTTCTGCTTCTTCCAGAAACAGCAGCTGGTCTGGTTTGATTCTTCTTTGCAGCTCAGCTCCATGAATCTGAGAGGGACTCTCAGCTTTTATTGCTTTCTCTGGCAGGGAGGGGCCTAGTGAATCTGGTCAGTTTTAGGGACTTCCTGAAGCTATTTTGAGTTTTCTTTCTTCCTTTTTTCCTTTCTTCCTTTTTCCTTCCTTCCTTCCTTCCTTCCTTCCTTCCTTCCTTCCTTCCTTCCTTCCTTTCTTCCTTTCTTTCTCTTTGCTTTTTGTTTTGTTTTGTTTTGTTTTTTACTTTCCTGCTCAAGGAGCTTCCCACAGGATGGAAGATTTTAATCCTGGAGGAAATTACACAGCATCAGTTGCATGAGCTGTGCTTTGCTTCCTGCTCAGAGTTGCCTGAGATTTTAACAAATCTTGACCATCAATCTCTCTTATTGTGAAGGATGGCTTCTTACTTAATTATGTTTGAACAAAGCATACATTCCACAGTACACACACCTGAGAGCCTGTGGTTGGTTTACATAGTGGTAATTTGTTTGATATTGACAAATGTTAAATATGAATGTGGGAGTGAAGGAACCATCTGAAGGAAGATCTAGGGAGAGATAGTGACTGATTAGAGGGGGCACAAAATTGACTAAATCAGTCTGGAGAGAGAACTCAATCATTAAAGTACTTGCCTAGAAGCATTAGAAGCTTGAGTTAAAGCCCCAGCACCCATGAGAAAAAGTTGGATTTGATGGCACACTCTTGTAACACTGGCACTTATACAGGGAAAGATGGAATCTTGGGACTCAGGAGCCAGATAGACTAACCTGTTGGCCCAGCTCCAGGTCAGTGAGAAAATGTCTTAAAAAGAAAAAGTTGGCAGTGCCTGAAGCTGACCCCTACCACATACACACACACACACACACACACACACACACACACGCACACACACGCACACACACGCACACACACGCACACACACGCACGCACGCACGCACGCACGCACCCGCGCACCCGCGCACGCACATACACATATACATACACACAAATAAAAAGAAATTGGCTAAATATTTTGTTGCAGCTAAGGAAGAAAGATTTATTTTGGCTCAGTTTGAGAGAATGAAGTCCATGGTTCCTTATCCACATGCTCCTGGGCAATCCAGAGATACAGCCGATCACAGAGGAGCAGGCATGCTGGCTAGAGAGTGAGGTAGTTGGTCACATGGCATCCACATCAGGAAGCACAGACTGATGAATGCTGCTGTTCAGCTTACTTTCTCCTTTTACTTACTCTTGGCTCCCACATCAGAGGATGGTGCTGCACAAATTCAGGGTTTGTCTTTAACCTCTCTGGAAACAGACACGCCTAGAGGTTTGTTTCCATGATGATTCTAAATCCCGTCAAGTTGACAATTGGGATTCATCATTACTTCAGGCAAATCCTCTATGACTGAGCCTAGAAAAAAAATTCTTACAAGGTAATACTGACGGTGGTATAAAATGCAGCGAAGACTATGTAAGAGGCATGTACTTTATACATCCTTCCATTTCAGAGATGGTTTTGGTCCCCTTTAATGTGGCCCCACCATTTTGCCACAATAACACAGATGTCTTGCTCTGTGGAAATCTGCTTTATCTGATCACCAGCAAAGTGGCATATGTACTCCCCAAATAGATTTTTATTAATCAGATGAAGGAGATCCCCATGCTAAAGTTGTCTTAATAGACTGCTAAAATTAGAAGGTGCTAATCTTGGCATATGCAGCTACGGGGAGAAGTGTTTGAAGACTGGATGTTTGGGGAGAACACGGGTTGGAGCTTGTTCTTCACGCATTTTCTCAGCGTCATAGCTCATTTGGTCACGGAATTGTGAGGGAATGTAAATTTGGGGGTTTCCCATGTGTGGCATTGTTTTTGCGATCTTGCGCTTAGCTAAAAATGCTTCTCTTAGCAATGCTGAGCTGGTGATGCGTGGTTCATTTGGAAAGAGAATAAAGGACAAATTCTGCTGCCCGCCTGTGTGACAGGCTTTACCAACTAATTAAATCCACAGTGCTTTCTGGCCTTATGGAGACTTCGTGCAATCCAGTCTGGAATCTTGTCACATCCAGAAGATCTGTTGCTGTCCAGGTTTCCATGGCAGCTAAATTTTTTCCTTTCTGTGAAATTATCCTCAGCCCCTGGCGTCGGTTAGCCACACAAGTGGGTGTATTATCAGCTTAATGAAGGGACCCTTTCAGCAGGCGTCTTCCTGTGCTGTCAGGTAAGTGGTTTACCGCATGCTGCGGTGTGTTCTCTTATTCCCGGGCTCCATCTGGATATGTCTCACAAAGCTGTGTAGTTGTGTGCCAGAGAACATCCTGCAGCCTCTGAAGAATAAGAACCTCATCTTTCTCCTAATGTGCATAACACAGCATCCATCCTAGACTCCACACACAAAGGACAGCTTCATGGTCATCTATACATGACTGCTATTGTCTGTGCCGTGGATTCCTTTTTCACATCCATGGCTATGACAGAGCATTCTCTGGGATGAGTATGAAGCACTAATGATTAACCTGTGTTTATTCACTTCTAATGGAGCTGTGACTACAGTTGGCCCTGCACACAGCAGCCATGCTGTGTGCTGTTTATTTTTTCCTTTGTGGCATTATTCTTCATATGGACCAGAAGAAGAAATCAGCAATGAACTCTTGAAATCTCTGTTCTCTGTCTCTAAGGTATCTCTTCACTCTTGTCATGTCCCCCATGAGGTGAGGTCTCCAATGCTGTCTGGATACCAGGCAGTGACCATCAGAAGTTCTATACCATGCCACCATTAGCCTTTATTATATGTATAGGGTTCTTGAACCTAACCACAGCCAATTACAAGTTTATTCTTCAAGATTAGAGGCAACAATACCCAATAGAGATACACAGTGGTGAAAAACTCTCTCTCTCTCTCTCTCTCTCTCTCTCTCTCTCTCTCTCTCTCTCTCTCTCTCTGTGTGTGTGTGTGTGTGTGTGTGTGTATGTGTGCAGGCTAGAACTGAATGTTAAGTATACTCTTTCATTGTTCTCTATGTCATTTCTTTCAGACAAGGACTCTCAGTGAACCTGAAATTGGGCTAGCCTGGTGGCTCCAGGGACCCTCCTGTTTCCACCTATTATCCCTAGAATTAATTCAGTGTGCATCCAGTTTTATGTAGATGTTGGGAATCCCTGTGCTCACACAGCAACCATTTCACTGACTGAGCCATCTCAAGACCTAGACACCCAAAAGCCTTAAACATGTCAGGTGAACATTTAACAAAAAGAAACATAAATACACACAGTTAAAGTAGGAAAATGAGAGCCACAGGTTTTTGTTGTTAGCTTAAAAATGTCAAATCGAGGTTTGTGATTGTCAACTGCAACTCTTTTCACACTTTTCCTTAGAGGCACCCCAGAGCTGCACAGACAGGTTCTTGGGTGGAGATGGCCAGCTGCTTAGCCATCACCCTAATAGCTCTGCAATATGACCTGGGTTGAGTGTATGGGTATGTATGCTTTAAATCACACACAAAAGACACAACTGTGGCTTATTAAGCAAGTCTTTCTAGTTAAATGATTTATTTTCTTCCTTCCTAAACCACATCCAAAGTAGAGTTCTGTGGCCTGGGTTGAACTCTCTGCAATTGCATCCTACAGCGGAGGTGGAACAGGTACTGTGAAGCTTACTCCATTCCTGAATTTCAGTTTTGTTAAGCAAAAACATATAAAGCCTGTAAGATGAAAGAGACTAAAAATAAAAGGAGGGAAACCCAACAACAAAGAAAGGACACCCACCAGCTCTCTCCTCTACTCAAGGTGAAATTCAAGAAGCAAGCATAGTGTATAATAGTGTAATAGCAGGTACATTTTCCCAGGAAAGAGCATAGACAAAGCATCTGTGTGGATCTCACTCTCTTCCTGTCCCAAGTATTTCTCTTCTGTCACTTCTGATCTTCAGGTAAGAAGAAAGGTGAGGGGTGATGCAATTTTTATACACAGACTCCAACATGCTAGAGAGGCAAAGTGAAAACCAAGCTGAAATGACCTAAATGTACCCATTTAATTATTCCATTTATCGTGGTCTGGTTTTAAGTGAAGACATGAGATGCCCTTGTTTCCATGTGCCAGGTGACCTGGCTTCAGGCTTAGGCATATCCATGAGCAGGGCTTCTCCAACAGTGAAGTCATTCCTGCTATCTATCCCCAGTTGTCTATAAATTGTTGAGGATTGTTGGACTAATTTGTTGCTATAATTATAGTGACATTTCTAGCATGTTATAATCATATAAAATGGTACAAAATAAAGGGATGCTATTTTTGACTATTTCATTTTTTCTTCTGATTCCATTTGTGTTTCGTGCAGTGGAAAAAAAAAAAAGGTTAGGAACACAGGTATTTACAGAAGGATCCATGCTTGAATAGGAGAGAAGAATGGCATTGAAAAATCAAGAGAAATTCCCTAAGAAGAAAGGAGCTGGAGACTTTGAAGTTGACACGGTTTTAGCAGAAAGGAGAAAAGAGCAGGAAGTAAAGTCCCCAAAGTACAATTCTCCACAAACAAGAGAAGTGAAGACACATGATGACAGTGCTCCAGCTGCTGGCCAACCAAACCAAAGTCATTTTAATTTGTCATAGGCTTTTACATTTTCAACAATAATATGCTAGCTAGGAGTGACAAATGTCTGCAAAGAAATATCTAAGATGTCTGTTCTGTGGGAATCTCTGAGAAAAAGAGTCTATTCTGAGTTGGTAGTATAACTTCACTGTTTTCAAACATTCAGCCAGTGCCAACTTAACATAATCAGGGTCTAGTGAGAGGATAGCATCAGCTGGTGAGTCATAACATGGTTAGTGGACCCTCCCAAGCTGATCATCACTTTCTAGCCTTATAAAGATGCCAAGGGTGGGGCTAGGGCTCTAGCTCAGTTTCTAGCATGCACTAAGCTCTTGGTTTGCTGTCCATCAGTGTATTACTGTGGTGTATTGATGTATGTATATGATTTGTGTTTGCAATTAGAAGATAAAGGCAAGATCAGAAGTTCAGTTCATCTTCAACTACATAGTGAATTTGAGGCCAACTTGATCTACATGAGAACCTGTCTACAAACAAACAACAAAAAAATATGCTAAACAGTAAAAGGCACACAGGGTCAACACAAGCTATTTCAGCTGATAAAATTGTAGGTGTCAGTGAGTTTATTTTGGGTGCAACTCTTCTTTCTTCAAAGCATTCAGTGGTGTTGTGATCTACTCTTTTGATCTTGCCAATGACATCAGCAGCAAAATGGAATTGGTTCTATATGTCTTTCTCATTCCTGCTCAGGGTTAACATTTCATAGTATTTGGTGTATTCTTTCCCAGATAACTGAATAGCCCCAAAGATGGAGAGTTGGTGAACTTAACATTACCATCTTCCAGGTTCTTGGCCAAGTCAGGCAGGGAGCAAACTCAATGAATGAGGGCTAGAACAAGAGGATTTTAGATGAATCTGACACTGTGACTTGCATGTTTTGTAAGCTTATGCAAGTTTTCTACTTTTGGAATCTTAGATTAATTTTTGTTTTTGCTTTTTGTTTTGCTTTTTCTTTTCTTTTTTAACTACAAAACATTAGGTTTGGCTTAGAAGCTGTCTAAGGTCCTCAGTTCTAGGTAATATAAACAAACATCACAGTATCTTACAAGGGATCTCCCAGCAGCTCAGTCTTAAGACCTGTCTTCTTAGTCTCATTGTGAAATGTAATGTTCCCTGGAAACAGCCATGTAGGCCAGAGGTGGACCCTGGATTCTTCCTAGAATGAACTCACTGCTTCTGCTTGTCCTCTGTACTAGATATGAGGACCTGCCAATAAAATCTGCTTGCGTGTACTGTGACCTGTGGCAACGAGTAGAAACCCATTTATATAGTCAAGCAGAAAGATCAAGTAGAAAGTTCTGGCAGTTCTCAGTCCATGTTGAAGCTCAAGGCACCTCTGACCTTGTGTTCCATAAGTGGCATGTATTCTAGGAGTAAACTTTCTCTCCATCCTTTTCTAGATGGCATGCAAGTCTAATTAGTTTTATTATTTGCAGTGAAAAACCCAGGCAATATGTAACCATTGTCAATATTATCCTTTGTTTTAAGAGCGTCTCATGTATCCCAGCTTGGCCTGCAACTCACCATGGAACCAAAGATGACCTTGATTCCCCACCCCTACACCCACCCTGCCTTCATCTCTGGGTACTAGGATCATATTCCCTCACTGCCTCTCTTGCTTTATGTGGAGCTGGAACCCAGGGCTTTGTTCATACTCCACTACTCTTGAGCTACTCTGTCAATAAGTAAATGACTGGATAGATTGTTCATGTGGAGTCTCCTAGAATTTTCTAATCCACATTCATAGAAACCTCAGGCACTGATGACTAGCCCTTCTCCCAGGATACCAAATCAAAGTTGTCTTTGTGTTTCTACCCAGAGGAACCCCACTGAGCAGTGCAGATAGACAGCCTCTGACCCTGTGCATAAATAATCCACTCATATACACGAGTACTGGACAGCTTGGCCCCACCTGCTCTGGAGCTTCACTGTGGTTCAAGAACACTGGCAAGGTCCAGCCCTTTCTGTACGTGTCCCAGACTCCCGCACCACAGAGATGCTACCTCACCAAGGGACATCAGTGCAAACCTCTGTCTACTCTGGGGCTCCTCCGAGCTGCCCCATCTTCTTGTCACGCACATCCTGACTTCATATTTCCTTTCGTGATCTCATTGAGAAATAAGAAATTGGGTTACAAGCGACTTAATTCCATTTGCTCATTATTCCTCAGAAATCTGAGTCCCGGGGAGGGAGTGTAATGGAAGAAGTCTGAAGACAGGGAGGCTACAGTGACTGTGCCATTTTGAATAAATTTCCATTCCTCCTTATTTGCAAATCTAGAGGCAAACTGACAAGATTTTTCTGGGATATTGTCTCCTTCCCAGAAGGAAAGTATTAGTTTCTCAAGTCCTACTAGGCTTACTCTTTGTGGGAGGGGTCTGGGCTTTCTCAGACATGGACTTTTTCTTCCTTTTGTGATAGATGCCTTTAAAGTTCCAATGAAATCAACTTTAAACAAGAGGCACCCCACAGGTGGGGATGAGGGGACAGCAGGCACCGACTTTTAACCTGGAAAGACTTGGAATCCCTATGCCTTTTTTTTTCCTACTCAAGCAGTGTCTTTGACCTCCACATATTTTTTTCTGTCTCCACCCACCACTCCATTGGCAACATCATGATAAGTAGAATCATTTTTTTCTTTAACATTGTTAATTATTGTTAATTTTTTCCTTCATCCATATATTCATATGAAGTTTTTTCTTTATGCTCAATCTCAACTTTCTTCTAATCTTGCAAGGGATTAGAATTCTTGACACCACAGCCCTACCTCCCCGTCTGTGTGTGTGTGTGTGTTTTCAGCTTGCCTGAGTGCATGTGTATATATGTGTGTACCTGTGTGTCTAGGCATGTAAGCACACAGAGGTCAACCTTGAGTATCTTTCTTCAGGGAGTTGCCTCTGTTTTTCTTTGAGACAATGTCTCCTACTAGCTCGTCTGGCTAGTTTTAAGTCAACTTGACACAAGCTAGAGTCATCAGAGAGGAGGGAGCCTGAATTGAGAAAATGCCTCTTTAAAATTCGGGTTTAGGCAAGCCTGTGGGCCATTTTCCTAATTAGTGATCACAGGGCAAGGGCTTAGCCCATTGTAGTTGGGTCCACCTGTGGGATGGTGGGCCTGGATTCAATAAGAAAGTAAGCTGAGCAAGTCATGGGGAGTCTGTTAGCCAGTAAGCAGCACTTTTCTGTGACCTCTGCATCAGCTCCTGCCCCTAGATTCTTGCCCTGTTTTGAGTTCCTATCCTGATTTCCTTCAGTGATGGACTACAGATGTGGAAGTAAAAGTCAGATAAACCCTTTCATCCCCAACTTGCTTTTGGTCATAGTGTTTCATCATAGCAACCCAAAACAAGGCACTAGCCTAAAGCTTGCTGAGTAGGCTAGCCTGGCTGACTAGCCCACCTCAGGAATCCTATCTCTGTCTCCCAGTGCTAGGTTTACAGATACATGTTATGATGCCTGACATTTTACTTGGATTCTAAGGATCAGACTCAGGTTCTCAATTTGCAAAGAAGCCCTTTCCTGACTGAACTGTATTCTCAGCCTTTGAAGGTTCTTTTAAACTTTCTCCTGTAGTTGTCCCCCACCTTGCTCTGTGACTAACTTTTCCTGAGCCTCAGGCAAAGGAGCAAGGTTGAGTGGTTGTCAGGACTCTGAGGTGAGTGTGAGGACTCTACAAAGTTGTTTCATTTCCAACGTTGTTGATTCTATTTTACTGTTGTAATGCTGGAGATTGAACCCAGGGCCTCCTGCATATGGAGCAAACACTACTAACGAGCCATCCCGCTGGCCTGATGTTGCTGTATTCATGTGGCCCATTCCTTCTTACACTAGCCATCACAAGGTGGACTAACACAGTACATGGGCATATCAGGCTTCTTGGGAGTTGTTGCCTGAAGTGCTAGAGAGAGGAGGCAGGGGGCAGGATTAGAGGAGGTGCCCACTGGAATGTGCAGTAATCAGTGGGAGAGGAGGCAAGAGAGATTTCCTTATCTTTAATACCAACACTGGAGCAGGCTGTTAGGAATAACATCTCAGAAGACACTAGCAAACCATGGTTATATGTGTACTGCAACTTTTCAGAGCCTCTCTATTCAGTTCTACTCTCCCTTGCCAACTTCCTTCCTCAACCCCAGTCCCTGGGAGCTGATGTCACACCATGGAGAGACAGAAAATGCTGTTCTTGTGTGCGTAGAACTCTCAGTTTGCTAAAACAAAATTAAAGATCACCCAGGTTCAAGCATCATCTTGATGACGAGCACTTCCACTGCAGCTGGGAGAGCAGCTTCACTGCTTTCTTGAAAACAAGCCCAAAGGTCATCGGGCTTCTACAGCTTTCATAACAGAGGATTTTATGATCTTCTAAGGAGCAGTCTGACGAAATGCAAGGCTTGTGGTTCAGATAAAAATGCCATCCTTTGTTAAAAGTCTTTAGGCTTATTTCTTATGCTTTCATTTTTAAATTCAAAATTATTTCTTTGAGCTTAGTCTTTACTAATTTGTTTCTTTTGTAACCCCAAACTCACAACATTTACCCTTGAAGTGGCCATTCTTTTAACCCTGGGTGACCTCAGCCTGGTGTCTCTTCCTAACTTTTGCTAGAGCTTTTGGGGACCGATGCATTCAGTCTTGGTAATCATTGAGTCTTTCTGTCCTTTGTAGTTTCAGCTTGTCTGAAGTTGGCAGGAAGGGGAGGGGGTCACTGTACTGTTGAATACAGAATTTGGCTTCTCTTGGGAAGGAGGGGGGTCACTGTTTAGAGGGACTATGCAAAGAGCTGAAGAACACTCTGAGTCTTTCTAACATGACTGAAGATGACTTTTGACTTCATGTTGGGCTATCTGCTGGCAGGTCTCCTTGATAAAGGCATCTTCTTAGTGTCTTTAAAGTTTCCTCCCCCTCCTCCTCCTCCTCCTCCTTCTCCTCTTCCTCTTCCTCCTTCTTCTCCTCCTCTTTCTCTTTTTCCTCTGTCTTCTCTTCCTCCTCCTCCTTCTCCCCCAACCCACTCTTTCAAGTACTTCAGATAAAACCTAGGGTCTTGCAACATGATAGACAAGTGTCCTACCATTGAGTTTTGCTTTCAGCCTGAATCTTCTCTTTGACTCACTGTAAATGCTGTGCTAATATTACAAACTAAGCCCCTTTCTTTGCTGTGCTCTATGCCAGTAAGTTAAACAATGAGCTTGAGAAAAAAGAGTTTGTTCATCACCTAGTTATATTAAGCAAAATTCTCTAGAGGTACAGAATTGATGGAATGAATATTATTACAAAGGGGATTTATTGGATTGGCTTATATAATATAGCTGGGCACTCCAACAACTGCAATTTGTACACTAGAAAGGCTGAGAACCTGGTAGCTGCTTACTGCAAGTGGTAGACACCCCAGCAGTCCCACTCTCTCCCTGGCCTGGGGAGTTGCTGGTCTTCGGTCCTTTCTGGAGATTGAAGAAGCTGATTCTGATGTCAGGGCAGAATGACAGCAACAAAACATGTGCTCTCACTAGCAAGGGGCATGGGCTAGCTGGGAAAGCAGTGGTTTTTCACACTGACCTCTTCATACATGGGTCTCTGGACAACTCTTCAGGACAGTCTTTCCTGGTGTGGTTAATATGTCCCAAAACAACCTCACAGATCTGCCAGACATTTTTCTCTTAGTTGATCTCAGATCCAGTAAGTTGACAACTGAGATTAATCATCAGATCAGGATAGTGTTAGGGCTGGAGACAGGGTCCTTCTTGAGGACAGGGTTTGGTAGTATATAGTGAAAGCAGCATAATAGCTTCAGGTGTGGAAGAAGAGTGATCAGGCTGGACAGTAAGAGCAATTTGTGCTGGTGTAACCTGTCTCTACTGATTTTTATAGAAGGCACATTCAAAAAATGGCCATGTCTTTGGGTGAGTTTGAAGGCTCCATAAAGGTCATTGCATTCAACATATCTTCAGGTCTAAATGAACAGTCACTGCTGTCCTTTAAGCCCATGAAAATAGACCTAAGCAGCTGTTATCGTCATCACAAACCAGAGGTGTTATGACCAACAGAGCTAATGGGGCGTGAAGGATACTCAGCCTTGTGACCTCCAAAAGTTAAAATAAGAGGAGTTGAGGAGATGGTTCAGCTGGTAAAAAACTTGTGTAAACATAAAACCCAGAGTTTGGGTCCCCAAAATTTGTGTAAGCTGTGCAGGTGGCCCTCTTGAAATTCCAGTGCTTGGTAGGTGGAGAGTCAGATAGTCCTTCAAGTAGGCTGACTAGCCAGACTAACCTAAACTGGAAATTCATTGTATAGGAAGATAACCTGCATATATATATATATATATATATATATATATATATATATATATTTTGCATATGTATATGTGTATATGGATATATATGTATATGTACATGTGTATATATAGTGCACAAATGTGTGTGTGTATGTGTGTGTATGTGTGTAAGTATGTGTGTGTGTGATAGAGGGTGATGGAGAAAAATACTCAGTATCAACATGTCCTTCACATACACATGCTCCCACACACATGTGAATAGACATGTACATAAGTATTCACACATAGGAGAAAGGGAGAAAGAAAACTGAGACTATTGCTCAGTGCAGTGTACCTAGCGTAATTGACTATAACCAATCTCCAATACATCAAAAATAAATAAATAAACTCATAGATAAAAATAACTAAAAGCAAGAAGCTGAGAGCCAGTGAAGAATAGAATTTCCCAGCTGTCCTCAAGTTTCATTAGAGTCCACTGTGATGTGAGGAGACATTCACACCATTGTCTGCCATGCCCAAATACAGCTTAACCAAACAGCCTTCCTCTACTGTGGTACAATACTAAGAAGAATAGAGAGCCACCAACAGAGGGGTGCCTCCTGGGGTTACATGTGTGATTACCACCCACAGAGCAGCCAGGAGGAGAGGAGGCTCAGTAAGGTACCCCTGCTTAGCTTATATACTGGGAAGGAGGGAAGAGACTCCTCTGAAGCAGGAAGTGGGGAAGATGGCCGCTGGGAATATTCAAGAATGATGTTAAGTGGGCCAGAACCCCAGGGTCAACCATGATTGAGACAGGATTGTGGAATTGGGCAAGCTGATAGAAGTGTATATGTGTGGTGCTTGGGACAGGGGTATAGAGATGTGGAGCATGGAGTGGCTAGGCTTGGGAAAGAAGTGTAGATGGAGAGTACCAAGCTTGGGTCATTAACAGGAGGCTGGGCATCCTTGAGAGTTAGGGCTTCTGTGTACCTACCCAATGTGGGACAGTGCTTGGGTGGCCTTTACTCCATGTTTTGCTCAGTGGTAGCAGTGACTGAGTGCAGTGGGGTAGCATGAAGTATTCTCTTCTGGAAGGAGCACAAAGATAATGATCCTGTTCAAGACTCTCTGTATGGTGTGTGTGTGTGTATGTGTGTGTGCACACACATGTGCGTGCGTATGTCTAGATATATGTATATGTGTCTATGAGTGCATGTGCACATGAATGTGTGTCTGTGTCTGTGTGTGCATGCTTGTGTATATATGTGTATTTATATGTGTATGAGTGTATGTGGAGCCATGAAGAGTATTCCTGCTCTCACAGCTTCTTTATCTGGGGTTTAGGAACAACCTCAGTTGGTAAAGGTTATGCTGCACAAGTGGTCAATGTCCAGAACTCCTATATACAGCCAGAATGGTGGTACATGCTTGTAATCTACAGACCATGGAGGTAGAGACAGACAGGATTTTAGGGCTCACTGCTTAGGTAGTCTAGGTGACTCAGTGAGCATCAGACCTTGTTTCAAAAATTGAGTGTGTAGTACCTGAGAACACACAAACACACACAATCTCCCTCCCTCTCTCTCTCTCTCTCTCAGAACAAAAAACAAAAACACACACACAAAAACAACCAACCAAACAACAACAACAAACCAAGAAAACAAATCTCCAAACCTCAGTTCCATTTATGTTCTCAGTTCAACCTGTGTAAGTGCATGGACATCATATGAGCAAGTGGGAAAAAAAAACAACCTAGATCAGTGAGTCTATCTTGCTTTTCACTCTCTTCCTTAGCCTCCATTAATGAAGAAGGAGGGCAACCCCAGACACCTGCTCAACAACCACAGGTCAACTGAAGAGTCTGGTAGAATGCTAACCTCAGTCATCTTTGATTTAGTGAGGGAAAGAAACACCGACCCCTTTTCTGCTGTTAAATAATGATAATATATGCTCTAAAAACTCATTACAACCATAATCATGAATAGCTAGTGATTTAGAATTTGAGTTAAATAGTTAGGCTGCTACATTTGTGCTCTTTGGGTGTTTGAATATAATTATTTGAGGATTAAATTGAGAGACATTGATCAGTCCCAGGAATAAATAGCAGGCTTGCTTGCAAAGCCCAAATTGGAAGGGAGAAATGAGAGTTTGCAGAGAAGATGTCTGTTGTCTGAATGAATGAATGAATAAGAAGCAGATACTCTACACCTAATTACAGAAAGGCTTCAGGAAAGGAATTGATTAGGGTTTTCAAAAAGATACCTAAGTAATGAAAGGTGATTCCAGGAAATGGTTTTGTTTTTGTTTCACCTTTAATGGACTCTAAGGCTGGAGAAGGGATTTATTAAAGGAGCAAAAATGATAACTATAATTATATCATTTAGCAATCTCAATTTGGACAAAAACGTGACAGTAGGATAGCTTTCTTGGGATAAAAGGAGTATGGAGACCCAGTTAAACACTACCTCACATGGCACATATATTATATTCAGACAAACCCATTACACCATACTTGCTTGCTTATAGACGCATCCCCAGAAGTTTATATCACACCTGGACAAAATGGAATTTATCACAAGAGCTAAACAAATCAGAATCCTGTCACTTTGTACTGAGGGTAACCTTAAAGCAAGGGCATTGCATATAGTTATGCCTCCAGGTCAGTTGACTGTACATATTTTTGAAAAAAAAAAGTAAATCCCTTCAACTAATTTTTTTTACAGTGTAAATCTGTTTCAAGTGGCTTAATCTAGACCCTAGAGTCCAGTTTAATGTGCTTTTGTTGAGGATTTCATGACATGCAATTCGGAGTACTTTTGCCTGAAAGTATGAGCTGTTATCTCAGTGTAAAGCAAGGTGAATGGAAACACTCACACAAAGAAGGTGTTCTGAAGCTCCCACTGAAATTAAACTAGAGAAAGCAAGTCTGTGAAGCCAGGAGAGCAGCAAGCAAGGATGTGTGTTCAAAGGCCTTCTCTGCCTTTGGGCTCACAGCCAGTAGAATATTCTGTAGTCTATAGGGGTGGGAATGTGGGGAAGGTGCAGGGCTCTCTCAATCCTCAGAGAGCTCAAAAGACAAAGAAATACAAAACCAGTAAATAGTTTCATAGCACACGGGAGAGAATCCCAATCCACACATTCTTACAGTTTCATAAACCAGCAAACGCAGGCCAGCATGGTGTTTTGTAACACTATGGAGCAGTTTATCACACAAATTACCTCTGGGTTCTGGCCAAGAAGAACGTTAAGGAAACCAGTAGATATCTTGCCGTTTCACCACATTGAGCTCACATCCTCCCTGTCTGCAACTACCCAGAGGAAACGACCATTTCTTTTACCCAAAATACAACTGTAAAGTAAGGACGGAGTTCAGGGCAGGATTCAGCAAGATAGGGGAAGGGCCAGTGGTAACAGCCTTTCTTCTGTGAGGGCCAGTCACCAGCCTTCACTGGGCTTTGAAGTCCTGGGATGGATTGGCAAATTACATTTCAAAGGAGCAGGAGGACTTGATTAAGAAGATCTGTGTGTGAAAACAGCACCTGGGGCTCTGACTGGGGACACGAACGGAACCGTGCTGAGGATTTTGGGGTGGTGAAATCTCATGTGAGTGCCTGTGCACAGGTTGTAAAAGCACTTAGAAGCCAAAGGAGGACCTTGGTATTCCTCAGGTGCTGCCTATCTTGTATTTAGAGACAAGGTCTCTGATTGGCTTGAAACTTGCTTGCTAGGAAGCCCCAACATTGGAATTATAAGTGTGCATCACTACACCTGGGTTTTTAATGTTGGTTATAGGGACCAAATTCAGGACCTTGTCTTGTGCTACAAGCATTTTATCAACTGAGCCATCCAACTATCCCTAAATGTTAAGGTATTTGTTTGCTTTATGTTGCTACTTCACCAGAATCCTTAGGTCCTGTCAATAAGTCACCTATTGGTGCCTTCCCTATCCTTCACTCTTCATCTCCCCCTTATGGCAAACCCACCTCCGCTCCCTTGTATATATTACCCCCAACTTTCCCATGCTGGTGGGGCATAAGCTACTTATTGCCCCTTACACTGCAACACTGCTTGAATTGGTAATCTAGAGAACTCTGAGACCCAGCCAATGCCTTCAAAGATATTACAGTCTCCTTAAAATGGTAAGAATAACAGACAACTGCAAACATAAAACTACCCAACTTGTGAGGATAAATGCAAGACATTGTAGTAGAGAGGGTGTGATATGATCTGGGCCAGTAAGGGTAAGGTGGGGTTTCAGCAGCTGGAGGGAGGGGCCATGTCAGAGAGGGAACCCAGGAAGGGTCAGAATTGAGGCTGACAGGAACAAAGACAGCCAACAGGATCAGGGACAGACACAGATGGGAGGGGCTCCCATGACAGAGCAGGGACCATTCTGTGCTGGCCCAAATGCTGGCAGGTGTGTGCACCCAGGCAACACTATATAACTGGTAGGGAAGGAACCTGGAGTGTTGGGATGTTGAGGGCTAGTTTGCAGGGCTGGTGGTAAGTAGAAAGTGGAAGCCAACTGAGCTCAGAAACCAGGGAATTTTAGGAAAAGAGGGCATGGAAATGATTATTAGAATCCCCCATGGTATAGTTGTAGTGGCTTAATTAAGAGGCTTACTAAATGAAGGGCAACATGTAAATCAGGAATTCCTGGGACAAAGTTTGAGAAGAGTCCTTGAAGACAAAGTGTCAGGGTTAAAGTCTCAGATGGGACACTTCCTGGTTTTCCCCCCCTTCCTACCTTCTTTTCACACTTGGCAATAGTGTGCACTCACATGTGCATGCATGTATGTTTCATTTAACAAGACAGTTTGCTGACCCATTTGAGATGGTGTTACAGAAATAAAGTAGCAGGAAGGTTCTGAAGTCTGTACAATAAGCAGAACTTAGTGATTGTGTGGAAGAGGGGTGGGGGGCACAAAGTGTGATGGCAAACCTCTTCCCCATTTCCTGAGTCCCTCATCTAAAGTTTCCTCTCCCAAGGATGAGCATGTCTCAGAAGCACACACTTGTTAATCTAAGACCAGATCTTAGCCAGCCACAGCCTGCATACGATGTTCTGGGATGAGCCTGTCATTTTGAAATGACTGTGGATCCCCAGGTAGTTTGTTGTAAGAATGAAGTGATCCTGTTTACATTCAACTCCCACTGTACTCAACAGGATTGAGAAATGAACACTGATGCCCTCCACAAGCCTTGTTCAGCCCTTCACCTTATGTGTGCTTACTTGCTCATGTGCACACTGAATTTGTAAGGACCCCCGAAGAGGACCCCCAACTCAAGTCCCGATCAGCGCGCACCCAAGGAGACACGAGAGACTGACTTGATGCAAATGGCAAAAGGCAGTAAGGTAGCAGGGTTAAGGATAGCGGGCGGGGCAAAAGTTATTCGCTCAGTCAACAACAGGCTCTGGTAGTGTGTCATCCGGGCGTTGGTCATCCAGCGGTCTGGTGGCTGTCTGATAATGCTTTCTAAGGCGTGGGGGGCCACCACAGTCACATTTTGGCCCATAGTCAACTTATCTGCATCTTTCACCAGCACAGCTGTTGCTGCTATCGCTCGCAGGCAAGAGGGCCATCCACTGGCCACTGGGTCTAATTTTTTAGATAGGTAGGCCACGGGGCGTTTCCATGGCCCTAGAGTCTGAGTAAGAACTCCTTTAGCAATCCCCTTCTGCTCATCAATGTATAAAGTAAATGGCTTAGTCAAATCAGGCAATGCTAGGGCAGACATTTGTAATAAGGCCCTTTTCAGGGTGTCAAAGGCCTTCTGATGGTCCTCAGTCCAATCAAACTCTCCTTTTTCCTTAGTGAGAGGGTACAACAGGGCTGCCAAGCAAACCCTGGTGGCTGTCTGATAATGCAAACCCTGGTATCCACAGTCTACAGAACCCTGTTGTCCCCAGAAATTCTCTTACCTGGCGAGGGGTGGTTGGAGTTGGGATCTGCATCACAGTCTGCTTTCTGGCATCAGTCAGCCATCTCTGTCCATCTCTCAAAACGTATCCCAAATAAGTCACTTCTGTCCGGCATAATTGTGCTTTCTTGGCAGAAGCCTGATATCCCAACTCACCTAGCTCAACCAGGATCTTTTGGGTTCCTTGTTCACATTCTTCATAGGTTTCTGCAGCCAATAAGAGGTCATCTACATATTGTACGAGAGTCACCTGGGGATTCTTAGAGCGAAAAGTGGTAAGGTCACAGTGTAATGCCTCATCAAACAGGGTGGGAGAGTTCTTGAACCCCTGAGGCAATTTTGTCCACGTGAGCTGTCCAACTCTCCCGCTCTCTAGGTCCCGCCATTCGAAAGCAAACGGAGGCTGACTAACAGGATGTAATCTCAGGCAGAAAAAAGCATCTTTTAAATCTAGAACAGTATACCAAGTCCATTCAGGTGGTAGTGTACTGAGAAAATTATAGGGATTTGGCACTGTAGGGTGAATATCTTGTACTCTTTTATTGACTTCTCTAAGGTCTTGGACGGGGTGATAATCATTAGTCCCTGATTTCTTTACTGGTAGAAGCAGAGTGTTCCATGGGGACCTGCAGGGGACTAGAATTCCCTGCTGTATCAGTCTCTCAATGTGTGGCCTTATGCCTTCTCTTGCTTCTTTGTTCATGGGTTACTGTCAAACCCCAATAGGTGTAGCTCCAGATTTGAGTTCTATGATTATAGGGGGGCTTGCTTTGCCATCCCCATCCCTCCTGTCTTAGCCCAAGATTGGGGAAATCGATCCAACCAGTTCTGTAGCCCTCTGGGGGGCTTTACTGTGTTTTGGAATAGCCAGTACTCCTCCCCTAGATGCAGGGACATTATTAAGGTTTGAGGTTTCTCTCCTCCCCCTTCCCCCAGGACAATTCTGGACCTGAGGGGGTAAAGGTGATTTGAGCTTTTAACTTTGTTAACAAGTCTCTGCCAGCAGGGGCATAGGGGACTCAGGAATTACTAAGAATGAGTGAGACACTTGGTTCTTGCCAAGGTCCACCTTCCGGGAGGTGGTCCAGGGATACTGTTTTTGTCCAGTGGCCCCAATTACCAGAGTTTGTTTGTCTTTTATTTTTCCCAAAGGTCTTTTTAATACTGAGTATTCTGCTCTGGTATCAACTAGAAAAGTCATGGGGGTCCCCTCCACTTTCAAAGTTACCCTAGGCTCGGGGAGGGGGACCAAGCCCCATCCACTCTAGTCTTCATCATCTCCCAAGGACAGTACTCTCGTCTTGATTTTCTTAGGGCATTCTTGAGCCCAGTGGCCTTTTCCTTTGCAATAGGCATATTGGTCCTTTCTTATTGTAGTTCGATCTATTTCCATGGGTCTCCTTGGGCCTAGCTTCAATCTGTCTCCTAGGTCCCCTAACTGTCTAACTTTAGTCTTTTTCTCTTCTCCTACCACTGCAGCCAGAATTCGTGTCAGATTTCTTTCCTGTCTCTGTTCCCTTCTATCCTCATCTTCTCTTCTTTCTTTCTTCTCTCTCTCTCTCTCCTCTCTTCCTCTGTCTCTCTCTTATGATAAACTTTCTCTGCCTCCTTAACCACATCTCTAATTGTCATATCATGTATTCCGTCCAGTCACTGCAACTTCTTTCTAATATCTGGGGCAGACTGCCCAACAAAAGCCATTATAGCGTTACCTCTCTGCCCCTCTGTCATAGGATCAAAAGGAGTATATCTGCGATATGCCTCCATGAGACGTTCTAAAAAGACAGCTGGGGCCTCTGTTGGTCCTTGCTCAACCTCTCTTACCTTAGCCAAATTGGTGGGGCATCTCGCTGCCCCTCTGAGACCTGCCACTAGAGCCTGGCGGTAGATGGTCAGCCTTTCCCTACCTGCAGCCGTGTTATGGTCCCACTGAGGTCGAGTTGGGGGAATGGCTTCATCAATCTCTGCTGAGGTTAGGTTCTGCAAAAACTGGCCAGCAGCGTTCTGGATGTTTTTCCAGGCTTCCATAAGGATCCTCTCCTTCTCTTCAGTTGTAAAGAGCTCTCGTAAGAGCAGATTACAGTCATCCCAGGTGGGCTGATGTGTAAACATCAGGGATTCCATCAGCCCTGTCAGAGGTGTAGGGTTATCTGAAAAACTAGGATGGTTATTTTTCCAATTGTAAATATCAGAAGAAGAGAAAGGCCAGTATTGTAATAACTGTAACTGGTTTGGGCCAGTCGGAGGAGGTCCGGCGGCCCTGAGGGGCAAGGCCACTGTGGAGTCAGGGTCCTCAGAGACTGAAATATCCCCCCTCCTCCTCCTTGTCCCTGCTGAGGGCCCACTGGGAGCCATTTCTACCGGGGCAGGAGCTGGAGGTGCAGAGGGTGCAGGCATAGGCTGGGGTTGAGGAGGGTAAGGAGGGGGTATGGGATCCAGCCAGTCGGCAGGGGGGAGTGGCCACTCAGGGGGCTCCTCTATTTCAGGGTATATTTTAGGAGGGAGTGGGGGTTTCGCTGGAACGCTGGCCTCTTTGTTCGTCTGTGGTTTCTTTTTCTTCTCCGCCACTTTTCCTCTGACAGATAAAACCCGGGAACTTGGCCGATGAGCAACCCATGGTTTCATCCATGGGAGCAGATAACGAACTAAGTCCTCCCACACTCTGATATAGGGCTGTTGGTCTGGATGAGATACAGGTCCCTCCTGAAACACAATTGCCTTAACGGCTTGGATAGTTGTCAAGTTAAATGTTCCTTCCTGAGGCCATCCTACATCAAAAGTGGGCCACTCTGCAGAGCAGAACGTCTGCCAGCGTCCCTTCTTAATGATCACTGACAAATCCTGTCCTCTACCCCTAACATCTGTCCAATGGTCAAGAGTCAAAGATAATGGCGTCGTTACTATCTGTCCCATCTCAAAATTCTCAAAACTTAACAGACTCACAACACAAATACAAACACACAAGACTAACATAGTCAGACATACTCGTCCGCGTTGGGTTTTATAAAACCAACTGAACGCAACTTCAGATGGGGAAGGATTCCACATCTTCCCCCAGAGCAGGAGCACTCCGTCTCCTTCATTCCGAAACAGGGCAGTCTGGCGTCCGAGACTCCCTTCTACCCTTGAGGCGTCCCCCAGGGCTGCAGCCTGTGGTTCCAGGCATGTCTGCCCCCCAGAGCCAACTAAGACCTTATAGTCTATAGTGGCAGCTGCTCAGAAACTGAAACCAAAATACAGAAGCAGCAAAAGCTGCCTAGAAACTGAAACCAAAATACAGAAACAGCAAAGACAGCAGCACTGCACTCAGACACACACCATTCACACAAACTTACCTCCAAGGGGTCTTCGGGAGTCCTGGGTGGTCATGCACTTCCTGGCCAATGCACCAAATGTAAGGGACCCCGAGGGGGAGACCCCCACTCTCACCCGGAGTTTCGTGCACCAAAGGAAACACGGAGACCGGCTTGATGCAAAATAGCAAAAGGTAGTTTACTGGCGAGGGGCTCTCAGGTAGAAAACGCATCCCATGCAAGGGAAGGATTTCAACCCTGAGCCCTGACAGTTCAAAGTTTATATAGGAAGCAACACAGGGGGAAGGGGAGAGCGGGAAACTTTGGCGCGGTTACATTTGATTGGGTATTTTAAACATCAGCAATAGGTGTAAGTTATCATTTTGGCGGGCATAGCAAGCTTTTCTTGGTGGTCAGGATGACTCGTATTTTTGGCCATGAAACCTCAGACCTCCTGATAGGGGAAGAAAAACACCAGATGGCCCATTTCTCATTTGGGCATGTTTAGACTTGTCAAGGACTGTCCTTGTTTGTTCCTACATTCGTGGTCACCCTGTCCTAGGAGGAACTTGTTAGTTTTTTTGTTTTGACTGTTTTCTGCAAATTATTGGTGGTCTGGGGGGCTCTGCTAAGCTATTTTGATTTTTTGTCCTCACAAATTCTGTGGAATTCTATTCCATGTGCACACTGGTGTGGCCCCTTCCCCCAGTCAAGATGGCAATTTCATGACAAGGGCACACCATAGGGGAGTCTGTAGCCATGGCTACTCCCATTCCTTTCCTTATTTCCTAGCATGTTTGTTTACTTATTTGATTTGCAGAGCTGGCTGGTGGACCTCAGGGTTTTCAGTATTCTAGGTAAATGCTCTACCACTGAGCTATACTCCCAGTCCCCTCTTTCTTTATGTATTTTTCATTTCTATCATTTTGATCATTATAGACTTTTCCTGGGAACAGAGTCATGGCACATGTAAACTGTGATATCAGCTTTTCCATTTTCAACAATCCCCTGGCAATCCATCAGACTTGTATGTGCACTAACAGTATAGAGGAGTTTTCATTGTTGAATAGTAGTCCACTATGTCCATCTACCCTTTGAAAGACATTTGCTCACAGGCTTAGAATTAATCAAAGCCTCAGCAAATACTTGGGTACAATACAATAGATGACAATAGTCAAGGAACAAGCAAGACAATAAATGTAAATAGTCAAAGAACAAGCAAGGCAATAAACAAAATTCCATGAACACTCCCATGATCATTGTAATGTTTTCAAGCAAAAACAATGATGTAAATATATACCAGAAACTTTGTAACAATTCATCTGGAAGAATAAGCACAGATTTTTTTTTTTAAGTGAAGTAAAAGAAAAAAGTATTCCATAGAACAAAACAAGTGAGTTGCAATAAATACCAATTTCAGAAGTCAGTTTCAGTTAAGAACAAATGATTGGAGATAATTGGTGTGCCCTAAAGTATGGATAAATCTAGAGTATTTCTGGATGAAAATCAAAACAATACACAAATGATTATTTATATTGCTTCACCCTTTTGTAAATGATTGATTAAAGTGCAAACAGAGTTAAGAAATTCAAGTATCCCTCATCAACCAGAGACTGAAATCTAGCTTGTGAGCTGAAGGCTGCTTTAGAGAGCCCACATGGTGGTTCTGGGCTGTTTTCTCTGTGTGTGTCATTTCTAGATTTGAGGACTCTATCAGTTCTTTGTCTTGTAGCTATGACAAAAAATACTCAACAAAATCTCACAGTTTGAGTGTACAGTCAATTTTGTGGTGAACTCATGGTGGCAGGATCAGGAAGCAGCTGGTCACATGGTATCCATTAGCAGTCAGGAAGCAGAGACATCCATGAATGGTGGTACTCAGCTTTCTTCCTCCTTTTATATGCAGTCCCAGTCCTCAGTCTGTGTGATGATACCAGCTATATCTTAGGATTCTGGAGTACATAGCTTACAGGATCTGTGTCGTTTTATATTAGCAGCTGAGCACATAGGATTTCTGTCATGTACATTGTTGCCAGTTGCTGCTGTAACAACTGAGACCAACTTTAAGACCCAGAGACTAAAACCAAGGTAACTTGTTCTTTTCTATTTCAGGAAGTCATACCTACATTTTCATTGAGCTGAATCAAGTTGCTACCAGAACTTGTAAACCTCCAAGCTCTGCAAGCAGACCCAGTCTTTTCCCTGTAGAGCTGCTGGCACTGACTTGTGACTCTTCTGCCCCTCTTCAGATAGCATCACCCCAGCCTTTGCTTTTATTCTTATTTCACTTTGTCCTCTGTTGTCAAACCTCCCTCTTTCTCCTTCTTATAGCACTGTCATCAGCAAAGCTCACACTCTAGAACTCTGCAACAAAGTTACCAAAACATCAGGCAAAGGCCGAAACAATATTTAAAGCAAGCTTACAGTTTTGTGTTCGGTTGTATTGTTAGTTATCTTTGGCAGGATACAGTTGTATACATCTGTGGGGACTATTGTGTCAGCCTTCCTCTGCATGTAAAAGGTTAGGGTACTTATCCTAGGATGGAGACCTTTCTCTTGACTCAGGGCAATCCTCCCTAAGGAGAATTCTAGTCCACATACATCCTTCAGCCACTCAAGACAGCTTCTAACGCTATTCTCCAACCCTTGCATTACTGATAAAACAAGAATAGCCCCAGAGGGGGAACAAAAGAGCACTCTAACTTATCTGTCGTTACAAAAGATGGGATAAATAAAATATATGCCTGGCACCAAAGTCTCAGGAGGCAGATGAGACACTGAAGTACAAGAATAACCAGAACAGCAAGACAGGAGGCATACAAAGACCATGTTCCACCATTGTTGTACATGTTCCCTAACTGTCAGGTACAGGGATTTAGAGGACCAGGAGCAGGGGACATAGAGTGGGAGGGTTGAGCATTTCCCAAATATAGATACTATGATACTTGCTCATCCAGCTGCAAAAGTAGCACATTTCAGAGCTCTCAAACAGAAGGACCAAGACAATTCTTAATTTCACCACACGGGTGTCTGAAAAGGCCACTTATGCAGCAAGAAAGCATTGAAGATCTAAGTGTGCATCTATCTTCATATGAAGGACAGAATCATGTACAACCCAAGTAGAAGACAGAGCTGTTTCTGAAGTGTTTGTGGGATACACTCAAACATTATAGCCCAAACAACAGAGGCTCATAACAGTGCCTGGGTCTCTGTGCTCTATGATTCCACTGCTTTTTGGTCATGGACCAACTGAACAGTCTTCATATATGTCCTCACTTGTTTTCCTATTGATGTGATAAAGACTATGACAAAATCCAATGCAGGGAGAAAAGTTTGTTTGGTGTTGTATGACAAAACTTTTGCTGGGGAGATGCCACACACACATGTCTAGTCACCCCAGATAGGGAGCCCACAGCAAACTAAATTACTGGTACTACCAAAGTTCAAGCTGATGAGTCAAAGAGTTTTATTTGGGTTATTTACAGGAGTATGGGTGACGGATCACTTGTAAGAGCAGGACTGACTCAAAGACAGCTTCATCACCAAGGCCCACCCCAGAATGGGTGATAGCTCACAAAACTGGGAACCTGGAGCACACTGCATAGCCTGCAGGCAGCTCAACAGGTTGGAGAGTGTCCTTTCCAAGTGACTTAACTGGTTTAAACCTCTTCTATGCAGCTTGACTGGTTTCTGCTTCTTCAAGGCAGTGGGGCTGGATTCAATCTTCAAAGCTCAGCTTGTCTAAGAGTCTTCCTTGTAGCTTAGCTTATCAGTCAGGTACAATCTTCTTGACAGCTCTGTTCAGCTATTCTTAGGGAGAACTCTTAACTTTTATTGCTTACTCTGGCAGGGAGGGGCCTAGTGAATCTGGTCAGTTTCAGGGACTTCCTGAAGCTATTTTGAATTGTTTAACCTTCCTACAGCTATTTTGAGTCGTTTATTCTCCTACTTAAGGAGCTTCCCTGTAGGCTAGAATGTTTCAATCTCAGAGGAAGGTACTACACAACACTTGGTTTCCAGTATTCCTATTCAGTCCATCACTGAGGGAAGCCAATGCAGGAACTCAAGCAGGACAGGAGCCTGGAGGAAGGAATTGAAGCAGAGGCCATGGAGGAATGCTATTCAATGGCTTGCTTTTTATGGCTTGTTCAGCCTGCTTTTTTATACAGCCCAGGGCCACCTGCCCAGGAGTAATACTGTCTACAGAGGGCTGGGTCCTCCCACACCAACCATTAATCAATACAATGTTCTACAAACTTGGTACAGGCCAATTTGATGGAGACATTTTTTTTAGTTAACGTCTCTTTGAAGATGTTCCTTGATTATGTTAAGTTGGAAAAAAGACAACTAAAGAGTATTACAGGTAACCAGAATCTTCTACCTAACTCTACAATATATTTTCAAGATAAGATGGAATGAAATAGAATTTTTGGAGCAGTAGAGAAAAACAAATAAAAATGTTGAGTGCCACAGTCTGTCCCCTCTGGGTGGCATGGATAGATTACACAGGACCCCTGTTTTTCAGACCTTGCAGGACATTTTTTCATCTATAAAGAGAACTAAAATCATGAACGAAACCATTAAGTAAATCAGAGAGCTAAGCTACAGAGGCACTGAACAGTGCTTCTTATGAATAAGTGCTTAACAGTGATGAATGATGTGTCCAGATTCTCTTAAACATCTCAAACTTGAAATAACTTGAAAATACTCCTTATAAAATGCTATTTCTTTCTTTTAAAAAAGTTCTGTAAGTTATAAAGGAAAAGCTCAATGATTTCACTTAAAATGTAAACGTATGTAAGTACAGAACCAAACATGGAATGACTATTTTAGTTATGACTTTTTTTGTTGTCGTGACAGAATATCTGACAAAAGCAATTTAAGAAAGGAAGGGTTTATTTGAGGTCACAGTTTAAGGGCCTAGGCAGCAGGAGTGTGAGGTCAATAGTTACATTGTGTCTGCAGGGCCTGCGCTTGGCAGCAGGAGTATATGGTCAATAGTTACATTGTATCTACAGTCAGGAGGCAGAGGGTGATAGATGCTGATGCTCATTGGGCTTTCTTCTTTTTATCAATTATAAACCCCAGACACAAGAGGATCTCCCATCTCAGTTAGTGACATCTAGAACATCACTGAGAGATAAGCCCAGAGGTTTGTCTTCTAGACGATTCTAAATCTTGCAGATATCAAAGATAGAGTGTAAATTAAAAATTCCAGAAAAGGTTGTCTATGCATGAATGGCAGCTAAACACACAGCTGAAGGACAATCAATAATTGTCATTGTGATTTTCAAACCAGGCAAACTATCATCCAAAAGGGAAGACATTTAAAAATACAGAAGGGTCTAGGATGTAGTTCATATGGTAGAGTGCTTGCACAAAGCCTGGACTAGATCTCCAGCAGCACATAAGCCACACCGATAATTCCAGGGCTCAGGAGATGGAGGCAGGAGGTTCTGGAGTTAAAAATCATTAATGGCTACACAGAGAGTTTGAGGCCAGCATGGACTATGTGGAATCTTGTCTCAAAAGCTAGCAAACAAGCAAACTAAGTAACATATAAAATAACAGCACATTAATGAACTGTAATAAGAAATGAGTGTTCTACAGGGAGAAATGGCTGCTATGGATAGTTTAAATAGATTATAGCAATGAATTTAAGAAACAAAAATATTTCATTTTTACCATGAAATCATCTTGAAAAGTATAAGAATCTAAGGAAGACACACTGGATAAGAAGAGGGAACCACTCTTCGTAGAGTTGTTGAGCCATAGACATGGTGTCATGTTCAAGAGAAGTATACTGAGTGTTAAACGATAGGATGTACATTAAAAAAAAAAAACCCAAAACATTAACAGCTATCCTGGTGTGGTGGCACATGCTGTAATTCCAGATTTTGGAAGGCACAGAAAGATCAAACAAGTCCAAAGTCAGTCTCGACTACAGAACAAATTCTAGGCTAGCTAGAGCTACAAAAACAAAAGCAAAAACAAAACTAGCAAACAAACAAGGAAGCAAACTAAGAAACAGAAACACACAACCTAGTCACCCAAGCAGTAAAGGAACAGGGAGTGCTCTCAGACACAGAAATAAATGTGTCTGAAAATTCCATCTTAGCAAAAACCCAACACATACAGAAAGTTGGAGAGAATGTATCCACACGGATAGAGATCAGTCTGAATGTATGGTTACTGTGATTAATGTGAAGAACTGTGTACCTACTGGTGGGAGAAGCCATTAGATTGCATGGCATCAAAAAAATCTGGGTATATATTAATTCAAAGGGGTAATATAAAGATATCCATGAAAATTAAGGGCAGGGTCAAGGTTTCAGCTCAGAGGTAGAATACTCACACAGTGTGTGCAAGGCTCTGCTTTCAGTGCCCAACACTGTAATGACAAAACTGGAGATGAAAAAAAGCAAAAGAAATACACAATATATTTCCTTAAAGGGATTTATATTAATAGTGTTGGTCATATAAATTAAATTTATGACAGAAACATTACGACTTGGAACAATGCTTACACACAGTGAAGTGTGAGGGCAGTTGTCTCCACACTCCTGTAACCCTAGGGAAGACCCCTGACAGGTGTGTAGCAGTGGGGATGAAGATGCTGACTCACTCTGAGAATCACACATTGGCTGTTGATTTTATATCACAGAGAGTGCATATGACATGTACCCTGAGCCACACCAACCAAACAGAGAACAGAGGGTTTGGGGTGATGGGTATGATTACTAGGCAGTGCAGATGGGAGCCCAGGACTACGGGCATTAGTTCTCATCTGGGTAACTGTCTCTAGATAGCTGACACAATCCTGATCTAACTCACCAAAAAGTAAAGTGACTTAAAAAGCAGGAGTATATTGCATGTGTTATAACATGGTGATTTCAGACATAAGAAAAGGGTGATACAAAGTGCTGGATAAACTGAAGAACAGTTGCTCTGTACACAGGAGGAATAGACAGTGGACAGTGGTTAAATGTTCATTTTATTGAGAGATTTGTTGCTTGTGTGCTTTTTTTTGTGAGGCCTCAGACTCTCTAGTACCGGATCTCGATGGTTCTAGCTGCTCTCTGCTGCTGTAACAAACACCATGACCAAAAGTAGTTTAGGGAAGGAAAGGATTTATTCATCATTGAAGGAAGTCAGGACTAGGACTAAAGGAAGAACTTGAGGTAGAAACCATGGAGAAAGGAATACTGTTTGGTATCTCATTCAGGTTCACGCTTACCTAGATTTCTTATACAACTCAGGATCCCTTATTCAGGAATGGTGCCACCTGTAGTGAGTTGAGTCCTTCTGTATCAGTAAACAACTGAGATAATTCCCACAGACATGCTCACAGTCCCATCTGATCTAGTCAGGTTCTCAGATAACCCTAGATTGTGTCAGTGTGACAAAGGGAATACATGCACAGGTGTATGCTATCTGCTGCTGAGTCTGGTTTTGATAGTGAGTTTGGGGTAATATACAGGCTCACTGTCAGTTTGATATGGGAAACCAGGAATTTGCCCTATCTGCCTTGTTGCCTTCCCTTGACCTATGATCCTCCAGTGCTCTGGAAAAAAACAGAGATTCTCATGTACTCACAGATGTAGGAACAGGAGAGAAAAGGACCAGTTCCCACAGCTCATGGCTTTCTAGAACATTCTGGGATCTGTAAGGATAAACATAGGAGCATAACTCGAGCTCTTGACAGATTTGGTTCATGGCTGCTGTGTTTTTCTATCATGAAGTCATAAACAGATAATTTTTAAAAATGTCCTAAATACATTTCTGTTACCCAGTTTGCCATTTCCCAGTCTATTGGTCCAGCCCAGGGTGATATTTTAGTTAAAAGAGAAATGTTATGCTCCTAAACTCTGGTCATAATTGTGGCATCATACACTTCTGTGTGCATTCCCTTCCTGGGAATTGGGGTGGAATATGGACCAAGCCTGGATGGGGTACTATTCACAGGGAAGAACAAGAGAAGGAAGTCAGCTTTAACAATCACAGCACTATGTATGGGTGCTGGGGGAGGGAAGAAGGCTGCAAAGGAGCCATAGAGGTAGTTTGGGCCTTGGGAAGAATGTTCTGGAAGAGTGCAAAAAATCTTCATGCGGTTTGCACACAACATGATAAGGGATACTACTGGTACCAGGATAAGCCAGCCATAGCTGAGATTTCAGGAGGGTATTGCTGCTTGAGGGGGCAGAAAGAAGGGAGGAGATCTAGCAAGGATGGGACCCACTGGCTTTAGAAGTTAAAGTATTTATTGCCTGCAGAAGTGAAACAGTCATTGTTCTGAGGAGAATCTGGGTGGCTGAGGGAAGCGATTGCTGAGGAAAAGATCAATGGGAAGTAAGAGGGCCTGCCAGGAAGTGGCCAAACACTGCTCCATCACCAGGAAGAAGCTCAATTCTGGGGACAGTGGCTGCCCACATTAGCATACTGTGAGTGGGAACCCTGGTGTGACTCACAAGCATTTCAGTTGTGATTCAGATTCCACAGTTGAGAGAAGATGAAATAAACAGTGGACCTAGGGCAGCTTCTGCCTTACTCAGGGGGTGAGAAGAGAGAAGAGTTGGCAGCATCCCTGGTAAGTGGACCAAGGAGCAGAGCATGGAGTGAGTTGTGTGAGCCCTCTGACTGAAAGTGACTTGGCTGCAGACAGAGGCAGCTCTGCTGCAGATTACTGAAAGGATGTGGAGCTGGGGAGAACTAGGAATGTGAATGGCACCAGGAAGTGGCCTGCAGCTTTAAGCTAAATCTCTGTTAGGAAAAAGGGGAGTGAACCAGTAGGCAGGCCACAGAACTGTGTGCCCACAGCCTTTGCATTTAGGGAACCCCTTGGCTATTTTCTCAGATTCCTATGGAGCTTTGTGACCCAGAGGGCAGGAAAGGAGGAGCCACTGAGAGGGATCTTACTGAGATGCAGCTTTCCACCAATGGAACTTTCAAATTCCAGAGAATATGCATTCTCCAATAATTCCAGAAATGGTGTGGTAAGAGATGGCACAATGAATAAAGCACTTGTACGTAGTGAGCACAAGAATGAATCTGTACCCACCTAAAAAGAACAGGCATGGTATCACATGCCTATAATCCCAGTCGTGGTAGGAGCAGTTGGCATGGCATGAGTGGGGTTAGAAACAAGTTGATTCCTAGGGCTCACTGGCCAGGTAATCTAACCTACCTGGCAAGCTCCAGGGCATTTTGAGATCCTGTCTCAAAAGCAACAGCAAAAGGTAAACAGAACTTGAAGAATAACACCCAAGCCTGTCCTCTGACTTGTACACACATATGAACACACACACACACACACACACACACACACACACAAAACTACCACCCAGGAAGTCTCAGTGATTCCTACCATCTGCAGATAGTATAGCGCTCTTCTAGAACATGGTTGTGTCTCTGATTTAGGTAACAACTGAAAGTGCAAACCTAGGCTGCTTGCCTCAGGAGCTAACTCTGCTCCCACAGTAGGGATTATCTTTATCTTCCCAGTTCAGGCTGGATCTGCAGGGGCTTCATAGAAAATCCTGAGACTCTTCACCTACAGAGTACAGAATCACATGAAACACGGTTCTAAAAGACTGGAGAACATGAAAGGTTGTTTGTGTATGGGTAGACATGATTTAAATAGACTCAAGGAGGCAGGCAAGAGGTCCACTTGCTGGACGGAGGCTGAGGATGGAGTTGGTCAGTAGGACTCAAGGCCATAGGCAGCAGTTCACCTTCTGCACAGAGGCTGAGGAGGGGAAGAAGAAATGTGCTTCTGTGTGCAGCAGCATCACTGTGAGCTACACAATATCAAAGCCCCTGGTGGAGAATGGAATCAAAGGAAGGAATGATGGCAACACTGAAGAATGGGAGAGCATGGTAAACATCTGGATGCCTCTGGTTCATAGCAAATAAACCCAGACACTCCTGGAATCCAGATCTCAGAGCTCAGATCTGCAAGCAGTGGTTCCAAACCTCAGCTCTGACTGCTCCTGTACAAAATAAAGGCTCACAGATGAACACAGGATGGGTGGAAACCTCAGAGGCTCAGAGGAAGACTTAGAGAGCACACCACCATGTCCTGGGGTGGGAAGCAAGAGCTGACTTTAGTGACAGATAAGATTGTATCTTGAGTGGCTCCCAATATCAAAGAAAACCATGACGTATTTCTATAGGTGATACACTGAAACAAGGAAATGCTTATGAAAGATGGATGAAGCAAATCTCATGGAGAAGGTGGCAATGCCCGTGCAAATGTCATCTATGCAGCCAGTGTGTGCACAACAACATCAGAGCATCAGCTAACTAAGTGGCTTTCTGTGGACTTGGGCTTGGTTTGCTCTTTATGAGTAAGGTGATTTCTTGGACATTTTCTTTAGAAACACAAACCTTGACATTATGTCCTTCACACACACATACACACACACACAAACTTTGACACACATAAATATACACACACAGGCACACTCACCCCCTAATGGCACATACACAGACACATATATACACAATCTCAGTGATGCACATATAGCCACACACAGAGATGCATAGATACACATGCATGTGTGCATGAGTTTAGACATACAGATACATATATACACAGGCATACATGTACATACAAACACAGAGATAGAGACACATACTGACACACACAAAGGCACACTCACCCACTGGTACACATACACAGACAGACACATACTGGCATATACACAGTCACACCCACCCACTGGTACACACAGACATACAGACACATACTGGCACACACACAGGCATACCCATCCACTGGTATACACACACACACACACACATGCACACACACCGGTACACACCCAGACACATATGCACAAATGCATAGATACATTTGTATAGAGACACACATACTGGCATACACACAGACACACATATATGGACATACATGCAGTGGCACACACATGCAGGAGCATAGACATGTATACAGAGGAACACACAAGGCTGTGACAGCATATTCTAAAGTAAGCAAATATCTTTATTAGACTATTTTGTGCTGACGGTTTCATTTACTTTGAGTAACCATAAAGAGTGGCCTATACAATGAGGTCAATTTTGTTTGTGCTCAAGGCAAATGAAGGATGAGGACAGTGTAGGGCTTTATAATAAGACTGTGGTTATGAGGATTGGAGCTGTGCGAAGCAGCTGAGGGAATAGCAATGAAGCTTCCAAAATGGCACATGGGAGACTCCAGATTGTACAGCAGAAGAAAGCAGCTAGCAGAGGCTGAGCCAGCTCAGCAAAGCAGAGCTGAGGTCCTGAGTAAGTACTTCTGAAATCTAGGGGATGTCTTGTCCACATGGAGATTAAGGGGTTTGTGGTACCCATTCCAAAATGAACACAGTGCTGGTAAGAAGCATGGAATCTAATGAGGGGAAAGAAGTGCATAAAATGAATACATGAGCCTCTATACTGCCAGTGGAGAGCCAGAATGATGTGCATACTGACTATGAATCCAAAGAAAGCAATTGACAGAAAAAGGTGTCTCCCTTCAGAGCTGTGTTAGCACACAGGTTGCTATGAAAGGTTGTTCATACAAATAAAAATCTGACGAATGTATACAGTTACGTATGTATGTGAGTGCGTGCGAGTGTGCATGTGTGTGTGTGCGTGCTTGCGTGGTATTTTATAACAGATGCTATTAGAATTTTAAGTCTGATTTTCTTGCTTCTATTAGCTAATGTCACTGGCCACAGACTCTTAGGGGGAAGTCAGAAACAATCTTGAAGTTCACTACAAGATATAGCAGCAAAAGGAGATGCAGAGGGGCATCCAGCAAGGTTGTGAACCCCTTGATGGCTGGATGGGAAGAGGGATGGTTCTCAAACACAGACGAAGAAGAGGTATATGAGTTTTCTTGTTGCTGTGACCAAGCACACTGAAAAAACAACCTTAGGGAGAAAGGATTGGCTCACAGTTGAGGACTGTAGTCACCATGGAAGGGAAAGCATGGTACCTGCAGACCCACAGCGGCAAGACTGTAGCTCCTGAAGCTTTTTCAACCTACCAAAAGAGTGCCACCACTTGGGGAACTTTTCACATTTGAGTTTAACTTGAACTCAACACAATCCAGTAGTACAAGGTTGAGAAAAAATAAAATAGAAATGAGCTAAAAAGGGAAACTCATTGGAAAGTTGGGAATGAGGGAAAAGAGCTTGCTGTACACCAAAGACAGTCTAAGATTGCCCGGACACTGGGTCCAGTTCACATTCAAGAAAGAGAATCTCACAGCCCCCATGTCCCACCTAGCTTCCCTCCTTCTCCAGACCCCATGTCCACAACACTATGGGCAAACATGTCTCCTCCACTGCCAGCTTCTGCATACTCCCTTTCCACCACACAGAGAAATAAAATGTATTTCTAATTGACTTTCTAATAACACTAATTAGCTCAGGCCTTCATGATCCATAAAGAACAGAGGGTGCTTCCATCTTCCTATCACACTGCTGGGGCTGCTGAGGCTGAGCTTCATGCTCCTCCCTGCTGTCTTAGAGGAGAACTCTGAAACTGCTACTACATATTCAAACCCAAGGTATCAGTGAAAGCGACGATGGCAGAGTTCTAAGGGATACTCCAGAAAGAAGGGCTAGGGCTATATCAGAACAGGACGCAGTCTCTAGAACAGCATGGAGTTGTACTAGTTGGACAGCACTGACTATTTCTACTCATCCTCGTACTGACCAGCTCTGGGACGAAACAAAGAGAAAGTCTACCTTTGTCAGTGTCTGAAATGTCTCTGAAAGGCCCATGGATTGAAGGCTAGATCACCCTGTGAGAGGTGGTCAGAAATGAAGATTAGAATAGTGATAGGAAGTCTTCTAGCTGTTAGGGGTGCACCCTTTAAGGGCAATACGGGGCCTCTGTCCTTTATCTTGTTCGTTTCCTGGTCACACAAGGAGCTGCTTTGCTCTTGGTACTTCCCAAGCTACAGCTCTGAAGCAACAAGACAAAGTGATCAGGGACAGAAACCTTTAAATCCGAGCCACAAGTGAAACGAGTATAAACATCACAAGCAATTGAGACAGTAAGAGAAAGCCCTTCTAAAGTGTCACAAAGGGACCAATGAGTTTTTGACCAGAGGAAACAGGAACTTCTGTGGAATCCAGAAGGATCTTCCACCAGAAACATTACTGCAAACACCACAGTGGAGGGACTCAGGTGCAAGGAAGGGGACTCAAAGAGCCCACTGTCACGTACTTACAGTAGGCACCAAGCCAGCTCCCTCACTTTAGACAAATCACTCCCCAGTTCTCAGGTCCATTAAATAAACAGAAAGGCGCTTCACAGTTTGTATGAACACTCCCTGTGAAGCAGCTGAGACAGGTTTCCTCTGCTCCTGCCTTTACCTGGGTTAGGAAATGGCCCATATTATCCCCACAGTAGTCTCTGCAACACAGTATTTCCTTAAAGCTATTCTAGGGCTGCCCGCTTCCCATTTCCTGCCTAAGGTCAGGAAGTGTTCTTAAAGAAGTAGCAATGATCACATCTTGTGACAAGCTTGTTGTGACTCAAAACAACCAGTGTCTAGAAACCATTTACGACTTAGCAAAAAAATAAGTCTTTGTAGTACATAAGGAAACAGTTCTGGAAGAGGATATGGTACAGTATATGTATGTGTTTGTGTGTGTGTGTGTGTGTGTGTGTGTGTGTGTGTGTGTGTGTGTGTGTGTGAGAGAGAGAGAGAGAGAGAGAGAGAGAGAGAGAGAGAGAGAGAATTAATCTATAAATCCAATATGCTACAATGCAGAGAATCTCTGAATTGCAAGAAAGAACTGACAGAGAGCTGTGGTGTTGGGGCCAGCTATTTATATCAGGGGCACCATAGAATTTAGGAGAAGAAAATGATGAGCTAAAAAAAGATAAACATATTATGAGATACTAATTTTATTTAAAAGGAAGGTTCTATACATGATGCTAGATGATTGAGAAGTGAGAAACCAATCTGGGAATCTAAAAGAAAAACAATCCCCATGGATAGAACACATCTGGGGTTGGGAACATGAGAAACTGAGAAAATAAGACATTTTTTTTGTTAGTAAAATCTTAGGTTCCCAGGAGTGAAGAGATAAGCAGGAGAGAGGGAGTGGGGAAGTAAGGTTCTCCACAGTTTCAACAGGAAATTACTTTAGGCTAAACTAGAGACACTGCGGGAAGTGAGAAAGAAAACGCTCGGTTTGTGGGATTGCTGTTCAGGAAGTGGAGTGGGGAGCCCCTTGGGAATGAACAGGGACTGAGGAGGAAGTGGAATAATGGATGATTGCTGCTCCTAAGCCTGGGGAGAGGGGAGGTGTTACTGACAGCTGAGAAGGGATTGGAGGAAATAAGCAGGGTTCACCTTTAGGTTGTTTGTTTGATATAGGTCTGAGTTGTTTATGTGACAATAAATTATTAAAAGTGAAGCTTTGAGAGATGGTATTTCTAGGAATCAGGAGGCTAAGGGGATAGCTGCCCAAGGGTTGACTCCAATTGCTCCATCAGCTCTGAAGAAATGCCTTCAGTGTTTCTCTCCCACATCAGGTTTTATATGTGTATGCTGTTCAGTGCATTTGGATGATTCATGAAGCTTGGGGCATCTGCTGATTATAACTTTGTGGAATTAAGGGCTAGGAGTGTGGCTCAGTAGATAGAGTGTATGCAGGAAGCCCTGTGGTTCCACCCCTAGGACCCCAGCAATTCCCTAGTATGGTGGTGAACACCTGTGATCCCTAAGCTCAGAAGGGGGAGGTAAGTTGATCACCAGCTGAGTCACTGTCATGCTGAGTTCTAGGCCACCTGGGGTACATGAGACCCAGTCTAAAATTTGGTTTTTGAAAGAATAGATTTCTGTGATTTCGGAGATGAGGAGGGAAGAGAAGTGCTTGTGGATAAGTGAAGAACAAATGTCAGAATCTTCACATTAGTGGAAATACAGCTTTATGAAAATGGCTATTTTGTCTGGCAGAATGAACAAGATTGACTTTGAAAGTACAGAGGGAGTACCAAGTGTAGAGCAGTCTCAGCTGAGGAGAGTAAGTAAACAGGTGCCACCGATGGACACTGTGAGCTTCTGGGGTCTCAGAGCCAAGATCTGCAGTGATCTGAAGGAGGGCCCCCGCTCACACTCTCCCAGGGAAACAAAAGCAGCTAAAGCCAGAAGTACCACTTGAAGAATCCACGCAGAGGGGAGCTGTTGACTAGGGCTGCTGAACTAGCACTACAGCTAAGAGGTCTGGGCTGAGCTCTGGAACAGTGATAAGCAATCTAACCGTGGATGCAGTGGATGGATGTCTTTTAGAGGCCAGTGTTCACAAAACTCGTGCTAAGGCTGTATGCAAAGCTTTTGTGAATCAAGGCAATAAACTTGTGGGGTGGGGGGATTGCTCTGTTGGTGAAGCAGCCCACCTTACAATCCTGAGAATCATTGTTTGATACTTGGTGCCCATGTACAAAGATGGTCATGGTGGCACATGCTTGTAATATCAGCAGTTGGGAGGTAGAGACAAATGCATAGCTGTGGTTCACTGGCCAGTTGTCTACCCTACTTGATGAATTCTGGGTCAGTGAGAAACCTGTCTCAAAAAAAAAAACAAGGTTGACAGTGTCTGTAGAACAGTATCTGAGGTTGACTTCAGGTACACACACACACACACACACACACCACACAAGAGAGAGAGAGAGAGAGAGAGAGAGAGAGAGAGAGAGAGAGAGGAACTTGGAGATTGTAGGTATCAGTTTCTCAAATAGCATTCACTTTCTACTTTTAAGCTTTTATAATTACTTAAATTTTCCATTCCTCTATAATGAAAAAAACCCTTTATTTTAAAATCTTTGAGAGAGCCAGATAACCTTGAAAATTAAGTAAAATGAAAGTGTAAGCCCTCTTTAATACACAAATATTTAAGAAGTTAATCCCTTAAAAATCCTTTTAACTCAGTTCCATGCGAGGTGGGGCAGGCCAGGAGGTAAGAATTTTAGGTGTTCTAATCTCGAAATACTAAGACCCCGTGCAGTCTGGTGTTTAATGTCCCCTTCCATCATAGTTAAGCACAGGTCTAGGACAAAGGGAGTTGTTGGCTGGAGTGAAATCATGAGTGGGGTTAAATTGTACAGGTGTGCCCTGTATAGTGAGAAAGTCCTGAAAACACTGGAAAATCCAGTGGGTGATCAAAGGGCTTATCTCTATGACAACATGCTGCTCAGAAAGGCCTCTGTGTGCAACATTTTTGGGCAGACATACCTTCTGTATTTTCTGAGGCTTACTTAATTTCAAAATGAATTATGTAAGTGTCCCATGAACCCCCAGAATGTTCCACCAAGTTCATTGTTGTTCATGTGTGTGAAAGTGTGTGTGTGTGTGTGCGTGTGTGTTTGTGTGTGTGTATGTGTGTGTAGGCCACAGGGCAGCCTCAGATGCTGTCCCTCATCAGTTAGCCACTTTTGTTTGTTTGGTCTGTTTTGTTTTGCTTTATTTTTCAGTCATAATCTCTTGTTGGATTAGAGCTCATTGAGTAGGATAGGCTGGCTTCCTAGCAATCCTTGGGGACTCTCCTGTCACCATCTCCCCAGTGCTGGAATTTCAAATGCATACCACCACGCTCAGCCTTTTATGTGTATAATTTTATGTGTGCCAGGGAATCAAACTTAGGTAACTCAATAGGCACTTTAATGCCTGAGACATCTCCCCAATTCCACTTTTAGCTTTGCCTTGCCTTTCTTTTCCTTTCTTTCCTTCTTTTCTTTTTTTCTTCTCTTATCTTTTATTTTCTTTTCGCTGGCCTGGAACTTACTATGTAGTCCAGGGTGGCTTCAGACTCACAGAGATAGAGCTGTGTGTCTCTCTCCCAAATGCTGGGATTAAAGGCAAGTATCATCATATTGAAGTGATCAGCATTTTATAACTGGAACTCTGAGACTCAGATCACTTTGAGATTTTAGACCAATGCCTAAGTCCCCTATGGAGCAGGTGTTTGGAATTCTGTAGAACATGGTGGCTGTCTTAGGGTTCTATTGCTGTGAAAAGACCCCATGACCACCTCGATTCTTAATCAATATTTAATCATGTCTGACTTACAGTTTCAGAGATTTAGTCTGTTATCATCATTGATGGGGTTCACACAGTCAGGCACAATGTAGAAAGCAGCTGAGAATTCTAAATCCCAATCTGCAGGCAGCAGGAGAGAGAGAGATACTGGGCTTGGCTTGAGCATTTGAAACCCTAAAGCCAGCAACAAATTTCCTTTGACAAGGCCATACCTACTCCAACAAGGCGGCCACACCTACTCCAACAAGGTCACACCTTCAGATGGTGCCACTCCTTGGGGTCCAAGCTTCAAATATAAGAGTCTATAGGGGCCATTCCTATTCAAACTAACACAGTGGCTTTACTTTCTCCTGGTGTGTCTGCTCTTTCTTACCTAGCCAGTCTTCCACTGCTCTCCTTGCACCATAGAAGTGGATCCTCCAATGGTTGGGTAGGGTGTGTAGAAACTGTGATCAGAAGCCATTCCTAGGTAGAGACCTTTGTGTCACACTGCTTTGGAGTGGCTCAGAAGCAGACATGGGAAATATTCTCTTCCACTACAGAATTCATAAGGGACTGTTTATCCATCTCTACCTCTCTGGCTGTGACCCTTCATGCTCAAGCCTAAAGGGCATTACTGTCTTCTAAGGGAGGCGTGCTCCACACAGCACAGGATACTCTTACATCAGAGAAGGTAGTCTCTGCTCTCGAGCCCGAGTTTCAATTCCTATCTATATGTTTTCTTTCCCTTGGGTGTGTGGTTTGTCCTACTCATTTCCATATCACTAATGTTCCTTTTGGCTGCATTGGGTGCTCTCCTTGATCCATTTCCACCATGGCCTCTCCCTGGAAGAATTTCTTCTTTTGCTTACAACAGCAGACACCTGCCTTTGAGTTTTGTTAATGGGGACCGGAAGTGTGGTTGGCCAGATTTCCACAGCTTTCTGAGAATCCCCATAGCTCCCTTACAAATAACTCACATTTTCAGTCCATTTCTTTTGGTTTTGTTTATGCTTCACCAAGTTAGGAAATTTCATATGCCACTCAGTTTCTCAGAGCAGCTGATACTGGGACAGACTTTAGACAATCCCTTGCAGGGAATTCAAGAGTCCCAGCCTTCCAAGCTCAGTTGGTACTTTGCCATCATGAGAACAAAGCATGGCATCTGCTTGCCTTGCCTCACGAGGTGTGATCCTGACCTTGCTGTGAGCCTTATTATGGGCTGGTTTTCATTCAGTGCTGTGTGCACAATAGAACAAATCTATTTAAGAGTCCAAGTCCCTCTGGAAGCACGGCTTTCCTCTGTCACACACAAAAGGGGTTTTCAGGCAGCAGATCGACAGGTAGTAATTTTAATAGCCACTAATGTGAATTAATAATTCTAATAACCTTGTTTCAGACGTGCTATCAGGACACGGGAGAGGGTTGCCATGGCTGCTATGTTTTATTGTCCACAGCTGTGCAAACTCATCTTAGCCCACACAGTTCTCCTCTGTAATCCCTCCTTTCTTTGGTTTACTCCATGTCAGGCCTGTGTGGATTTAACGGCAGCAACAACAAAGAAAACTTAGGAAAAGTTGGGGGTTTAGCACTCGAGTAAGCATCATTAAGCGGCAGAAGGAATGGCATATCTTAGGACAGAATACGCTGGCTAGATCATCGATATCCAGGTCCAGTTTATAATCTGTCAGTGGTTTCAAAGCACATTTAAAAAGTGCTTTTGGGGCACAATGTTTCCTAATGAGCTACTTTATGGATATTATTTTCTACAAAACTCCAGAGAGCATGCTTGTTATGAGTTGTCCACTCCAGAAGACCACTCAGACAGAGGCTGAAGCTGGCTGGAGGTGACACTGGGTGTTTGGAAACCAAGCACAGTTCCAAGCCTTTCTCAGTATGAGCTTTTAAGCACAAAAACCATATCCCAGTTGACATACTTCAGTTAACAAGATCAGTTAGTCAGAAGCAGAACTACAGAAGCCAAAAAGCAAGGTTAGTACAGTTAGAGACTTCTACAGAAATATGGACTTTGATGGATTAGGTCTTTGTTCTTGTTTTTGTAGGTGTCGGTGCCTATGTGTTGTGTCCCAAGGCCTGAATGGTACTTGCACCATGACCTCAGTTGTGCTAAGGTCTGAGGGCCTGTTACAGACTAACTTACCATCTTAGGCCCATAACTCACCATAGACCAGTAACCGTGTGGCTGTGTGCCCCCCCACACCCCCAAAACACACACACTTCCTATTATCTCACACACATTCTCCTCTTTAAATATCATAGCATTCCTATGTGGTCATATTGGTGGCTAGATTCCTAGACCTTGTCTGCTGGAATGCTTGCCACAGGAGCTGTGAGCACCAGAACTCTACCACCAAGAAGCCTGGAAACCTAGAGGCTTGTGATGGTTAATTCTGTCAGCTTGATAGCAATTAGAATCATCAAGGACATGATTCTTTGGGCATGTCAATGAGGGATAGTCTAGGTTAATTGTGTGGGAAGAACCACCCTGAATGTGGGCAATGCTACTCCATGGGCTAGGGTCCTGGACTGGATAAAAGGAGAAATTGAGCTGTCTTTGCCCTTCCCTGCCATGGTGGACTGTATCCCCAAACTGAACAAGTGTTCAGTTTCACTAACAAGAACAGTAATGAATACAGCATTTCGGATGGTGGTGGGGGTGAGGAGGAGGTGGGAGTAGGGTGTAGAGGAGGTAGGGGTGGGGGTGCAGGAAGGAATGTGAGGGAGGGGTGGAGGCAGGGTTCCAGTCATCAACCCTTCCTGACATTGTCTTCCTTCAAATTTGTGCCAACTGATTTTACACTGGTGAGAGGATCCCCATGCCTCAGCTCCAGTGGTTGAGAAGCAGAAGCAAGACAAGCTCTGTTTGAATTCTTTGTCCTAATTCATGAGTGTGATAAAACGGCTTTGTGATGTTTTATTATCTGCTGATAAACATAAAACTAGACCACTAGCTTTAACATCAACCAGTGTTATGCAGTGGGTAGAAGCTTATGATTCCAAACCAGACCTCTGTAACACCAGATCACAGATCAATTTCCCACAAAATTATAAGCAACAGAAAAAAGTCTATAAATAGTGTTATAAAAACATGAGAAATGAGTATTTTTCATCCTGTCCATAGTCACTGATATGGACTCATGAAGACTGCCAGTCCAAAACACAGAAAAGCTGTGGACAGCATGCGGTGATCTTTAATTAAAGTATATTTTTTAAGCCCACCCCTGTGTTCCCACCAAATTGTCATGTGTCTGATTTGAAAAGTAGCCAGCTCATTGACTTTAACTCTCATCTGAACCCATATGGCAATCTGGAGCTCATTGCAAAAGCACCGAATTCTGTTCAGGGCTGGGTTGCTCCATTTGAAGCCAATTGTGGGAACTGCTTGCTTGTAAGCTTCCTGTCTTGGTTGCCATTTAAATGTTGCCTCTTGGATAATTAATGATAAGAAAGTTTGGGGCTTTTGAGAAGTCTTGAATCTTCTACAAATGTTACTCATGTAGGTCTCAAACTGGTAAAAGACAGATCGACGGATCTGAAGGGCGAGCATCCTGCCATACCTCACAAAAGCTCCCTCCATGATCACATCCCTGCAGAAGGCTGTTATCCAGTGACTGCCAATCCTTACCCTCCCACATTTTCTTCTTTCTGTGCTACACAGGACTGCTAAGAAAAAGGAGATCTGGGCTAGAGATAGCTCAGTCAGTAAAGTACTTACTTAGCAAGTTTCAGACCTGAGTTCTGATGCCCACTATGTCAGCTTGGTAGAATGTATTTGTAATTCCAGCCATGGTGAATCTGGAGTCAGAGACTGGTGATCCCTGGAGGGTAACTGGCAGCTAGTCTAGCCTACTTGGCAGTGTTCCTGGCCAAGGAGGGAACTCTGGTTTAGACAAAATTGCTGGAAGATGCCTGAACACAGATAACCAAGGTGGTCCTGTCCTCCAAATCCCACAGGTACAAGCACATGAGTTTATGTGCACTTCCACACAAGCATGCCCCATTCATATACACAAACACAACTACCTTCCCACACACAAAAGAAAAAAGAAAGAGCTCTGATGTCACATTATTGTACCAGTTTAGAGAATATTTAGAAGGAAATGTGCATAATTCAATGAACCCCTCAAACCTCTTTGGACCTGAACTCTAGGCAATATATCCCTGCACTATGACAATCCTTATAGGCAGAATTAGGATTTTACATGAATGCCATTTTCCGGGAACAAATTGACTAACTTTATGAAGCTTTCTTTATAATGAGAGGTCTCACTGCAAGGTCACAGGTGATCGAATTGTACATGCAATTAGTCACTCACTACATCAAGAAGCCTTTGGGAATAAAGGCCTTTTCTTGTGAAAGCAGTCTTATTTATTAATAGTTAATTATAATTTCTCTTATCAGCTTCTCAGTGGATTTGCTATCTACAAGGAAAGACTGGGGAGAAATTTTTTTTAATAATATCTCAACAGTAGACAGCCCAACAGGTAACCCAGCCCCAGTAGCAACAGCATCCCTGAGTGTCAGCTGGGGTCATGAAGCAGATGTGTTTTCTTCCACTGTATTTCCATAGTACTTAAGTTGGAGGACACCCAGGTGAATCACACAGTCCTTCGTAGCTGCCACTCAAATTAAGTCCCGTGGAAACAGCAAATGGGAGCTTCGCATCACCCCATTGCTTTAACACACTTGCCAGCTTCTTGGGATCCTCAAGTTCTGTGCTCTGCTTCCAAGGAGGTCAATTTTATCCCATCTGAAAAAAAATGTAGGTAGTGATGTCTGCATATCTTGGCTTCTCTTCAACATGGTGGGTCTGTGACAGCAGCAAGTGATGTGCCATTGAAATGTAATCTAATTGTAGAGACCCAAAGGCCATGCTTTGTCATTTAGGCAGTGTGACAAGATGGCTGCCTTGATACAACAAAGAGCTGTGAGTAAACCTGTAAACACTTTCTCATAGACCCTTCTTGATTGCACAGTGCATGATCTTCACATAAGAAAAATATATTTATTTTTTCAGGGCTGAGGAAATATTTCCATTGGGAAAGTTCTTGCTTCACAAGACCAAGAATGTGAGTTTGATCCCCAGAATTCACATTAAAAAGCCAAGTGTCGGTATCACATGCTTATGATATCAGCTCTCATCACATTAAGATAGGAACTAAGCAGCCAGGCAAGAGTACTCAGAGATCCCCAGGCCAGTGAGAGACCCTGTCACAAACAAAAACATGGACAGTCTCTGAGGAATGACAGGTTGTTTTCTGGTCTCAACATGAATGCACACACATGTACCACACATGCAACTGCTCACGCATATAAACATCAAAAGGAAAACAATGTGGAATATGACATTAAATATTACCAACTTAATTTTTTTCCTGTCTTCTTCATGGAATCTGTGTATAATTTTTGTGGGTTATAAAAGTATATAATTGCTTTTGACAAATACAGATACACACATTTCCCCACCAGCAATAAGTGGATTAGATGATATTTCAGATCTAGACAACCCTAATTAAATTACTCCTAACTTTACTGGCCTCTGTGGGTTGATCTCTCTTTGACCTTCACAGCCCATCAGAATAAATGAAAGGAAAGAGTCCTAATGGTTTTTCACATCAGAACTTCTTATGAGCCCTCCATCCCCTGCACACCATGCGTCTGCTTCAACCACTGCTAGCAGAGCTTTGTGTTTTATGTGATTTTTTTTCAAGTCTTTCCTGGTATAAATGAACATTGAGTCACAGAAATATATTAGGTTAGTGCAAGGAAAGGTCATTCAAATTACATTTTTAAAGTTTCCACGTTTACTATATAAGGAAAAAAAGTAAACTGAAAGCTTCTTTTTAAGATAAGAATGAAAATTCAGGCTCATGTCTTTTTAAAAGCACAGGGTCAGAGTTCCATTCAGGCTAAGGAACAAAGGACATTTTCTTTATAAGAGACAAACAATGGAGATTGTCTTTACAAACCATCTTCTACAAGTCATCTTTGCTCTTCATGAGAAGTCTTTGTGGTAAACTCTGAAGGGAGGGTTTTTTTTTTTTTTGCCATTTGTGAAAAGGCAATGTTTATGTTACACGTTTTTTAAAAAAAGGTTGAATATATTACGCTGTTTTTTAAATGATATTTTACTGCATGATAACAGATGTGTCTTC
>NW_021604626.1:656074-665835 GCF_004785775.1 Grammomys surdaster
TTTTTCCTCTCTCCCTCCCTTCCTCCCTCCTTCTGACCTCAAAATGTGGCAGAAGACAGACTTGAACATCTAACCTTTCTTTTCCACCTCTTGAGTACTGGGATCACAGATTACATGCACAATTTATATAGTCATAGGTATTGATCCCATATCTTCATACTTGCTAGGCAAGCTTTCTACCATCTGAGCCACACCCTCAGCCCAGGGCTTCCATTTTTATGTAATATAAAGAAGCCTTCCCATGAATATACTACGTTGATACTCTTATTCAGTGATGTAGCCACAGTTAGTGCAGTGGTTGGTTACTATAAGATTTTGCACAAGGGAGGTCTTCAATAAATACATGAACTACCTTGTATGGTTGTACTAATGAGTGAGTTAGGGTATTTGGCATTGTTTTTATTATAATAACAGACAAACACAAAGTAAAACCTTACAGGACAGCCTTGTAATTTTGTAGATTTGGCTCAGTAAACCTGAGTCTACCTGGTTCAATGCCCATCATTAGCTTTTAGATGCAGACATGCAGTCATCCTGCATCCTTGAGTGTTGATGAGTTTGGCCACATCATTAGGTTTGAGGACTCTTATGGTCCTGCTCTTCTAAGGGTGTGTTTTCTGTCATGTTTTCCTAGAGTCTTGAATGAATGCTTTGGTACTTCTTAGAATCGGGGAACAAAATACTCATAGGAGGAAATATGGAGATAAAGTGTGGAGCAGAGACTGAAGGAAAGGCTATCCAGAGACTGCCTCATCTGGGGATCCATCCCATATTCAGTTGCCAAACCCGGATGCTATTGCAAATGCCAGAAAGTGCTTGCTGACAGGAGCCTGATATGGCTGTCTCCTGAGAGGCTCTGATAAAGCCTGACAAATATAGAGGAGGATGCTCCCAGCTAACCATTGGACTGAGCTCAGGGTCCCCGGGATGAGTTGGAGAAGGGACTGAAAGAGTAGAGGGGGTTTGCAGCCCCATGTGGGGAGCAACAGTGCCAACAAGCCAACCCCCCCCCCCCCCCGAGCTCCCAGAGATTGGACCACCAACCAAAGAGTACACATGGAGGGACTCATGGCTCCAGCCGCAGAGGATAGCCTTGTTGGACATAAGTGGGAGGAGTGGCCCTTAGGCCTGAGGGGGTTCAATGCCCCAGTGCAGGGGGAATGCCAGGGCAGGAAGGTGGGGGTCAGTGGGTGGGTGGGATAGAGGTTTCTGGAGGGGAGACCTGGAAAGGGGATGACATTTGAAATGTAAAGAAAGTACCCCCAAAAAGAAAAGAAAGGGCATTTACACCACACACACACACACACACACACACACACACACACACACACACACACGTGTGTGCGCACCCACGCAAGAAAGGTCCACATAAGCTTCTGTGAAACTATTTTTAATTTCAATTCCCAAATCTAAAATCAAGAAATCTGATGCAGGCTAAAGGCTGGCTTGGAAAAGAAGAGCTTCTTTAGATTTTGAGAGTTACTTGTGCTATTCTAGCTGCCCATTTTAATGAAGTAGCACACTCTCTGAGTTCAATTACAGGGAACTAATATCCTCTGTCTCTTTAGTTCCTTTGGGCTCATGGTCTCAGAAACACACAGCTCCTTGCATTGTCATAATGGCCAGGATGAATAACAGTTGTTATGATGTGGTGAAGTTCAGTCAATTTTTGTGTTTTTTTCCAATAGCTTTGTGCTCATTCATGAATAAAAGTGAGTTTTATAGCAGAAGTAATTACTCTTTCTTGTTCTAATTAAACTCTTGACAAATTAACAAATTCACCACCATTCTACCTCTCAAAATATTGTTCTCAGTTACTGTATCTAGAAGAAACAAAATGGAGACAAAAACATCAATTAATTACCTTTGTATTACACACTTTCCAAAAGTCTGTGTCTTCAATTACTTTTCTCATCAAGTTGTTTCTGTAAACTTAAATCCTATCAGTCCTCAACTTTCTTTTCTTCTTTTTGTCTCACATGCTCTGGGCTGTTAGTTCATTGTTCTATTTCCCCTCCCACTCAGGAAACCTGAGTTAACACCTCCTTCCTTCCCCGTTCTTTAAAGCAACTGAAAACATCTTTGTTCATTGCCTACAGGGAATCATCCATTCAATGTGGAATCATGCATGGACTCTTCAAGAAGAAAACAGAAGATCCTCCCTGTGGTGTCCACAGGGTAACTGCCAAGGTTGTGAGCTCAAAAGCTTAAGTAAGAACAAGCTAGTTTTCCCCATTACCCATACTAGAGAAGGGGTTATCTGAGTGCCATTTTTACATCCCTTCTAAAACATTCTTGTTTGTGTCTGTGTTTGTGTGTGTTCATGTGCATTCCTATGTATGTATGGAGGCCAAAAATCAACCTAACTTGCTGTGTTTGGGAGTATCCCCTTGTTCTTTGAAGCAAGATCTCTCAGTAGTCTAAAGCTTGCCAAGTAGTCTAGGCTGCCAGGCTAGTGAGCTAGCTCTATAGATCCTCCTGTCTCTACCTCCCTGTCTTAGTTAGGGTTTTACTGCTGTGAACAGACACCATGACCAAGGCAAGTCTTAAACTGGACAATATTTAATTGGGCTGGCTTACAGGTTTAGCGGTCTAGTCCAGTGTTATCCAGCAGGCATGGTGCAGGAGGAGCTGACAGTTCTACATCTTCATCTGAAGTCTACTAGCAGAATACTGACTTCCAGGCCACTAGGGTGAGAGTCTTAAGCCCACACCCACAGTGACACACTTACTCCAACAAGGCCACACCTCTTAATAGTGCTACTCCCTGGGCCAAGCATATACAAACCATCACACTCCCCAGTACTGGGATTACAAGCACATATAGCCATGTCTGGTTTTTAATATGGGAGATAGGGATTCAACTCAGGCTCTCATTCTTGGGGTACTTTACTAACTAAATTATGCCCCTAGATTTGGAGCATATTGTCTTGTTTCCCTTCACTCTCTTATTCCCCATTCTCCTGTGTGATCAATAACAGCTACCTCATAACCCATTCTGCCTTGGCTGTCTTCAGATCACATGGTGAGGAACACATAGTTCCTCCTCTGAACTCAGGGCCTTCTAACCACAAACTTTCTCACCACAGGAGCTTCTTGGGAAAAAGCCAGGAGCTTATGTATTCAGCTTTGGTCTCACCTCTGTAGCTGTCCCCTAACTTTCTCCACTTCTTTTCATACTGCCAACATGACCAGAGCTGGCTTTGCCCAAATGGGCCTCTGGGACATTCACACCATATGGCAGTTCTGAGAATGTCACCTTACACTCTAGGGTATTTTTTTTTCCTACAGCTTACACAAATTGTAAATTATTATCCATAAAATAATGGTAAAGAGAGACAAGGGCAGGGAGAGGCTCTGCTGTAAAGCCTCCATTAGCAAATGAGATTGGCTTTCCCATTCATGTGAAAAGTTCAAGGAGGCAATCTTGTTAAACAGCCATTTTGCATAAAGAAATAATATGCTGTAATGGGCCTTTTCAAATGACTTTGATGTTTTGCAGAACAATTTATTAATGGCCGTTCTTTGGAGAAATAAGAGATGAAGTCTCACTAGAGAATAAAACTGTGGTTTTGGGCAGTTGGTTGTGGCTCAGCAGATTTTAAAGCTGCCTGAAACCCACTGTATCCCTTGCTACAGAGCTATGCAGGGTTCTCTTCCTACCCTCCCAGAGTATTCAGGAACACAGTTCTGATCTATCTTCAGCTCTGCACATACAACAGGTGCTCAAGAGGCAGCCTTGTAGCTACACTCTGGCCTCTTTCTCTTTCCCCGCCATCTGCTTTTTAAGCCCAAAAAGATAGGAGACAGAAGATAGGAGAAGAGGGGCAGAGAAAAGAGGTGCCCCAAGTTAACAAAAGGATTTAATACACTCACCTGTGTGAAGTAAGTAATGTAAGCCATATCCAGAGTTCTGCTTTCTGTCTGGGCCTGGAGTCTCTTCACACCCATGTATTAAACCCATATGGACAAAGTATACGTCAATGGGGTCAGCAGAGAGGTGCCTGATTAACTGTCTACTCTCCTACCTATCTCTCAAGTCCATGGCATTCGAACAATTATGGGATCTCTGTGTTTTAAGGATGTTTCTAAGATGTTAGCTTTATAGGTCATCAAGGGAAGATTGATTAGCTTTATAGGTCATCAAGGGAAGATTGATTCCTTTTCTAAACAAAATTAGGAAACCCTGGAAAACAAACATAAACAGTTTTTGTCATTTACTTGGGACACTTGCAATGGATTTGTTCATCTGTGAATCTTCTTTAGCATTGTGTGATGTGCTGGCCTTCCTATGCTTATGTGCCTTCTGGCAAGCTATACCTTCCTGTGGCATGCTTTGGCTCTGAAAGTACACAGTTATATACTTAGAAATTACAGAGCCATTTTTCTTCTCAGCCTGCAGTAGCTGGTATAATCTAAGGTAGCCTGAAAGCCAGGATATACACCACAGACTGAACCATGAAGCTTGAAGATGATTATACATACTTTTTCCTTAGTAGCTTCAATGAAGCAGCTTGCATGCCAGGAATGAAGTTATTCTAAAGAGACACTTGTGTCCCTACCTGTGATTATCAGATGACTGAAACAACAGACCCCAGTAGGTTGGAATTTCTCCAGGAACATCATACTTGGAGAAGGAAAAGGGAAATTACCTTCCCCAAAGAGATTTCACATAGTTGTGGCAACTTGTAAGACCATCTTGCAGGACAGACCATAGCAGAGACAATGATGGGTCAGTGGCAAGCAGGACCATGCCTTGGCCAGTTCTATTTAGCTGTTTATATCTACTAGCCCTCTGTTGAAACCCATATCTCATGTTAGGATTCTAAGAGTGGACTGGGGGTGAGTGCTGGCCTTCTTGTTCATCATCAATGTGGTCACATTAAATTATTTTCCTTTTGCTTTTTATTATTACTCAAAACCTGATTGCACTATTCAGGATGGGCAGCTAAGCCTAGCTTATCAGGGTCATCAGGTCCAGGCTTTGGTCCTAACAACTCCAATAATTGTATTTGTGAGGTCCATGGAGAAGACATCAGATACAGTTTCCAACCTATGTCCAGCAAAGGTCAGGATCCCAAAGTCAGCATCCATCCAATGACTGCCTGACATCAGCAGTTGTTGGATCTTCCCCAATTTGCAGGTAATTCTGAGGATCCAGGCTGCAGCTCATTTACAACCCATGAAAGACTAAGACCCAATATCCCAGAAACTCTAAGAGTGAGAAATTTAGGCCACCAATTACTTTTAAAAAATGATTAGTTTTTTTTTTGTTTCATTTTAATCAGTTTCCATATGATCTTCTACTAATTGTTTAAAATGGAAAGCCTTGAAGATTCTCAAGAAACCAAAGCCCACCCTAGGTTATATATACCTCCATCAGCTTCTAGAATGATTTGTTATTTAGCCAAATTCATTAACATAGATTTTGGTCTCTACAGAACAGTGAGAACCAGTGTCTCTGTGAGATTTGATTATATTTCAATTGAGAGTATAAGTTCTATATACTTTGAAGACCAACAGATTTCATTTTCCCAGGATACAAGCATAATTTATTTATAAAGAAAAGAATGTGCTGAATGTGGTCGCACACACCAGTAATTCCAGCCCTCGGGAGCAGAGGCAGGAAGAACAGGGGCTCAAAGTTGGCCTTCACCACACAGTTGAGTATTAGGCTAGCCTGAGCTAAATAAGAGCCTGTCTTTAAGAGAGAGAGAGAGAGAGAGAGAGAGAGAGAGAGAGAGAGAGAGAGAGAGAGAGAGAGAGAGAAGGAAAGGGAGAAAAAAGAGAAGAAAACAAAAGAAAAATAACGCCCCAAGGATCATCTTAGGTGATAGTTCTTGCAGACTGTTTCCTGGAAGTTTAGTGAATGTGTTGTAGTGTGGGAAGAAGAAAAACACATAGTTTCTCAGGTCCTGAAGGAATTTTATCCTCTGGTGATAAGGTGAATAAATAGTGAGGTATCTGTTTTCAAAAGCAGGAACAAAGTAAATGTACAGATTGCTACAGAAGCTTTATTTCTGTGTGTACACATGGGAGACATTAGATCCATCAGAATGGAGGGAAAAAATTAAGAACGTTTACTTGAAGAAAAAGCCAACCAAGTTGGCCTCAGGAAAGAGGAAATAAAGTAGTGTTTTTAATAGGTGGAAAGAGCAATTAAGAACATTTAGAAAAAAAAACATAAGACAGATTCAGACATAAAAAAAGACAGGGGATGAATTCAGGGTATATCCACCCTGCTTGTGGGGAATCCAGTAGAGCACTCTCCATGGACTGGAAACCAAAATTGAATATTCAAACGATTTTTGCTTGTACTGAGCAGAGTTTTATTTTGACAAAGCATATCAAATGTATCATAATTAGACTGCAAGAATAAAAGAGCCAAATCCCAACTTCTCCCATTTCTTCTCAGCCGTAAGTCTGATACAGAAAATGAATGTCTCCTCTGGGATAAGCCTGACCACCTCTCAGATAAACAACCTCAAGAACTCGAGGAGTTTAAGCCATGACTTGAGATAACAGAAGATGAGAAGCAGCCCAGCAAAGAGCAACCAGACCTGGATTACCTCTAGATAAGATACCACAGTCTCCCTGTGGCTCCTGCTGATATTTACAATCTGAACAGCTGGCCACACTCTCCTTCAGTTTGTTAGTGGTTTCAGGTTAATTATTCACTTTTAAATTCTAATGATCTTTAAGTCTCCCTCAAAACATTCTTAGTTTGCTTGAACTCTCTTCATAGTTCCTTTCTTTCTGTCACTAATCCTACTGTCTTGCTTTTCTAGACCTGGTCTGGTGTTTTCTGTTTCACTAGAAGCAGAGACTCTATTTCAACAGAGTGCATTCACTTAAGATCTAGGACATGATGGGTAGGTTAAAGATTTAGCTTTTATGTTTCACACCCCAAGCTCATGAGGAGGTGGGATGTTTGCTACCTAATCCTGGCACCATATCCTAGGACCACATCTGTCTTGCTGTCGTGAAATACAGAGGGACAGAAGTCGTGCTTGGATGGATAGCTCACTAAATTTCTCTATAGGTCCTGGATTTTGGGAGCTATTGTCTTTCACTAGGGTTGTACTGGAACAAATATCCAAAGGGTTAGAGTTTTCACATTTGAACAACACAATAAATGCAGGCTTGCTGCTGGCTTCTTTTGAGGAAGCAGCATGAATTGCCTGCACATTGTCTTGGATGACCTCAGAGAAATCTGGCTGGGATGGGCACATTGGCTCCTAACTCTGTCATTCTTTTCCTACTGTGCAAATGGAAGGTTTGGACATGGGGATTTACTTACCAAGTAAATTGTATATGATAAACTCAGCAAATCTAATCTGAATGTAAGCAAATACTGAGAGGACTTATCTCTCAAAAAATATTCACTTCCAGGTTACTGAAATAACAAAAGAAGAAATGCAACAACTGCTATATTTGAATTATGAGAATGTGACTGAAAAGTTTGGTGGAGATAGGTTTTCTTGCTTTGTAGGAGTGTCCACCTGTAGACAGGAGGTGCCTGGTAGAATGCTGGCTCATCCTCTTGCCACTTGCAAGCATTGTCTTTTTTCATTCACATGCACCCAACCAATCTCTTTCAGGTCCCCAGGCCAGGAAGGCCAGTCTTCTTTTTCTCCCTTTCCTTCACCTCCCTTCCCTCCCATTCTCTCTTTGTTCTCTCTGCTCACGTGACTGAGGTTCCCATAGACTCAGAACCATCATCTTTCTGCCTCTGCTTCACAAGGACTTTGAAGTGAGATACTGCGTAGCATTCGTGGTGAGATTCTGTTCTCTTAGTAACTGACGTTGTTCACCTTGAGCAGAGTCCTGTAAACAGCTTCAGCTTTCCTTCCTCCTTCCTTTGCTATCAACTGGTCTAACCTTTGGAAGTGTATGGCAATGGTTCTTGCAGTGCGTGGATTTCCTTTGTCTGCTCTTTGTTTAAGGTTCTAATCTGCCAGAAGAACCTGTTTCTTTCTTTCTTTTTTTTTTTTTACTACAAGCTTTAATAAAAATAATAAAAAGGAATTTCAACATGGTGGTGGCATAAATCTATAATCCCAGTACCTGGGAAGTAGAAGCAAGAAGAACAAGAATTCAAGGTCATCACTCACTATGTGGCAAGTTTAAGGCTGGCCTGGGCTACATGAGACCCTGTTTAAGAAAGAAAGAAAGAAAGAAAGAAAGAAAGAAAGAAAGAAAGAAAGAAAGAGAGAGAGAGAGAAAGAAACCACACACACAAGAAAACAAGTAATCTATATAAAAATAAATGCATACATATAAGCATACATATACATTAGCTAAACAATCAAGATTATGTAATTGGCTACTAGCAGAGGAGATCTTAGAAGCTATATCCCTTCTATTAAACCTTACAACTGATTAGGAGAATTAACTGGAAACATACGTGCTTGGGAATCATGTTGTTAAAAAGAGTGTGCTGCTATGTCATTATAAAACTATAGCTTGTTGAGTGGTAGGAATCAGAGATTGTATCAAGCCGGTCAGCAAATTATATTCTAAGTATTCCCTTCAGAATCAATTAGGAAACATCTTTAACAAATTAATCCTTTTGTTTCATCATTAGAAAGGAATACATAAACAGGATATTTAGGCAATGAGATATTTTTCATTCAAATTAATTACAGCAAATTAGGCAAAGAATCTGTAATAAATGGCAAAGTTGGATACTTCGTGAACCTATTAAAGCAAAAGCTTCCTCGTAGCCTTTTAATTATTCATATTCATGGCCTAAAATTGTAATTTAATAGTTTATGGGCATGTGATAATTTTAAACTTAGCTGTCCTACCACTTTGTTATCTACATAACAGAAAATTGCCCACAGCACTTCAGCAATACTGTGATAACAAACTTTCACATCTGATAGTTTGTTCTGCTTTTTCCAGTTCTTACGAAAAACAAAGACAAAACTTTGTTCTTGAGTAAACCACTAATTATAAGCACTTCTAGGTCAGGAGCATCCTTCTAAAAGACTCTATAAATAGGGATTATTACACTGAATAAACCAGTAATTTATACCTAAGCTTTCCATTTAAGCAAACCATGTATTTTATTACTGTCATCTGATTTTGTGAAAATTTCACTCGCTTTTTTTCCTATACTTTCCCTGGAAGCAAATCTTGATTTTTCTCCATGGCAAAAGGAGAAAATAAGTGATTGGGTATCTTGTGTGATTTCTCAGCTCCCTCCTCCACAGCAAGACCTCTGTATAGGCTTCTTTGTAGCAGGTCTCTACTCTCACCTCATTTCCTCCCTGGCCCTCTCCAATCAGCCTTTCTTTCTACCATCCTTTGAAACTGCTCTTCAGATCATTCACTTTGCCTTCTCTTACCTGACAGTCATTTCTAAAGCACTTGAACATCCAGTGCTTTGCACAACACCATCTGCTCCTGTTCCCACCTCATGATCGTCCCTCCGCTGTGTTAGTTGCTTTCTTTCTCCTCTCGTCTGTTCAGTATCCAGCTCATCATCCTAGTCTCCTCTTCTTCCACACCTGTGCTCCTTCCCCAGGTAATTGTACCAAATCCCTTTGCTGCTGATATCATCTATATGGTAATGAATCCCAAATCCATTACTTCTGTCCTGACCTCCACTGACTGATGATTTTCACATTTACATCACTCATAGGCCCTCTACCTGGTATTCAAGAAATGGAGGGTAGGGGGGAGGAAAAGGGAGAGGGAGAGGGCAAGACACACACACACACACACACACACACACACACACACACACACACACA
>NW_021604626.1:665845-697100 GCF_004785775.1 Grammomys surdaster
GAGAGAGAGAGAGAGAGAGAGAGAGAGAGAGAGAGAGAGAGAGAGAGGAGGGTGGGAGTGTTTGCCAAAGATATTGTTCCCTAGATGGCATCTACCTTGGTTACTTTTAGAAACAAGTTTCTCCTGATGGTCTAGAACTCATCAAGTGGGTAAGGCTGGTGGCCAGCCATTCTCAGGGATCTACCTGTTTCTATCTCCTCCAATGCTGGGATTACAAGCTCAGGCCTTAGTGGTCTCCTTGATTTTGTTTCCATTTCCTTCAATTCATTGCCTTCACAGAAAATGCTAAACCAGCATTTCACCAGTGTTCTAGAATCCTCCATGAGATTCCTTCACATAGAAAGTAAAATCTAAATTATATCTTATGTTTGAAGGTCAACTGGCCCTGCCCACTTTCTGAACTCATCTTATACCCAGGTCAGCTTCTTTGCAGTCTACAAGTATGTCTATGGCTACCTTACCCAGCTCTCACAAGTTATACTGTTGGGGGGCTAATAAGCCCCAAGGATCTGTGATGAGCATATTCTAAGCTATTGAGATTTGAGACTTTATTTCTACAGCATATATAACCTAAGTGGGTCCAGGGGTCAGATAAACATATTCATAAAATGTGTTTCTCTTGGGGATACTGTATATACCTTAGGTACTACTTTGGGAATAGTAAGTATGAGTGGGGGTTGACAAAGTCTCCTCTTTTATGGGGTTCACATTCTAATAAGGGAGCATAAGGTAAAAAACAAAACAGTAAATATAAGGTAGTTTTAAATAGCAGAGAGAAACAGTGTCTGTCCTAGTCATTATCCAAGCTCAAGGCAGGTTGAAGAGTAAGATAAGTGATCAGGGAATGTTTCTAAGATACTTCTGAAGTTCAAGTCCTTTGCAAGAGTGGTGATACACTGAATTAATGAGCAGTCTAGTCATTTTTAAAATGAACGTATTTTGTATACGTAGGTGGTTATCAGTACACATGCAGGTATACATGCACATATATGTGTGTACATACATACAGGGAGTTTTCTGAGGCGGGGTCTCACTGGGACTCAGAGCTGGATGACTAGGCTGTTTGGCAAGCTCAAGGGATCTGCTTGTCTCAGTCCCCCTCATGCTTACTACCATGCTCAACTGTCACTTGGTTTCACATGGACTTCAGTGACTGAGCTTAGGTCTTCAACCTGCATAGCAAGCACACTACCAGGGGACCCATCCCCCCAAACCCTAATAAGTACTTTTGCAAAGATGGATTTTATTTATAAGATGTAGACCATTTATAATTAGGAAACATTTTTATTTCTAAAATTATAGTCAAAACTACAACAGTAGAGCTTCAGAGTTACACATCAGTTGCCACACAGGAGGGCATGGAGACTTCTATGGACATCTAATAGTTTCATGACACAGGCTGGGGTGGACACCTGAGTTCATTGCTGTTCTCTTGTCCTACTGTTAGGAATTAGCTTTGTGTATTCCTCCTCCTCCTCCCCGCCTCCTCCTCCTCCTCTTCCTCCTTTTCATCTCTTCTCCTTCCTCCCCCTCCCCCTCCCCTCCTTCTCTTCCTCATCCTCCTCCTCTTCCTCCTTTTCATCTCCTCTCCCTCCTCCTTCCCCTCCTTCCCCTTCCCCCCCCTTCTCCTCCTCCTCCTCCTTCTTCTTCTTCCAGGTTAGGTTTGGTAACAACCACCATGCGAAGCTATTGCCCATGGAGCCTCTGCTGTGATTTGTTTCTCTCTGCCTGTTGGAGGAGGAGTACACTGTGTTTCTGCCTGGCTCCATGTAGGATATGTGTTGTGGGGGCAGGTTCTGCTTTAGCTGTTGAATGAAGTCATGATGGATCTGGGCTCTATAGCTGTCTTACTAGCACTGGACAAACTGCAGAATCAGGGGGAGGTTTTCCTCAGTCTTAGAATTTTCTAAGTAATGGTGGCTAAACATTCTCACAGGTAAAGCATAAAAATTCAGAGTACCTTATAGGATAAATAAGTGTGCGGGGAGGGGAAATGGGAGGAAATCTGTACATTAAATATAATCTACACTAAGGGAATTCAAGCCAAAGAGAACAGCTGAGTTTCCAAAATGAATGGAGCTTTATCTACAGAGAAGCAGGAATTAGATGATCCCCATCCAAGCTTTCAGCAACCATTGTCCTAGAGGAAGATGGAGCTGTAGATTGACGGTGAAGGTAAGAGTTTGGGTTGAGACTTTAAGTCTAGCTGAGGTTTCTTTTAATGTGGGAGTGACATAAGGATCCTATAGCCCTGGGTGTTTATCACACAAATCTTTGTGTTCCAAAAGAACTTTAGAGAATGCTGAGTTCACAAACTAGGGAAGCAAACAAATCAAGAAGAAAGCAATGAGCTAGGGCCACTGGGCACCAATCTGTGATGATTGGCAGTAGATTCTGCTGAACACTAAGTGAACTGAGAGGATTAACAAGGTCTAGTCCCAACAAAAGGAACACAGACATTTATGGAGAAAGGGACACTCTTGGAGGACATGAAATACATAAGCAAACCATAAGCTATTGCAGATTATAGGAGGGAGCAATAACACTGTAAACCTTTTAATTGTTCCAAATTAATAAGTGCCTTAGATAACATTCTCACAATAAGGGGAGAGATTAGATCAACCTATTTAAAATTTATGAACTGGTAAGATGACTCAATGGGTGAAAGTACTTGTCATGATACTCATGGTAGAAAGACAGAATCAACTCCCAGAAGTTGTCTTCTGACTTTCTGCACATGTGTACCACAGAACACACATGTGACAATGCTCAATACATCATACACACAGACAATGTAATAAAAAACAAAACATAAAATAAATAAATAAAATTTACATTGGGGTAAGGGTTGCAGCTCACTTGACAAAGTGCTTGCCTGGTCTGAAAAAAAAAAAGCAAGCCCTGGGTTCATTCCCCAGCACTCACAAAAGTGGGTGTGGTGACACATACTAGTTATCCTAGCATTTGGGAGATGGCAGCATTAAGAAGTTAAAGATCATCTTTACCTGCATGGTGAGTTCAAGGCCAGCTTGGGCTACACGATACCATGTCCTAAATGAATGAATAGAAAACATTTATGGAGAAAAAGAAAAAAATCTCATAAAGAGTGAAAGGTTTTTTAAAAGGAAGATCCTCACAGAGCAGTCTCTAAAATATTAAGACACATGTCAAATTTGTCATGTTAACGTGACTTAGTGCTGGGAAATGATCAGACAATTTGAACAATAGATCAGAAAAAGCCATATATCTAGAAGCCTGTTATTTGCCAGTAGATTGATGTTAAACCAGTGGGAAATGTCAAGTCAGAAAATAGTTGTGCTAGGAAAATTATTTTACCATTTGTACAAACATCAGATTTGCTCCCTGCCTCATACCCTATGGATCCCATGCCAAATGACTAAATAAATTCCACATGATTAAAAGTTAAAACACAAAAGATCACACACGTGTGTCTATCAGAAAGCAATATATAGCTAATTTGTGACACTATTTTGGAGAATAATGTTGTTGCCAACATGATAAAACCATAAGTAAATATGAAAACCATCTCTATTTAACCAAAGTAATTAACAAAAGATAATTAGAAGAGGATACTTATCTATGTCACTACCAAAGGATAAATATATCCAAGAAAGTTTCCTCAACAAAATAAAAAATGATGAAATCAAAGTGGGGTGGAAAAATTAATATCTGAGGAGATTGCCCACTTCACCATGAAGCAGGGACCAACGCATTACACATGGAACTGATGTAGAAGCCACAAAGTTCAAATGCTATGACAAAGGTAGACTCTGGTCCAGTTATGGGTGTAGTATTCAAAGTGCTATATCACAATTTGAAGATGTTTCATTAATTTGAGGGTGCTAGGGAATTGCTACTAATCTAGAAATTCTATCTCTAATTGTGTATCCCCCCAAATCCAGAAAGTTTCACAAAGTATCACTACAATGTTCCTCAAGATTATAGGTATAGAACAAAAATTATTTTATTAATAAATGTTAATAGATACGTAAGTTAATGTTCCTTTTGATGTAGCAAAGTACCTGACAAAATCCATCTAATATAGGCATGATTTATTTTGTCTCACAGTTTAGTAGTATAGTCTATTATGGAGAGGGTTTTGGGGAAGGACTAAGAGGGAGGCAGCTACTCACATGGCCTCCACAGTCCAGAAGCTGAGAGAGATGGAGGCTTGTGCTCAGCTCACTTCCTCCAAGTCAGTGGAGTGGTACCACCACATTCAGGGTGTGTCTCTTCACCACAGCTAACTTAATCTAGGTAATTTCTTAAGGCAGGCCTGAAGACTTGTCTCTAGTAGTTGTAGACCCTGTCAAGTTGACAGTCAGTATCAACCATCACAATATTATGTCAATTTTATGAGTATAATGTAATCAGGAGACCTGAAAATGATTGAATACTATGTGGTAATAGTAGTGTATCTCTAAGGATAATGTCTAAAAGGTACAAAATTAAGTAACACAAATGTAGATAAATATATGGCTATGCAGCATAATTCCACAAGGATAGTGGTTATGATGTAACTGGGGGTAGGGATAGAGGCAAATAATGCATCTGCTTGTGTTGGCAATGTTGGGAACCAACTGTTTGTAGAGGAGGATGCTGGTGAATACAGAGTAGAGTGTCAAGCAGGGAAAAGTGTGGAATGAGAGGATTCCAGGGAGGCTGGGTGAACAGGCAGAAAGGCAACAATGTGGGAAACCCCACTGGGGACATAGTGCACATGAATTATACCATAATAAGTTATGAAACTTGAGCCACTGGAGGAATCATACCAGCCTGCATTAATCTTGAGAAAATAACTTCTGTGGATGCCTGAGACCTAGGACCGGAACAGGTTAACATGTAGTTACTAAAGAAGGAAAGAACATATCTAGGTAGCATGGGGATGACAGTGGGCTTTGACAGACTGGTGGCTAACACTGGACATGTGAGCCCATGAAGTCTTGAGAGGAATTGGGGGTGTTTGGGATCTGTTTGAAACAAAACACTACAAGAAGTAGTATTATAACCTTTAGCAGAAATAGATGATTTATGTTCTTAAAAGATCATTTCGGTTTCTTGTTTGAAGCAGAGTCACATGCATCCCTATGACTCATTACATAGCCAAGGTGACCTTGAACTCCATATTCCCCCTTTTACCTCTTAAATGCTAAGATTACAAATGTGTATCATCACATCTGGTTTTATAAGGAATTAGGGGGTCAAACTCATAGCCTTATGCATGTTAGACAGACAGACATTCTCCAAACTCATCCATATCCCCAACCTAAAATTTAGCTTTTGAGTAGACAAGGCATGGTAGAGTTCAAGGATTAAGGAGTGAGACAGGTCAACGATAGGTAGATAAATCATTTGGGGCACTTGATCAAAGACAGCAACTTTCCATAGCTGAAGAGACTGGAGTAAGACAAAGTAAGAGATCTGAAGCAAAGTAAGGATGTCCATGCTCTGTGCTGTCACCTAAAGTCATGCTGATGTCCATGGGTAGGACTGCCACCAGGGACTGTATTAGTGTTCCTGGATTGTACTCCAGAGGGCATGTGGATGTCTGTGGCCTGTGCTGCTTCCAAGGATCATGATGGTGTCCATGGCCCATGATGCAGCAGAGGGTTGTGCTGATGTCTGTGATCTCTATTGCCACCAGAGACCATGCTGAGGTCCATGGCATGTGCTGATGAAAAAGGCCATGTTGAAGTCTATGATCTGTGTTCTGGCTGACTGTAAAGGGTAAGGAAGCTACTTTTGCAGTGGTATCAGTGACTGTAGACTCATAGTTGAGAAAGAGACATAGAAGGCCTCTGTGTCAACCCCTACCCTGACCCCCCCACCACCAAAATAACAGCCTAGACAGAAAACCGTTGAAGAGAACTCTTTAAAATTGTGGTAAGGATGCTGAAGCATGTAGCTCTCCACAACTGATGGTTTCTGGCAGAGCTATGGGTGAGGAAGGACTCAATTTTTTAAGGGGTTAGCCACTGGGAGTTTGGCTATGCTCCAGTGACTATAGGCAATACAAATTGGACTTTTGGTTTTGTTTTCCTTTCTTCTTTAGAGGGCAGGGGGCACATCAGAAGGATAGGAAGTGGACCTGGGAGGAATGGGAAGTGACTGTAATCAGAGTGTACTATATAAAATTCCCAAATAATCAATAAAAATATTACGTCGGTAAAAGAAATCTAACCCAAGACATAGCTCTATTATCAAAATAGGTGACCTTCCACCATAAACAAGAGAAAATATTCAGATAAACTCTTTTGAGCAAAGATGGAATATAGTCAAGAGATACTATGGACAGAGAAACAGAATAGACTGTAGAAAAGTCACAGAAATAAAACCAAATGGAAGTCACAGTACTCTGGTCATCAGCATCAGCATCAGCCTGGCAAACACACAGACTTACATGAGAATGACTGAAGTCAGATAATAGTTGCTAAGGAGGAACAGGAAGATGAGCAGCATGTGTGCTGGTCTCTGTTTTCCTTGAGAACGAAAACTAATAGCTGAGACCTCCATCATTTTACCTTTTTAAACAAATGGTTTAAATTTAGGGTAACTTTACTTGAAATATAAATAAATTTCTTTTTCTGTCTTTCTCTGTGTTTTGGTTTGGTTTGAGACAGAGTCTCATGTATCACAGGCTGGCCTGAAACTTCTTATATATATGAGGATGCCCTGACGTTTAATCCTCTTGGCTTCACCTCCTGGATTACAGATACATGCTACTACATGTAGCTTAAACACTAATGTTTATCTTGAGTAAGAAATATATGACCTGAAGTTCACTGGTTCTTTAGGTTCTATGGTCATTGATATTTTTTGCCATATAAGTATTAGTCTAATTTAATAGTTGTTAGTTTTTTCTTGTTGTTTTATGATAAGTTTGGAAAAAAGCAACTTAAGGAAGGAAGGGGGTTGTGTTAGTTCAGTTCAAGGTTCAGTTCATCATGGTGGGGAAGTCAAGAGAACAGCAGTGTGAGGTGGCTGGTCATATTATGTGCACAGTCAGAGGAAGAGAACAATGAAAGCTCAAGTGCCAACACTCACCTTATTTTCTCCATCCATACAGTCCAGGGTCCTTATCTCAAGGAATGGTATTACCCATAATGGGTCTCTCAATTTCAATTATTGAGATTAAACCCACAGGCATACCCAGAGGCCCATCTCTCAGGTGGATTCTGCCAAATTGGCAATCCATGTCAACCGTCACAGTGGTGTATATATAGTTACCTTTGGAGTACATATGTTACACACAGGGGTTATGCATGCATATTGCCTTGTCTATTCTCATTGTCTAAGAGCTTGTATATCTAGGATGGCATAAACCAGGCTGGTTCTGGATTGTGCATTACTTAGTTTTCCCTCTCCTTTGCCTTACCTATACTTTCTTCATTTGCACATAACAGTTATGTCTTATGCCTACAAAACCAGCTGATGTCACGAAACACCAGAGAAAGTAAGCAAAACATCTCATTTAGGTGTAGTGTGCACTCCATAACTTCCTCTTAGGTTATTGGTTCTTAACCTGTTGGTTGCAACTCCTTTGGGGGCCAAATGACACTTTCCCAGGGATTGCCTAGGACCATTGGAAAACAGATATTTGTATTATGCTTCGTAGTGGTAGCAAACTTACAGTTATAAAATAGCAAAGAAAAGAATTTTATGGTTGTGGTCACCACAGCATGGGCAACTCTAATAAAGTGTCACAGTGCTAGGAAGGTTGAGAACCACCTTCGTAAGCTATCCAATCACTTGTATAACTTGGATTACAGATACAAACAAATGAATCAGTTCTTTCCTTTAGTTTGTTGCTAGATTCAAGGTATTTGCATATCCATTTTTTATCATTTGGACAATCTTATAAAACATGAGAAACTTTTGACTATTTATAGGAATAAGAAGTTTCATGACTTACTGATAACAACAAAGAAGGAATTAAGACAACATTATATTCTATTAAAAATAATTATGTAGAGCTAGGTGCTTGAGAGGTAGTAGAACCCTATCCCATTTGCAGCATTGCATAAACTTGGCATAGCTCTGCAATCCTAGAATCCCAGAACCCTAAAGGTGGAAAGGACTCCAAGCTCATCTCTGGTTATTCAGTAAGTTGGAAGCCAGCAGTTGTTCATTATTTAGAAATTGTTCTTCTCTTCTATGTTTGGCTGTGCAATGATTAAGCTAGTTATATAACTGTCTAAAGGTCATTAATTTATATTAGCAGGTATGGAAGAGGTCACTCTAAGAGGATAAAGAAGTGGATGGTTCATACTATCTGGTCTGAGGAGCACACAACCTGTTCTGAAATCTAACCAAGCATAGCTCTGTGAAGGCCACTCCTTCCTGTCCCTTTAAGTCATCGCTCTCTGTGCTGATCCCCATAATTTTGAATGATGGTTTAGTGTTCATTTATGGCTATGATTATGATTAAAACACAATTAATCTCTGATAATGCCCTGTCTACACTGCTTACTAAATCAGAACTTCCAGGGGCATTTTACTTTTATTTAATTTCTGCAGTAAATTCATGTGAGTCACCAGCAGTGATGTTGGCTTGACTTTTCCTTTATAAAAGTTTGAGTCATTGTGTGGCTCTGAGACAAATCCCTCCCGGTGTTTTAGTGTTCAGCTCTAAGCTGATTAATGGTGGGCCATACTTAATGTATTTGTAGCATACTTAAAGATAGCTCATGACTGTTAAAGGAAGAGCCAGCCTTTATACAATTTAAGAATCTTCTTACTCTAAAACCTGCAGACTAGATGCTTCCCTCTCTCTCACCCAAATTGTTTTAAAAATACTTACTTAAATATTCATAAAGGTTTTTTCATGGAAATTCACAAAAATCCACCAAAAGATACAAGACTTTATGTTTCAGGAACAGGTGGATAAGTCAGTGATATTTTCTTAAGGAGATCCCCTGAACTGTAGATAAGTTTGCTTCAAGGTTCTAAATGAGGCAAATCACAAATAAATTGACCTTAAAATTCCCAAGAATTATTTTGAGTATTAAGGAGAATTTGATTATTAGTGAGTCTTGAAATACTAAATGGACCATATTAGAGAGGTTGGGCTTCCACTATACAGTCTCATTACAGTTTATATGCAGACAGTTACCATCATCGGATGGCCTTCATCAAAATGAGGGAGGTGCTTCAGGCCATTCAGAATCAGTAAGATACTAGCTATACTTGAGTTACATGAAGTCATCAACAAGGATGTTAAGAAGTCTCATCCTAGCAGTTTGAAAATCTTCAATATGGAGTTGTTATCAGCAGATATAAGCATCTAATGAATTACCTGTTCATTATTGCTGCAGCTTAAGTCTGGAGCGACTTACTCCCTGCTTGTCTGTTGTGCTTTCACTGCTGCTGTGCTGACTCACAGTGAGCTGTGAAAGGCAGGTATGATTCCCATCACGCCTAGCAGGGCCTCCCCGCATGCACAAGCTCCACATATGGACCACACAGCCTATGCAGGATAATAGAGAGCTGCTGGCCATGGCTTGGTTCATTGCTGTTTGCAACATTTTTAATAATTAATTGGGTAATGTGTAGATCAATGGCTAATGATTAAATTTGATCAGTGAGCTGAGTTTGTAGGCAATAGTGTAATTTTAGCTGAGCTCTCAAACATGCTCATATAACTCAGCTGCATGGAAGTAACTCACAGAAGCTGAACTGTGTCAGCGATCAGAGAGGAATCATGTGCTCAAGAAGCAAGTGCAGCCCTACATATGTGTATCACTAATGTGCAACTTTGATAATCTTCCCAGATGTGTTTCTGTATAAAGTGCAGGGTGGTATGCAAAGAGCTTGAACATTGTAACAGATGTCTGGTAGAGTTAGGGAAAGTTAATATCGCCCTGTACTATAGTGAAAAAGTTTTCATGCAAAGGAAGTTGATGTTATTCATATACATATCTATTGCTGGCTCTATCGTTAGCTGTCATCTATATCTACCATCTGTTTATCTACTTGTCATCTATCAATAATTTATTATACACTTTACCATCTATCTATTCATCTGTCACCTATATCTTCTGCCTATTATTTACCTATAAACCTGTCCATCATCTAGCAAGTTGTCTGTCTTTCTATGTGACTAACACTCATCAGACCCACTCATTTTCTCTGCCACGATTCTACAAACTAAAAGATTTTATGTTAAAATATACACTAAAGGATAAATATAAAATATAATTAGATAAAATTATCTTGACATGCAAGATTTTGAAAGAATACTCGGGTGTATGGACCTTTAAAGGTTACGAAGATCAGCAATAAAACCAATTGTGAAACGAATAATTGCCAAGTACTGTCTGAATGCTTTCCCAGTCCACAGAACATTTCACCTGACAAAAGGCTTATTCCCCTCTTTAAGCAGAATACCCTTTTGGCACCTGAAGGTGAACAGCTACAAATATCTTTAAACAGTATGTGTCATTTTGCCATTTAGGAAGTCAGTTCATACACAGATTAGGTTTTCTAACCTGTAGCTTTGAATTAGCATCCTATGAAGTACACCATCTCTGACATGCTGTGGATGTATGTTTTATCAGTTCAATTATTTTAATGATAAATTTCCTTTAGAAACTGGAAGGATCTGTTGACAGACAAAACCAGAAGCTCACAATGGACTATTTAGACTTGCAAATGATGGAACATTTAATTATTCCAAAGTAGCATCCCCCAGTTAGGGTATGATCATTGAATCCATCATCCTTCAGTTTATACACAGGACACATTTATCACGTCTCTCCCAGACAGGAGCCAGTCAGCTAAATATAGATTTGGGGACCATCCATTTCAGCTGCATGTTTCATCAAAGACCCGGAATTTCATTTCTTTGCCATTATACAGATAAAATTTTTATAGACGATGTGATAAGACTATAAGGGAAAGCAGAGTGCAAGGGAGCTCCAAGAGTGAGATAAACATGGGCTCTGTGGAAGACCCTGCTCCTACAGGAGAAAAGTGAGAGACAATGTCAGCATTGTCACTCTAGGGGACAGTTTATGTTCTCTGCCTGTGGTTTTTAAAGATGAGTGGGAGCTGAAGGTGTGGTTCCATAATAGAGCTCATTCTTTGCGTGTTTCAAATCCTAACACCAAAACAACCATAGTAACTATACAAAGGTGGTTTGGGTACTCTGCATTGGTTTGCAAGTTAGTTTTTATTTGGACTCAAGACAGTTAGCACAGTCAGGAAATACTTGAATTCTTGCTGCCAGTCTTCAAATACTACAAAAAAATTTTGTGTAATTCATTGACTTATTTCTGCAATTTTTTTTTTAGGTAAGATCAAGGCTGACTTTAAACTCCATACAAAGATGAATGTGACCTTTGAACTTCTGATCTTCCTGTCATTTCTTGAGTGCTGGGAATATAGGTGTGTGCCTCCACACCTTATTTATGCAATTCTGGCGATGGAACCCAAGGGCTTCATCCATGTTAAGCAAGGACTCCTGCTTCTCTTTGTGTTTGTGAGTGTGTAGGGGGGCAGGAGAGTTGGTCTATTTATGTATCTATCTATGTGTCTATGTATCTATCTTTCATCTATCTATCCATCCATCCATCCATCCATCCATCCATCCATCCATCCAGTCTGTCTGTCTGTATGCTGTCCGTCCATCCATCCATCCGTCCATCCATCTATCCATCCATCTACCTAGCTGCTTTTTTAAAAGATGCAATCAATTAGTCTGCTAAGAAAGATCCTGATCCTTTAAAACAGAAAGACTAAGTTGTTCTTACTGATTCCCATCCTTCAAGTCTTCTTCTTGGAGTCTTGTCTCTTTCATGTCTGAGGGCAGCTAAATATAATGAATGAAAAGAAAAAGAGAATGTTTGAGATGTGAAGTAGGGAAGTTGACATTACAGAAGTCAATGGTTTTTGCTGTTCTTCTATTGCAGAAATGGGCCAATCACAGTTCTGTGGGATTTTGTTCTAGATTTATGTAATTGATGGGTGTCCTTGCTAACAGTTGGTTATCTTCTTAGCTTGCCCTTGCCATCATAGAAGAAGAGCCTTAGTTCATTAATTTTGATAGAAATAAAAAAAATGTAAGTTACTCATTATTGTCATAGAATAATGAAAAATGTAGCTTTGTTCTTATAAAGGAAATGAAATTAACATAAGATAGATAGCATATCATTGTGATTTAACTGCCTATTCCTAAACAAAGGACATGGGAGAATAACAAGAGAACAGTTAGTGACACAGTCACCCACTCATTTTCTCATACAGGATCTGGCAAAGCAGGCTTGAGGGGAGGCAGTTGGAGAATAAACTAGGAAATCAGAGAAATGCCAGGAGAAGCACAATTACTCAATGCTTTCTCTTTCTGGAGGCCAATGGTATCAACTGTGTAAATATCATCATGTATACCATACCAAAATTCTCATCACTTTCATGGATGTTTTGCACAAATACGAAATACAGAATCAACTCTAGTAGCTGTGATTTCCGATAGCAATCAGGACACAGATCTTCCCTGGGAAGGGACACAGCGCTTTGTGGAAACTGCTACTCTGGGACTCTTTCTTCTCTAGAAGAGTGTGTAATACCTCGGCTGCACTTAAAGCTGTCTTCTGCATTCTCTTTGCTGCTGAGTCAAAACATATTATAAACATGTACTCCCAGGCTTACCCTTTAATTTTTCCCTGCATGCAGATTTTTGAAATATAGGACCTTACAATGTTCTGCATTTTGCACAGTAAAAGCAATGAACAGGAGTTGGACAGTCACAAGGCACTTTAGAAAATGAGGAAGAAAAGCATAGCCAGATGCTGTACTTAGGGTCACAGTCACCATGGAAAGCTTGCCCCAGGCACAGACTTTTTCTGTGAAAATATCTAGTGGTGGCAACTTGCTTGTGTTTCTCTCATAAAACATCACCTTCCATTTCTTACCAGTTTCAGATGACCGTTTCTATCAACTCCACTTCTCAACTACCTAGTATTTTTTCTGAGAATGTTTACACAATATCCTATTCAGCTTCTACACCACATTTCTTTCCTCAAGTCACTCTTTGACCCACTGATTCTGGAGGACCACAGTGAAGGAAACACTGACCACGCCACACGTAGTGGGCAGATCTATCCAAATGCACTTTGATATTTTCTGTTTTCATTTCTCCTCTGCCTCGTTGGCTTTTTCTTCCACGTTCCTTCTCAACTGTATACCTCCCAAAGTAGGGCAGTGATAGGCAGAAGTAAAACGGGAATAGCTGCATGCACCAGCATCCCCTCCCTCCCCTCACGTCCTGCATGAGTAGGAAGGGAGCAATTGAAAATAATTAGGCAAAGGGATTCTGGAAATGGAGGAACAAATTGCTGCTGTGATTTACCATCTCAGTGTCAGCCATAGAGAAGGTCACAGTGGAAACCTGGGCCTCTGGCCACTGATGGATTCAGAAGCTGAAAGTGAGGAAAGTGAGCAAGGAGTGTGGTCAAGACCTAGGAGGGTCAGCCCTGGAAACTTGTCAGAGGCAGAGACCCTGAGGTTGCTGAGGTCATCGAGGGTTGTAAATTGAAGCCAAAAAGACCAATCTAAGGGGCTCTGTTCTACTCGGGTTTTCAAACAGAAACCCTTTACAGCCAGGAGATGGTGATTTATGAAGGACCTAATCTTTGTCACTTCTAAGACATTACTTTTGGCTTCAAAGGGATAGAAAGGAAGACTTTAAAAGTCCCATAAAAGTATATGTGTTCCCTTGCTTCTATTAAGTAAGGATGGTTTCTTGCATCTCAAAGAATATAATTTCTCTTCTTATACATATATCGTCACACCATACACATATACATACACATGCCATACACATACCACACACACAGATACACACACGCACGCACGCACACACACACATACTCACTCACTTTTAAAATGTATTCAAAGAGCTTCCAAAACAGGAAACAGACCCTGGCCTTGTTTATATCAGATGCTCTGAAAAAAAAGAAAAGAAGAGATAAGAAAAAATTAGCTGATATACGATAAACAAGAGAAAATATGCCTTAAAAAAGAAATGGGAACTGCGTAAGCACTGATGGATCCTCCCAAGTACTTAGTTTCAGAGTAGTTTTAGACCACAGGACATGGACACTATATGTTTGCAGGTACCAATGGTTTAAAGTGACTCTGTGCTTGTACCTTCCAGGCACAGGGATAAACACAGGACTCCAATCTAAATCTGAAGTTTACAGCATGGAAACTTTTGTTTATAGATTACAATCAAATCAAAAGAGAGTTGAAAATTGTTAACCTGTAATGAGCTTTCTCTCCTGAAAAGACAATAAAGCCAACAAGAATGGCTTTCAACTCAGCCTGGAGATAAGAGGCCTTGTCAGTGTCTATAGAGACTGTTAAACTAGAACAGGGATGTTAAAAGAAAACAGTTAACTATTTGATCTGGGTTTACTTTTGGCCAACATTTAATGATGCTATAAATTTTGAGTTAATAAACATAAGTTCTTACCATAAATATTTTAGGGCTATTCATAGAATGGTCTTCAGATTCATATTTTAAAACATTTCTTGTTTTCATCAGACTAACTCATAATTACACACAGAATCACATCTGGCTCAGATAAAATGGAATAAATTAGACTTTCCCTCTTTTCTAAGACAGTCTCTACTCCATTCAGGCTGTTATAGAAAAATAATGTAGGCTTGGCAGTTTATAAACAGCAGAAACGTACTGGTTTCATTTCCGGAAGCTGGGAAATCCAAGGTTGGACACTAGGAGGTCTGGCATCAACTGAGTGAGTACCCATACACTGAAGACTTTATGTGTTCTCTCATACAGGGAAAAGAGCAAGCAAACAACCCTAGACAGTGTTATAAAAGTATGACTCATGTTCAAAAGGGATGTTCTCTTATGATCTAATAACCTTTAAAAACTCTCGAGCTCTTAACATTATTTCAGTGGAGGCTAAGTTCCCATCTTCACGCATTTCAGGGGATGCAAGCATTCCAGACACAGTAGAATCAAAACCCCAAACAAATGAACAAAACACATGATCTACAGCTAGATATCAGGTGACAAAGGACAACATGCTTGAAAGACAGTAGACAAATGAGATGGCACCATGTTTAGCCTTGCTGGTGCCCTGAGAAGACAGATAAGTGATGGTCTACAATCAGCTGTGCTGTCATCCCAGAGAAGGCAGACAATTAGGGAGCTCCATGATTGCCTCTTCTGCCATGCTAATCTGTTTAAAGTATGTTCAAGAAAGAGGAATCCTGCTGGAGCCTGGAAGATTCACTAAGCTAGTAACATAAAGCCATGGAGAGCCAAGTAACCAGAGTCCACAATGAGGCACTCACAGAGGGGAGAGCTGTGCAGAGCAGACAGCTGACTCTGAACTTGTGCAGAGTCTTCTCCACTGCCAACTAAGTCACAAAATCAAGTATGGATAAGTTCAAATATCAGGAAGGATAGAGGGTATGCAAGGGTATCCTTAAAAAACAATTCAGTAGATCAAAAGTAATCAGTGAGAGGAAGGGAGGGAACAAAGAATATGGAGGAGAAATGGAAAGAAACAAAAATGAAAGATTTATATTGATACTTACATGTAAGTGGTTTAAATATCCAATGAGAACACAATCTATTGGAATGAACACAAAATTCTAGCACAACTATATGCTGCCTACTGGATATACACTCTAAGTGCAAAGGTACAAGTGGTTTTAAAAGCACTGATATTGTAAAATACCATATTGATACTAATTGTTGAAAAGCTGGAATTTTTATATTAGAATTAGAAAAAAAATTTGAATTCAAGGCAAGTAACAGTAATGGAGATTTTTAACAGGGCTATTCTGTAACGATAAGGGAGACAGTCAATAACAATCCCCAAATTTTAAAAATGGACTGAAAGACTTAAAAACACATGAGAGGAAAAAGTGGAAGGGTGAAAAGCAAAAGCAGAGAAGTGGGCAATGGTGCATAGAGGCTTTGATGTCACTCTTGATACAGAAAGAAGAGCAGTAACGATCCCATAGGGGTTGCATATCATACATTTACATTACAATTCGTAACAGTATTGAAGTCCCAACAAATTCATTTTATGGCTGAGGGGCGCCACACCATGAGAAACTATATTAAAGGGTCAAAGCATTAGAGAAGTTGAGAACAGCTGAGTTTGTACAACATTAAAACCAATTTGGCTGATTCGTACACAGCACTCCGTCAGTCATGCAGCATAAATTATACATATTCACCAAGATAAACTATATTCTGCCACAGAATGTCTCAATCAGCAATACAAGAAACAGGACTCACATTGCATGATTACAATAAAATCAGAAATTAATCACAGAAGGTATTTGTAAAGTCGATGAGAAATAAAATATATCTGCCAAGAAAACATGGCTAGAGCTATTCCCTCAAAGAAAGCTCTAGAACAGACTGCTTCTCTTGCATTCTTTCACATGTATGAGGAATGAACACCAAGACAGTCTCCCCGGGAGCACTCATATAAGACCCTGAACAGTACCTCAGAGAACTGAACATAGTAACACACAGAAGTGGAATTGTGGCACATGCCTGCTTGAAGGAATGCTATGTGGATTTAACATTTAAGAAGAAGTCAACATGATTCATCATATTAATAACCACAAAGGTAAGGACATAAGGTCATTTTAGAAGACACAGAAAAACCCTTGACTAAAATCTAACATCCACATTTGTTTGACAAAAAAAAAAAAAAACACTGTTGGCAAGACAGATCAGTCCTTAAAGTGTTAGTCTTGCAAGTTTGAGGATTTGAATTTAATCCCCAGAATCCACATTTAAAAGACAGGCCTGGTATTATAAATTTGTAATCTAAGCACTGAGCAGGTAGAACCAGGAAGAGCCTTGGGTCTCATGGTCACCTTCAGTCAAAACACAAGGTAGATGGTTCCTGGAAAACAACAGCCAAAGTGGTCCTCTGACCTCCACATGCATCTATACATATGCAACCTCTCACTCCCCCTTACCTTTATAGGCACAAAGCAGAATTCTCTAGGTTGGGAGGAAGAAGCATTTATGAAAAATTCAAAGCTAGTATCTTCTTTCAAGAAATAGTCAGAAAATTAATAAGATGGCTGTAGACAATAGTGCCTGACTCTTTGAGGAGGACAGCAGAGATTAATAAGGGTGTGGTGCAGCCTAATTTTTATTGTTAGGCATGACTGGGCATATTCTGAATCCCACTAAGCCTAAAAGTCCAAACTATTTCAAGAACTGTTGTGACTGCCTTCAGAAGTACTGTCACTGAGTGCTGGCTTCTGAGTCATTACTTCTAAGTTTCTGAGTTAATCTGAGATCTGTGATAACAATGGGCATAATTTCCAGACAATATACAGATTCTTCAAACTATTTGACTAACATGATATAGCCTTTACACCATCCTCTGGAAGATGTTAAGCAAAGGTTACCATCCCATCTAGGGATGGAAGGAAAGCAAATGAACAAATCCATAGATACTTACTATGTATGTAAAAGCAAGGGACTGTGGGAATTAAACTTAGAACCTGTAACCATAATAAGGGCATGACTAGCAAAATTTCATAGAGTTGAAGATGGCATTATTTATTTTTACTGTGATAAAAGTCTTGACAAAAGAAACTTAATTAAGGAAGGAGAGATTTGGTTCACAGTTTGTGGGTACCTCCCCTATGACAGGGAAGTCATGGACAAGAATATAAAGCAGGTGGTCACCTGGAATCAGTAGTCCCAGTGTAGAGAGAACTGAATGCGAATGTTTAGCTGACTTCTCCTTTTTATATAGTCTGGAGCTCTAGTCCATGGAATGGTGCACTTACATTTAGAGTAAGTATCCCCACCTCAATTAATCAAATCTAGAAATGCTTCCCCACACACATTGACACCCCCCCACACACATTTATAAATGCTTACTTCCTTAATGATTCTAAATCTCATCATGTTGACAATGAAAGTGGCTCAGTTAGGGTTTCTATTGTGAATAGACACCATGACTCTTACACAGTCAACTCTTTTATCTTACAAAGGAAAACATTTCATTGGGGCTGGCTTACAGTGCAAAGGTTTAGTCCATTATCATAATCACAGAAAACATGGCAGCACACAGGCAGACTACATAGCAGCATATTTTCCCCGAAAGTTGGGAGGAGCAAAGGAGGGAGGAGTAAAGAGAGGAAGAGGAGGAGTAAGGAGAGGAAGAGGAGGAGTAAGGAGAGGAAGAGGAGGAGTAAGGAGAGGAAGAGGAGGAGTAAGGAAGAGGGGAAGAGAGGACCAGAGAGAAGGGAACGTGGCAGCGAATGTGTGCATGTCCCTCGCAGTCAAAGGTAGTTGATATATCTAGGTTGGATATTGGGTTACACCTCCAATTTTGTGGGCATCTTGTTATTGAACATTACCAAACATATGAAGCCTTTGGATAATCTAAGTATCAGAGTCTCATTTCTACCAGGTCCATGTGGATGGCAGGATGGTCTGGCCTCAGCGCAGTCTTGTGGAGACAATGTGGGAGATTGGCAGAGCCATCTTCCATGCTGGCATCTCGTGGGTACCAGGGCCAGTGTTCTGGCCCACTGGCTTGAGCCACAGTAGCAGCAGCAGTGAGAACATGGCGGCTCCATAACACAAGCAAGATTGGGAGCCGCCATTTTAAAATAATTACTTCAACAAGACTCTTTGCTGGAGAGACAGCAAAGAGTTCTACATCTGGATGGACAGGCAGCAGGAAGAGAAAGACCTAGGCCTAGATTTAGCTTCTGAAACCTCAACGCCCACTGCTGTGACATACTTTTTCCAACAGGTCCACATCTCCAATAATGCCACTCCCTATGAGTCTCTGAGGGCCATTTTCATTCAATCCACCACTGAAGAAGAACCATCATATATACCTATCTGTTTTGCAAAGAATGAGTAGTACAAATGTGGTCACTTTAACAGGATACAATTTCTTCTTATAAGTTATTGAAGGGTTGTACTAGCTATCCCCTTCTGGCTGAAGAATTACTTAAAGATCTTGAGTCATACTTGAATTGCATTAATCACATATTTTAGAGAAACTTACACTAAAATAAGAAAAAGGAATGCTATTGGAATGCCACGTTCTGCCAGAGGCCTCATCATTCTTCAAGCCAGGATTTAACATTTCCCTGCTTCCAAATTACACCCCTGTCTCCAACTAGGAACCTTTTTTACTTTTGCCATCTGTTTTATAAACTAACCTAGTGATCACAAGTGGAAAGTTGTTAACTGTGCCTACCCTTGTGTGAAAGTTCACAAATAATAATCTTAATTAGCAGCAGCAACTGTGTGCTAACTCTTCATTCCTGAGCTCATGCGCTAACACGGCAGGGAATCTGGTAACCTATTATATTAATTTGCCTACTTTTATAGCTATGGTAACAACTGCACCAAGATGATGGGATTGAAATGTCATCTGATTCATGTCCAAAGCAGTAGCATTTATCTGAATCTGACCTTGGATATACACAGTAGGTTCCTTCCATACTAACTGTAAATTTCTGTACTTTTAATAAATGACCTTTAATGGTGCTATTGTGGTAAGAGTAGTCTATTTTGTGCTGTGCAGCCAGGTCCAAGACACACAGCAGTTATATGGCAAAACATTTCCTGGGGAAGTGTTATACACACATGTATACTCACCCTAGATAGGAAGCCCACAACAGACCAAAGTATGGGTACTACCAAAATTCAATTTAGTCAACAATGAGTTTTGTTGGAGTTACTTACAGAAATATGGATAAGGGGTTACTTATCTTAAAGACAGAAACATTACCAAAGTCCACACAGCAAGTGTGAAAATGCACAAAAGCTGGGAAACTGTAGTACACTGCTCAGTCTACAGGCAGCTCAACAAGTTGGAGAGTGTCCCTTCCAAGCAAATCTAATCAGTCTAAAACTCTTCGGTCTGTTTTCTGCAACAGAAAACAGTCTGTTTTCTGTTCGGTCTGTCTAGTCTTAAAGGAACACTTAGCTTTTATTATTTACTCTGTGGGGGGGGGAGAGATAATGAATCTAGTCAGTTTCAGGGACTTCCTCCAGCTGTTTTGAGTTGTTTACCTCTCTGCTTGAAATGCTTCTCTACAGAATGAAATGCAGAGAATCTACAGAGATTCTCTACAGAATCTCAGAGAAAACTGTTAAACATATAGATACCTTGCCTCTGCCATTTCAAAGTGCTTGGAGAATACTAGGATTCAGTGGCTTTAGAATACAACAAATGAGTTATTCTAAAGAATGGCAAAGTTGCTATTTGGGAGAACAAACATCTACAGAGGGTGAATTTATTTCCTGTGTTTATTGATTTATACCTGCAATAAATGTTTATTGAGATTTTTGTTGTTTGTTTTGAGACAGTCTCCTATACACCAGGTCAATAAGAGACTCTAATGGCATTCAAGTAATGACATGAGAAATTGTCCTATTGCTTCTACACATACATGTTTATCCATGCATGCTCTCCAAACATGTGAGGATGCCCTACACACACACACACACACACACACACACACACACACACACACTTACTAATTACTTTTAAAGTATAGGTTGGTCGTGGTTGGAGTCCAAACCAGAGGCTACATGTGTTATAATGGTGACAGAGGTCAGAGAGCCAAGCAATGGCTATGGAGAAGATACAAGAGTCAGGTCACTGAAGTCCTAGAACATGGCAAATGAGAAAGGCTGAAGAGACAAAAGCACTTCCAGTTAGCAACTCAGTTGATACTGTTTCCATGTGTTTATTTTAAGAGCTCTGGAAAGGGGATAGGGCAACCAGTAAATGGAAATCTACTTTGTCCATTTGACTTTCTTGATGGAAGTGTTAAGTCACAGCTGAGTATGTAGATTTGAACTCTGGGATGAGAATATAGACTGGGTAGACCAATTTCAGAGTCACAGTCAAATAGACAGTAGATAAACTGGAGAAGTACCCAACAGCAAGCAGTGTAGAAAGGGATAAAAGTGAACCTTGGCTAAAACACCAAAGAACATCCTATGGGGACAAAAGAGAGACTGCAAGAAAGACTAAGGAGGGGCTAGAGAAGTGAGCTAACTCCTGGGAGAAAAGTGTCCCAGGAGCAGAGACAACTGGGTTTCCAGAAACCAGTCTACAAATCTGTGTACTAGTTGGATTTAGGAGCGTGGTACTAGCTTCTTTGGTGAGGATCTTTCACCAAAATGGTTATAAAAGGAACTATGCATCATTGAAATAAAGAGGGACAAAATGGAGACAGTATATGAAACATTTCTGAGGAATTATAAGAGGAGCAGAGCAATGGCTGAGAGGTGAGGAGGAATGGATATTTGCCATCTTTCTTGTTGTCATGACAAAGTACCTGACAAAAGCAATGTAAGGAAAACAGGGTGTAGACATAAATTTTTAGCAACGTACTTTTAATAAGAATTCAACTTCTCCTCTAGCCCACCATCCAGCTGAGGTAGTGGAAGAGAAAAGTTATTAGGATATGGGGGAAATGGGCCTGTTCATCAATAGTTCTTTGGGGGGAAGCTCAATCTTCTTGGGTAGTTCAGTCCTGTAGCAAACACCAGACACAATTCAGCAGCTGTAGACCAGTTCTCCATGCAGGAGAGACCCCAGACATGAACTGGTGGCCACAGTACAGTCCTTTCAGCAAGCAGACACCAGGCAGCTATAATTCAATCCTGAAGAAGCTTCCAGGCTTGCCAACTGGCCTGAGGCAAGGCCACAGAAGTGGCAACTGCAGCAGGAACCTCACAAGCAGTTCTTGGTCGAGTTTCTCTCAGTGTCAGAGTTATCACAAGTTGAGCTCAACAAAGCTAGGTAAGATGAACGAATACATGCGTGTCTTTAGCAAGGAATAGCGAGGCTGAGCAAAACAAACCAAAGTTCAGTGTTTGTCTCCCACTGTCTGTGGAGTGATTATTTATACTCCTTTATCCTGGGTCATTTCATGTGTTTGCTATATCCAAAATATCCTTTCACCTGTGTCTGCTTCAGGACAACAGTCTTTTATATGTTTGCTTCATCAAGACGTTCTTACACCTGTGTGCCCCAGCAAACCATTTGACATAACTAACTTTACAAAGAACTAGAAGTTTCCACGTCAGAATGGTTTTCTTAGGCTCCCAGCATGAAGGGATATAGTGTCTCAGAGAGAAAGGCACAGTGGGCAAGAACAGGAAGCTTCTGGTCTCAGTGCAACTGTAGGCAGAGAGCAGAGAGTGAAGAGGAAGTGGGGCCAGGCTATAAAACTTCAAGGCCTACCTGCTCTCCCCCAGCAAGGCTTTGCTTCCTAAAGCTTCTATAGCCTTCCAAAGTTGCACAACCAGCTGGAGCCTGTGCATTCAAACACTTGAACGTCGGAAGGACACATCATAGTCAAACCACAACAGATGAATGTAGCGTGATGATTAATTTTTGTCAACTTGACAGAGACTAGATTCATCTGAGAAGAAGAAACCTAAGCTGAGAAAGAGCCTCCATCAGACTGATCTGGAGGCAATTCTGTGGAGCATTTCCTTGATTAATACTGATGTAGAAGGATCCAGCCCTCTGTATGCACTGCTGCCCTGCAGAGGTGGTTCTGGGTTGTATCAGGAAGCAGACTGAGCAAGTCATGGAAAGCAAGCCAGTAAACAACATTCCTTCATGGTATCTGTATCAGTTCCTGACTCTAGTTTCCTGTCTTGAATTCCTGTTCTGACTTTTCTTCATGTTAGACTATAAACCTTTCCTCTCCAAGTTGCCTTTGATCATGGTGTTTATCACAACAAAACTAGGGGAGATGTCAATTTTAAAGCAAGGAAGATTTGACCATGTTCAGGAGCTTAGGAGAGAAGCTGATAGGGAGTGAGGAGAAAGGCATGGGAGGGGAACACAGTTGAGGAATGAGGAGTGAGGAGCAGGCAGGACTCAGCACCAGCACCTTGCTCTGCTCTTGAGTTCCCACCCACTGCAGATTTGACACAGTAAATGTGCTCCAGCCCACATCTCCTTTTACAATGAAAAGGACTTTTTAAACATTATTTTTGCTTTCAGAAATAGTTGGCAAAGGATAAGTCACTTAATTTATAATTCAATATGATTTATCAGCAATCAGCATCCATACTCAGGAATTTGGTAAAATTGAGAACATCCACTCACAAATTGTTTTCAAATGCACTAAAATGTTTATGAATGCTAAGTTTACAATGCTGAGATGATATTACATTTTACATACATTTTAGTATTTACTACATTTGAGTTTCATTATCTCTGTTTTGAGTCCAATGATTTTTTTTTTTTTCTGGATGAAGAAATAAATGATTGTCATTACTTAAATAGTTTGCAAGTCCCAGGCAATCTGATCCTCAGCTTAATGGCTGGGATGCTCCTGAGGTGGTAGGAAGGCACTGAGACAGCAGAAGCTGGGAGGGCTAGTGGTAGACTCTTTTTCCTTTGTCCAGGAGAAAAGGATAGAGGGACAGACATCTTGAGATGCATGTTAGAAAATTCCCCTCTCTTTCCTCTCTGCATATTGAGATGGAGCCATACCCTCTCTGTGCTGTGACTTTGAGTGCATATGTGAGTGTGTATGAGAACAGGTGCACATGTAAATATGTGTGCTTGTCTGTGTGCCCACATGTGCATGTGTGTGGGTATGTGTGCACATGTATGAGTGTAGATGTTTCAGTGAAATGGTGGGCCCCTGCTGTTCCTATGAAATTGTTTTGGCAACTAGCATACTCAAGGTGTGTCTGTGGGTGGTGCTAAGAGCTCCTTGGCTCCTTGCCATTCTCCTACTCCTCCCCCACCATGTGGCCATTCCTTCCATTGGTAAGTGGAGCCTGAGCAGATTCTAAGAAACTTCAGCTGTCCAGGAGAAATCCAGGTCATGCTTTCCCACTTGCCTGGCTTGCCTCAAAGTGAGTCTTTTTGCTACATTCTCCCATGCTAGGGCCAGTCAGGACATTCTTACTCTGTAACAACTTCAGACTTTTTCCTTTAAAACAGTCATTTAAGAAAACAGGAGAAAATATTTAAATATAAATTTTTATACTTTCTTTTCCTTTTGTGTAAAAGCACCACAAATTCCCCCATGTAACAACTGGACAATTCAGTTATAAATATTAAAGTACTTCTATTCATATGTCACCCTAAGAAGGTGCTGCTTTATCCATCAAGGAAGCACAAAACAAACCACAATGAGATACAATGTTACCATGGTTAAAATAGCAAAACAATTTCACTTCCGTTATAAATAGCCAAGTGAGGATGTAAATGGATAGATCATTTCAATTGTGTGGAGATCCTAAAAATGACCTAATTCATCTTAGCCTCCAGACATTTCACTCCTGAGTACATTCCCAAAGGAAATAAAACCAGCACCCCAAAGAGGACTACATATCTAGGTGTTTCTGTGCACAGCAGCCAAGATACAGAATCTATCAAAGTGCCTGGAAAGAGATGAATGGATACATAAAATATGGTATACAGACACAGTGGGATATTACTCAACTGTAGAAAAGAACAGAATCCTGCATTTACAGAAAATGAATGGAAGTAGAGATTATTATGTCAAATGAAATAAGCCTGAGAGACAGATAGGCACTATACCCTCATCCATATGTGGGATGGATGCTGAAAACATCAACATGAATGCAGAATAGTGACAATAAGCTTGGAAGAGAAGTAGAGATGAGGAGCAGCTGAATAGTTTCGCTGATAGCATGGAAATATCACACTGACCCCCCACAACAACATATGACACTAATGCATGTTCATCAAAACTAAAAATGAAAGGTGAGCACAGAATCTTATTACAGGAGCTGTTCTGTATCCTCCCCCCCTCTTAAAATCTTATTTTAAGCAAGTACAGTCCTTTTACATCGAGTATTTTGGTACCTACTGTGCTCTCCATCACTTTGACATTTCTCTGTGGTTAAATATATGTTCTGAAATTGTTACTATGCAGAACACTTTGGTGATTGTCTTTGCTCTTAGATATGTGCTTACATTGTTGATTGTGTTTGTTGAGTTTGTGGTCATAAGGCTCCATGTTATAAGGGTTTGTATTTTAAAGACTTTGATATGTTTTTATTTTTAAGCTGTCTCCTCCTCATCTTCTTGCTCCTCTCTTTCTCTCTCTCTCTCTCTCTCTCTCTCTCTCTCTCTCTCTCTCTCTTTCTCTCTCTCCCTCTGAAGGTCCCTTTATCTTGACTTTCAATATAAAAATTAGAGATGACTCACTGAACTTGGAGCCAGCTTGGGAAAGATCAAAATGCCAAAAATTTAATTTTGTAAAACAACTCTGTCTCCTTCAAAGTTGGACCCACTCCTGTTTTTAACCTCCATTCAATGTCTGACTCTCAAGCTCAGGCACTGATGCCAGAGAGCCCATCTCAATCATGGCACACCCTGGGTGTTCACAGGGCCTGAGTGAATTGAAGGTTACCTGTGCTGAGATCACAGAACCTAATTCTCCAAAGTCATCTCTGCTATTTCCCTCCCCTTGAAACTGTTGTGGTGCCTGTGGGACTCTGACTGAATCAACCAAACTTTCTGATTAAAATCTCTTAATTATTTAAAAAGCCACTGAACATGTATTGCTTGAAAACAGAAGGGACAGAGAAGGTACATGAGCAAAGCACACTGATATACCTACAAATATATCTATATATCTATATCTATATCTGTATCTATATATCTATGTCATCTATATCTTTTATCTATCTATCTATCTATCTATCTATCTATCTATCTATCTATCTATCTGTAATAAACTTTCTTAAACCATTACCTAAAGGGCTTTGTCACAAAATTTGCTACATCTACTTTTGGTACAATAACAAAATGTTTCAATTTTATTTTGTAAATAAAATAAGGTAACTTTTGGATAACAAAAACTAACTTGTTTCAAATAAGCATGGGATATTTTAGAATTATTATGCCATACTATATAACAAGTGATATATAAATGTTTATAGGCTGGGGGGAAACTCAGTCTGTAAAGCATAGGGTCTGGACTTTGATTCCTCAGAATCCACATAAAAAAATCCTAAGCCTGACAATAAGTCTCTATAATCCCCGTGCTGGGGAGGTGGAAACCTGCAGATCCCTGGGGTAAGTTCAGTGAGATATCTTATCTAAAAACATATGGTGGACATCAATTGAGTAAGACACCCAACGTCTATCTCTGGTCTTACTGCACCCCTATCCCACATATATAAATGCATGAAAGTTCAAAAAGCCTTTTTTATCTTAACATTTCTCTCTCTCTCTCTCTCGCTCTCTCTCTCTCTCTCTCGCTCTCTCTCGCTCTCTCTCGCTCTCTCTCGCTCTCGCTCTCGCTCTCTCCCTCCATATAGATGATATAGATATAGATAGATATAGATATGCATGAGTACATACTTGTGTGTGTGTGTGCATATACACAGATGATGTCAGAGGTTCATATTAACTGCCTACTTCCATTACTTTCATTTTTTGAGCAACCAATCGCCTGGTCTGGCTCATCAGCAAGTTTTAGGGATCAACCTATCTCTGCCCTACCCTATTACTACGGTTGTAGGTGTTACAGGTGCACACTACTATGCCTAGCCTCTAGTAGGTGCTAGGGATTGAAATTAGATAATTATGTTGGCATACCTGGCACTTTACCAACTGAGCATCTCTCCAGTTCTTCCACCCCTGGCCAAACAAAACAAAACAAAACAAAACCACCACCACCACCACCACCACCACCACCAACAACAACAACAACAACAAAAAACCACGTGTTTTTCTTTATTTTCATTAGTGCCCTGAGCAGAGTGTATAGGGTTATAAAGTCTTAAGTTCATTGTTTTTGACCAGAGGCTATTGTAACATTTCCAGATGGGGGAAGAGAACCAGGTACAACTGTTCTGGAAAGGTCACAAGCCTGTGGATAGAAGAGAATTAAAAGTGCAGTTCTGAATGACCAACACACAATGCTTTTGTGGTAGTTTTCTGAAGAGAATGTTGGATCAATATAAAACCATGTCCAATTGGCAGTGATGTCTAAAATAACTTCAGATCTGGCTTCAGAAAGAGCTTGGAGAGAAAAAAAAGAATTACACAAAGAAGCGTATGGGCAACTAGAAATTTGTCTTTCATAGAATAAGTCTTGATAACAGATAATTCATTCACGGAAGCTTCTGAAAGTATTCAGCATGGTTGTCACAGAAGTCTAGAATAATGAGAAAAGGGTATGGGTCTGAATTCAGTCTAAAACACCATTCTGAGGGCTGGGAAGATAGCTGTCAGTAAAGAGCTTGTCTTACAAGCATAGGATCTGAATATGATTTCCAGAACCCATGTTGAAATGTTGGTTGTAGAGGCACATATACTTGAAATCCTGGTGCAGAGGAGCAGAGACAGGTAGATCCCTGTGGCCTGATGTCCAGGCAGCCTAGACTACTTGGAGTATTCCAGGCCTAGATTGGCAGCACTAAAGGAATCATATATAAGGATGGCCTCAGGCCACTACATGTATGCAAACAAATGTACATGCACACATTCATGAGTGCCTGCACACACACACATACACACACACACACACACTTGCCATTTGACATAAGAACTTGGAATTGTATGAATTTTATAAACCATACACATGACTGTCCCTTCATTTCCTAGGATTTATGCAGTGACTAGAGCACCATTAAAGACAATCTCTGAAGGTCAGAACAATGTGAACAGCCTGTATGTGTGCACTGTCAGCTAAATAAGCCATGGGGCTGAAGGGATAGGCCTGGAATTCTTCCACAGAGTAGGCCTGGCAAATTCCCATGAAATTAGGTCACTAGGCAAGTGTCCCAGGGCTGGCAGCATACTTAGGATTCTTACTTAATCTCCCTTCTAAGTGTGTTTTTTAAGAGTCTTTAGCACTTAGAAATTTTGCTAAGGTAGTATCTGAAATAGAAGAATGGTCTGAAAGTACATCAGATGAATGCTAAGTCTGAAGAATACAGATTAGAATGCCCAGAAAAGGAAGAGGGAAGCTTAGACATAGAGACTCCAGTGTAAGGACCATTCCATTAACAAGCATTTACCACAAATGTTCAATATATCCAATACTCCAGCATCTCTGTAAGTCAGGAAGTAGAAGTCCTAGGTTGAGTTTCCATTCATTTGGAAATTTGGTAACAGCCCTAACAGGGCAAATGCACCATTTTAACCCACACCTCCCCTCTGATGCTCTTCAGAAAGATAACCTTGACTCCGGATGCAATAACTCTGGAAGCACTGGCCTGGCATACTGAATTACAAGGCTTTCCCTCTTCTGGCATCGCAGAGTTCCAATTCTGTTTTTAGATTTCTGTTTCCTGGCACTTTTGCTTTTAAACTTCTCTGAACAAATACCCACTTGAGTGCTCTTGGATACCCAATAGTGGTTCTTCATCAACAGAACCTTAAGGTCAAGTGTTTGAAACTTAAGAAATTCTCCTTTATCTTATTATGTGGTTATTCCCCACATAGCCAGTAACAATACAACTTCCTGGGGAACAGTAAGAACCTCCGGTCACTGTCTGAAGTTCCTGACAGGATGAGAAGGTAGTCCTTTGCCTCTCTGTGCTTCAGTGAAAAGATGACCCATGCTCATAGGATACACATAAAAAGATAACATCTTAGACTCAGAGTTTAACAGTGTAGGCTGTGGATTTTTTTTTTTAATTTCAAAAGGAAGTATTAGACACTGGCAACTCTAAGCTATCAGGTTAAAAGTATGTGTCACAGGGATGTCTGCTTCCTGATGAGGACACCACGATGTTACATGTACCCTCCTTTAGCTTCAGTTCACGACAGCAGAATTTTCCGTTTCTTACTAGTTTTATCTTCTTCTAATAGTGAGGAATTGTTCATGTCACGTTGTAAACCTAATTATTTGAAGAAGGTTTTTATGTCACATGTGGCTGACTGCTTATCTGTAATGTGCAGAAATACTAATCTTATTTGGAAATAACCACAAGGATCTGCTAAATTATGGATAAAGTCTGAATCACTTTATGCCTAATTATAAAAATAATGAGTAAAATATCAAAGAAATTTGTTTGGGGAATTCTAGTGAAAGAAAGAACCACTAATAATTTTCCTAATAGGACTTTGGAAATAACTATACTCCCGGTTTTATAGGAAAATAGTTTCATTATTATTAATGTTTTTAATTCCCAAAAGTTAGCTGTGATTTTTTTTGTACATAAGCTTGCTTGGAAAACAGACAAAATGATATCATTATTATGTGAATTTTATTGTCTCTCTATGAAAGCAAAAATAAACAGAAAGATTAATTTCAGATAAAGATAAAGACATCTCTGCAACTAAACAGTCCTTGGCAAATGAGTTTAATTTCCTGGGACTTGATTTCTGCATCTATAAAATAAAGAGACTGGAATTAGATCACTCCTGATGGGAATCCTGAGGGTGTGTGTTCCTCAGTCAGAGTAAACTGGAAGTCTCTCTTCTCACTGCCCTATGGAAGACTCATGGGAAGCCCGTGCCCTGGAGGGCCTCACCTCTGCTGATGCCAAATGTTCCCAATTGATTTAGCTACAGGATTGCCCTCTGGCTGCTTTATTTGACTAAATCAAAACAGCCACAATTTTGGGGAAGACTGGCTGGAAGGATAGTAAGTGCCCCAGGCCCCATAGTGAGATGTTTTGTGTACTTCAATCTAGAGAGTGAAGAGCTAAGCCAGCTTTCCTTTCCTCCCCTTTCTCCTTCATCCCAACTCACTCACTCCCCACTTTTAAAATAGGAGATAGGGTCGGTCTCCTGTTCCCACATTAACTAGCCTCAAACTCTATGGCTGAGTATGATCTTGAACTCCAGATCCTCCTGCCTCTGCCTCCTGACGCAGATAAGCATATCTTAGCTTTAGTAGGGGCTTTATGCATGCTGGACAAGAATTTATTAACTACTTCTCTAGCCCTCATTTCCCCCTTAAACGAATATTAGAATCCTATGTGTACACAAATCAAGTTACTCTTCCCAGATTTTAGATTCCATGAACATTGAAAGTCACAAATGCCACAAACATTTAAAGGGCCATAAGTTAAGTCTACCTACAACTCCTGTGTCATTTTGGCCCAAACTTTTCTTAATTAATAAACAAATCCCAAAGGGCCAAAAGAAACAGATGACCAGAGCTCTAGTCTAGACTTTTTCATGCTTCAGTAACAGTCACAGATCACTAACCACATTTACTCTTCAAGCACTGACAATTGTCACCTCACATACTGTGGCACACATTCTGAAGATGAAAGAGACTCACTAATTTAAGTTAGAGTTGAGACATAGTGTGTGATGTATGAGTTGGTTCTGTTGCTAAAGTCCTGTTCCCTAATTGGTTCTTGATCCATCAATAAAGATAGCAGAGACCAATGACTGAGGATTGGATGGGACACTTAGAGTTGGGAGAATGGAAGGAGCTGGGGAAGAAGTAATAGCTGCAGGAGATAAAGCCAACCAGCCATGTGAGTTTTCAGTTTGAGTGGCCAATGGCCACTCTATCAGATTGTGCCTGGGATGGCAGAGGAGGTTTAGCCGTGCCCAGCCAGTCATTAAGTTAGCAAAGGCCTTTTAAGATTAACTGGTGTGTGTGTGTGTTGTTGTTGTTGTTGTTTCATCCGTGGATCCAAGGGAATCTGGGTGGGAGTTGGTAGCACAGCCTGTTCCAGGGCTTAAGACTTCCTAGCAAAGGCTACACACTACAGTATGACTGATGATAGAACATTATGTGTTATAAAAAACCAAAAGCATCTGTGACTGCCAGTGTGAAGTGCCCATTCCGACAGCCTGCAGACCTGCCCAGCATTCCGATTTCACAAAAAGAACTCTAGAATTTCAGGTGTAGACCTTGATATATAGTTTGCTTAGAATTCTGTTTGCTAAAACAAACGAAACAAAACAAAGCATATAAATATAGTTTGCTTAAAAAAAGATAATGACAAAATTCTGTGACTTCCTGAGAAGAAAGTATGAATATTGATGTTTTAGGTAGACTTCAATAGGTAGAAATTAACAGTTCGTTGATTCAGGTCAGTGCTTGCTTAAGTAAGCAAGGGAGGGTCACAGACAAATGTGTACCAAGTAAGAAACAGGCTATGGGGAATCTTCCTATACTTTTCTGGTATGAAGAAACAAGTCAGAGAGCCTTCTTCTTTCCATTTCTTATCGATCCCCTCCCTTTCTTCTTCTTCTTCTTCTTCTTCTTCTTCTTCTTCTTCTTCTTCTTCTTCTTCTTCTTCTTC
>NW_021604626.1:697200-808433 GCF_004785775.1 Grammomys surdaster
TCTTCCTCTTCCTCTTCCTCTCCTCTTCTTCCCCTTCTTCCCCTTCTTCCCCCTCTTCCTCTCCTCCTCCTCTCTTCCTCCTCCTCCTCTTCCTCCTCCTCTTCCTCCTCCTCTACCTCCTCCTCTTCCTCCTCCTCTTCCTCCTCCTCTTCCTCCTCCTCCTCTTCCTCCTCTTCGTCTTCCTCTTCGTCTTCCTCTTCATCTTCCTCTTCCTCTTCCTCTTCTTCTTCTTCTTCTTCTTCTTCTTCTTCTTCTTCTTCTAACTTGAGACTGTGCTTCTGAAAATTCTTTTGGTTTGTGGGTAACTATGAGAGTTAGGCAGGCCCTCTGTTTTGTGTCAAGGAACGCTTCAATTTTCTGAGTTTCCTCAAGAACATCAATTTGCACTGTAATCCAAAAGCAAGAACTTTTTTTTTTTTAAATCTCGGTTTCCCACAAACATGCAGAGTCACCTCATTTTTAAAAGAAGTACTTGTTTTGACCTTCAAATATCTCTTCATACTTGTTCTGGGCACAAACAGTCCTTCAGAAAGCATCAGAGCTGCCTGCTGGAATCATGGTGTCCTTCCTGAAGCAAGGACTGGGGAACAGGCTGCCTCTTTTCTTCATTACCTCGTCCACCTGTAACCTTTGAACTTCATGAGACTTAAGCAAATTAAAGGATTAGATTCCATGACAACTCAAGGTAATGAAAACCTTTCTCCAGGGAATCAACTGAGCTGTAGAAAGACTAGATGTGAATTTCCTAGGGTCCTGGCATTTGACTCTTCAATGAGCCATTATGGGAAGGTAAGGGATATTCTTCCTAGAACTCTGCTAAGAGGCTATGGTTAGAACCAGAAAGTTGTAGATTTGGGATCCGATATGAGGCTTTTTTTCCTATTTGGTTTTAGGCATTTAGAGAAATTAAGATAAATAGTGTATTTTAAAAATCCTTCTAAGCTGGGTGTGGTGGTAAGTGCCTGTCATCCCAGTATAAAACTTTAGAATGAAAGAAAAATTAGTTGATCAGCTTAAAGGTTGATTCTGAGGCTTAGCCTTATTAAAGCTACAGTGTATTTTGGAAAATTAAGTGAGTAGATGCAGGAGGATGAGGAGTTCAAGGCCACCCTTGGCTACACAGCAAATCAGAGGTCAACTGGGCTAAGTGAGACCCCATTTCAGGAATAGCCAACCAACTAACCAACAACAAATCCCCAAAACAAAAAAACAAAGGTGTTTCCAGTTCCAAGACTCAGGCGTGAAGTTAGGAGAGCTCCATTGTGGGAAAGCCAGCCATGAACAGTGCACATCAGTCTGCAGAGCACACAGCATCTCACAACTGGGTAAGCCTCTCTTTAGATACTCAGTGATTTCACGGGAAATACATTCACGTGGAAATCCATAAGCCAGGTGTCTTATTTCATGCCTGTAATCACAGCACTTTGGAGGCTGCAGCAAAGGATTTCCTCAAGGTACAGGCTAGCTGTTGCTGCATAGAATTCTAGGCAAATCTGGGTTACACAGTGAGCCCTGGGCTAGCCTGGGCTGTATGCAAGTTTGAGACAAACTGGGCTACAAAGCAGAATCCAGATCAGAATGGGATATGGTAAGAGTGAGATTCTGCATCATATATTAGGAAGTAAATTAATTAAAGCCTGAGCAATGCCCACTGAAACCATTCTTTTGGTTTTAAGATTTTCTGTAGAAAGCAACAGCAGTCTACACTTAACAGTCACCCCCGAGAAAGCCTGGAGTTTGCAAGTTAGAAACAGCAGCTTCTGGATGAATATGAGATGTCCACATTGCTGTATTTGCTGCAGCAGCTTACACTGTGTCAACTTCTGACTGACTGAAGATCTGGATCTTCTTATTGCAGCAGAAAAAGGTGAAGATAATTTCCTACCTTAGGGAAGAATTGGGACTCAAAAAAAAATCAATAAGTATATCCAAGCACTTACAAGATGATGGAATTAAGAATTTATCACACTAAAGAGAAGGCCTTCCTGTGATTTTGCTGTGAGTTATTTACTAAAGACCTTCCTGCTTGCACATCTCCTGCATCTTAAGTGTGGAAACTGCTGGGGTAATGCTGGCCACAATTCAGGGATGAAGTAAGAAGTCTTGGAATGAAAGCAGAGCTGGCTGATTAACTGAGGGCTGGCCTTGTTAAATCCACACTGCATTCTGAGATAAAAATTGAGTCTGTGTCTTACTTGACCATCAACTTCCCAATCTCTACGTGACCTTCCCCAGTGGTTTGAAATCTATTGTTTTCTCTCCTTGAGAAAAATTCTTATTGTTTCTCTCAAGGCAGCCAACTTTTTTCCACAGGGGGAAGAAATGTCCTGATGAAATAGTCTAAACTACAAGGGAAAAAAAATATTTTGAATCCCCACAACAGAGTAGTTCCTGGTGCTGGAAGACACTAGACACTCTCTGAAGGTTACTGAAGTAATGAATTAATGAGAGAAGGAGAGAACTAGAGGGGTGCCCAGCAGTGGACTTGTGATTCGTGGTTCTTCCTGCACCCTCTTGATTTGTCTGAAGCTCTAGTCTGGTTAAGCCTGGGCTGGTTTGTTCCATTCAGAGCCTGACTCCCAGCATGCTTGACTTAGTAACTGTAAATTCCATGGTGAGCTTGAAAATAGCCCTCTGCACACTTTCTCTATCAATTTAGCCTGGTCTTACCAGACCTGAAATTTTACGAAATCCCCAGTATTATAAATTCCCATCAAAGGCCAGTGAGACATCTACAGAAAAATGTTTTGTTAGGTTCACTGAAAATGAAGACAGCAGGTTTCCCCTTTAGTTCCTTGGATTATTTATTATAGGTCTACAGTGTATCTAATCTTCCCAGTCTTTTCTGAGGATATTTAAGTTCAGATTTCTCTCCCAGCACCTCCCAATAAGCTCTTCTTAATAAATGACAGTACTGCAATCAAGTCCACTTTGCAAGAAATAAACACGCCACCAAGGAAATCTGCCTCCTCACTTTCTCACTCATCAATACCCGATCACAGCCTTGGAAATCCTGGCTTCAATTTTGAGCATCTCTGGTAGCAACTCGTTTCTGGGAGGGTCAGATGGAAGAGGAACAAAGGTGATTTATTTATATGATCCCACTACCTTTGTGCTGTGGCTGTCTGGTTCTTGCATCCCTGAGACTTCAGCTTTTCTCTACCTCACTTTCTCTTATCTTGTCAAATGTTAGAGAAGAGTTGTTGAGGGGATAGAGGCACATCACCAAAGGGCTTCAGGGTATGGGGAATATTGAGAAAATAGAAACTTTCAGGTAAGGCATTGAACCATTTCCATATGAATAAAGCAGTCAAAATTGGATGGTGGTAGTGGTGGTGTGTATCCATGTGTGCTAGAAGTTAATGTGTCACTGACTGAGCTGGTTTGGCTGGCCAGGGATCTGCCTGTCTCTGCCTCTGCAAAGCTCGAGTGTATTACAAGTGTATACCACCATGCCTGATATTTTTATGTAGGTACTAGAACTTAAACTCAGGTCCTTATGTTTGCATGTTAAACTCATGCTGATTGAGCTGTCTCCCTAGACCAATGAATCAAAATCATGTCTCTTCTAAAAGGAGTTTATATTTTCTTTTGAGAAACTATGTACCCCTCTGAGGAATAATACCAAATTACAACAAACCTATCAAGTGATTATATTAGAATGATTCATTTGTTGACAAATGTTTAGTAAGCCCTGCAGACATGACAACTAGTTTTAGCTTTAGAAATACAGTGGTGAGATCCTAAATTCCCTGTTGGTAAAAATAATGTATTTAAAAGAGAACAATAAAATAGTAATAATTTAACAACTTCTAATGACACCATGAGGAGAAAGGCCAGGTGTCACAGAAGGTGAGGTAGTGGGCACATTTGAGACAGTAACTCTGAGTGGAGATCTGAATCACATATAAAGAAGCACAAGGACTAACAGCCTTTAGTGGTCTGAGCCCCCAACATGCTTAGCAGCCTGGTGGTGTCTGAGAGCATGGAGGTGACAGGTGACTGAGAGCATAGAGGTGACAGATAAGTTAAGTGCAGAAATGACAAGGCACTGAAGACCTGTGTAGTGGTGATGTAATCTGATTTGCATAAAAAATCATCCTGCTTATTTCATGACAGTGAAGAGGAAGCAGGGAGCTGATACAGAAGTGCCTTCAAGTTCAGGCAAGCCAAAAAGGATGGTGAAAACAGGGAGATACAGGTGAGCGTGCCATTAACAACCTCCTCATGGAGACTCTCATCATTTCATCTCAGGGCCACATGTCTTCCCAGAAGAATCCTGTCAGAAGCACTCAGAAAGTTGGGGTACATTTTTCTTTTCTTTTTTTCTCTCTGCGTTAGACCTAATTAGAACATTGGATTTTTTTTTAAAGATTTATTTTATTTTAAAAAGATTTATTTTATTTATGTGTAAGCACTCTGCCTGCATGTATATCTGTGCACCATGTGCATGCCTGGTGTTTGATAAAGTCAGAAGAGTGCTTTGGATCCCTGCAGTTGGAGTTGTGAATAGTTGTGATGGATGTGAGTGCTGGGAACTGAACCCAGGTTCTTTGCAAGAACAACACATGCTTGACAGCTAGATGTCTCCCCAGTGTCAGATGACAGCTAGTTGTCTCTTCAGTGTCAGAATATCAGATGTTTATGAAAAGCTCCTGGTATAAAAAAAGGAAGAAGATAGAGAGAAGGAGAGGAGAAGAGAGGAGGGGAGAACAGTAGAGAGGGAAGGGAGAGGACAGAAGGAGAGAGGAGGAGAGAGGAGGGAAGAGGAGAGGGAGGAGAGGGAGAAGGTAGGGGAGGGGGAGTAGAGGGGAAAGGAGGGGAGAAGGAGAGGAGAAGAGGGAGGGGGAAGGACAGGAGGAAGAGAGGGAAGAAGACAAACAGGGGAGGAAGAAAGGAGAAGATAAAGGAGGAGGAGAGGAGAGGAGGGGAAAGGGCAGGAGGAGAGAGGACTGGAGAGGAGAGGAGGGGGAGAAAAGAGGATAGGAGAAGGAGGGAAGGAGAAAGGGGTGGGGAGGAAGAGGAGGAGGAAAAGGAGCAGGGAAGGGAGAGGGGAGGAGAAGAGGAGAGGATACAGTAGGATACCGGTTTGAGAAACACACCACACCGCTCCCACACACAGAGGCATGCACATACACGTACAACACACAGATAATGCATACACAACACATACATACTCATACCACATGAAACACACACCCATGCACCACACACAGACACACACCAAATGTTTCATTGAACTTTATACTGATTTATCAAGATTTTGACACTAAAATCTAGACAGTACAGCCAGAAAGGGGATTTTTGTGGCATTTCTGTATGTTTGGCAGGGTGTGGAAATGTAACTCGAGCGTTGGGATGTTGGAATTTCCAGAAAATGTTCTTAGCTTTCTGTGGAGAAAAGAACAATATTGTTTAATTTGGAGCCATTCAAGGAAATGAAGGCTTCCCAACAGGCATTTGAGCTATTTTGTGCACCTCCTCACCAACAGACACGTTTCTGGCGTCTCACGTCACCAGATACAGATGCAGGCTGAGAGGACAGAAGAAGGAGCCGTCATCTCTCATCTTTGAACAGGGAAACAAGACCAAGAAGTGAGTGGCTGTGTTGTGGATCCAGAAGCTCCAGGTCTGGCTGGGGTTGGAGGCCCTGGTCCACACCCACCTTTTAGAACTAGAGTCTGGCCATGTAACACGTACACGTGTCTGACTGCATCAGAGTCTCTTCTTCCCTCATGTTGCTGCACTTAGTACAGGAGTAAGTTTCCTGGCAGGGAAAGTGGAACGAATGTTTATTTTGGAAAAAACAAAAAAACAACAACAAAAAAACCCAACATGTTGAACTCTCAATCTCTCTCATTCTCTCTCTCTCTCTCTCTCTCTCTCTCTCTCTCTCTCTCTCTCTCTCTCGTTTCTCTATTTCCGTTTCTCTCTCTCCACCTCTCACTCCCAGTCTCCCACAAACACACATATCCCTCCTTCATAGAAGGAGGATATTTTTTAACACATTACTTCAAGCCACCTGAAGATCTGTTCTTATCTTTCTCTGAAGAGTCAAGAAAATTAAGACAAAAAAAAAAATAGAACCTTGGTGGAGGGATGTAAGGAGGCTTTAAAGAATAATTCTGGAGAACAGAAATGGAAAGATAATATGATCATGATTCACAGAGTTGTCGACTAATTGCCACTGTGGCATGTGACTGAGCATCTTCCCTGTAGCTGGACGTAGCTGATCCAATTCTAAGTGGACATAAAAGGAATGAATTTAAGCTCCATTGTTGTAATTCCTGGTTAATTATTACTGAAAACTATAGAGAATAAAAAAAAATAGTTCAATACTAGAAGGTTTCTGGCTGCCAAGGGACTGAGTAAGCTGGGCTTTGGGATATTTCTGCTTTGTTCTCCAGTCAGCCTACTCACTTTCTACTCATTTTCATCATTGTCATAAAGCTAAAGGGGTGTGTGTGTGGTGGGGTGGTGGTGGTGGTGGCAGAAGACCAGAAGGCTAAGACTTGGGAACAATTAGGAAGACTCAAGTCTGTATAGACCTTAACCTTGGATTTCTGAGTCATATACATGGCTTGAAAGCTAAAGGCTTCTCTTATTTCTCTCTGATTGTTTGGTGTTTGGCATGTGGCTGATTTGCAAGTCCAAGTTCTCAGTTTAGGAACAATATCCAATTTATAGCAGCAATATGAATCCAAGAACATTTAAGTTTGGAGACTGGGAGGTGGCTCAGTCAGGAAACTGCGTGCTATACAAACATGGGAAACTGAATTGGATTTTCAAAGAGCATGTAAAACACCCAAGCAAGTTGGAATTTGGGCGCTGGGGAGGCAGAGACAGGAGGATTCCTTGTTTCATTAGTCAACCAGGGTCATCTACTTGGCAATTCCCAGGCTAGTGAGAACATATAGCCAAGACAGGCAACACCTGAGAAACTACAGCTGGGATTATCCTCTGACCTCTACAGGTACTTACATATAAGTGCATAGATATCCACACACTTGTGTACTGTAGACACAAATGTATGGAGGCACCAGCTCATGCACAAACACACACACATGAACACACACACGAACACACACACACACACAGAGGAGTATTTATACTGGGTATGGTGGTGTGTACTTGTAATCTCAACATTTGTGGGTGACAAAAGATAAGAGGGAAAAAAAGTAAAGAAAAGATTTTTAGCTGATAGGTTCTGTAGACCTGGAAGGTAAAGGATTGACACAATTACTGCTAAAGGACTTTAAGTTCTAAAAGTTTTGGTTACATCCTTACCTGAAATGACACATTCAGGAAGAACTAAAAGATAGTTCCTGGACCACAACTATTCTCTCTTGGATAGCTATAATCTCCATTTTTACTTCCAATTCTAAACTTTCAGACAAATAAGAAGATATACTCAACTCATGGTCCAAACCTGCAATCCATGCATATGTAGATTTATGCAAATACAAATGCAAATCAGGCAGAGCCACTGGGCTTCTGGGAAATTGCAAATGGAGCCCTTGATACAGCAGAGGTCAAATATCCTTGGCTTGAAGATCAATTCTACATGCAAATTTTGTAGGACAGTGGCAGCCCCCTAAGCACAGCAATCTTCAAATACTACGATTATTCAATGCTTGAATAGTTTTCAGTCATAATTAGGAGGTGACCTGGTTCAGTGAAAACGACAAAGAGCTGATGTTACTTAGCTCTTATAGTCTTGTGCATCTGTCTGATCTATCTTCCTATGGCTACCTTCCTCATTCATTCATTCATTCATTCATTCATTCATTCATTCATCTATTTATCTACTTTAGAGACATACATAGTCTCATGTTGCCTAGGCTGTTCTAGAACTCATTCTGTGGTTAAGGATGACCTTGAACCTCTGATCCTCCTACCTCTATCTGATATTACAGATGTGTACCACCATACCCAAATTATGCAGTGCCGAGGGTCAAACTGACAGTTTTATACTGCTGGGGAAACCATCAGCCAATTAAACCATGTCTCTACCCCTTTCCTCAATTTTTCACATGTTGTTCAAAACACCTCAGCTGACATGGAAATGGCTTTCATATTTTCAGTTGGTTTTGATCTGAATTCTGGATTTTCCTAATTGTCCAAAGGATGAGATACAACACTACTGGCATTGAAAAGGTGGACACTGAGGAATCTCCTGTGTTGACCTCGGGATACCTTCCTTGAAAAGCTGTACCAAGGTTGGCAAAAACCTCTTCAAAGGCCAAAGTTACAAGAGCTCTTCAACTTCCTTCCCTGCTGGTGTCACTGAGAACTACAGAATCTACACTCCAGGGTAAGCAGTGGAGACACAAGCTCATCCACAAATACCATTAGACTAGAATGTCCTTGAAGGAGTATATTGGATACTCTTTAGGACAGCAGGATGGCCTGCTGCCAGACCCCGTCCTTTGGCAGACTTTAGAATTTATAGTAAGAATCATGAGATAGAAGATTATGTGATCCCCAAAGTCCACAGTCATGTTTGTGTACCTTGGGTGCTGAGTTTATGGGCTAGGGATTTTTGGTTTTGTTTTGTCTTCAACTAAATTATTTTGTTTGTGTTTTTATTTTCATGGTTTTGAGACAGGGTCTCATGTACTCTAGGGTGTCTCAGAATGAATGTGTCATACATCCAAGAGTGACCTTGCATTCCTGATCCTTTTGCCTGTACCTGCTAGGGTAACAGGTATGTACCGATTCTGATTTGTGCAGTACTGGGGATAGAACCTAGGTCTCTGTGCATGTTAGGCAAGCACTCTACCAACTGAACTATAGTCCATGACCCCTCTTTAAGAACACCAATTATACCAAGTGATCAAACCTTGAATTTCATGAGTATGTCTTATCTAGTAAATACATCTCATACAGGGAAGTTAGCATTTAACAGTGCCAGCCACAATCTCTTACTGTCCACATGACACCCTTGATTTCATACATATTCTGTGCCTCAGCTTGACACAGTCAGAGTGTCCCTGTTCCCATAATACATTTCCAGGACTGAGGCCAACAACAGACACAGGTCATTAAACACACTCACGGCTGAATGAGTAAAGAGAGGGCAGCATGGCTTTAATTAATTCTGCACTGGATGGAGATAGTTACTTCTGAGTTCCTCTGATCCCTGATCTACAAAACTGACATCAAATGCCAATTTCCTCCAACAAAAGAGTTTGGAAAATAAGAGATAAAAAGCAAATAGTATTTATTAATATCTATTTTTAAAGCTGTGGAAAGGAAATGGGGGCTTAGATTTCACCAAACCCTATGGAGAATTTCTGTAAAAACAAATCAGAATAAAATCTACAGTTTTAATGACCAGTAAGCAATGAAAACAGAGTTAAAATGGAGCAGTTAGGCAGCAATAAAAGTTGGATATGGTAAGCCTTTATGATATATTCCTTTATGATCCCGGTACTGGACTGAGGCTGATCTCCAGTTCAAGGCCAGCCTAAGCTATATAGCAAGTCTCTGTTTCAAAGCAGGAGATGTGGAAGATGTGATATTGTCTTTAGTTGGTACAGAGACCAAGAATTTGGAGAAGGGTAGGATGAGGCTGAGGAGGTTTGTTAAACAAGAAAAGAAAAAACAAGTCAATTTGGCCACAGATAAAAGGGATGGCTCTATATCTAGCATCAAGCTTACCATCTGTAATTATTTACATTCTAGTCTATGGCTAGGTATCCAACAGCATCAATGTTTGAAAGAGACAATTATTCTTGCTCCCAATTAGAAGGCACTGTGTTCTCAGTCAGCTCTGTTGCCCAATAATCCATTCATCAGTTAGGCACTACAGCACCACGTACATTAATTCCATTACTGTATCTCATGAGTTATGTTCCAACATTTATTGCCCAATAATTTTCAGAGAAAAATGTAATGACTTGGGTGGAGACATCATTAACACAAAGAGAGTTTTGGCATGGGAGTTAGCAAAGCCATGAACTAACACCAAACCTCAGTTACAACAAACTTTCTCCAATTCCAAGCCTGGTCATTTAGCTCCAAATACTGTAAATGAGAAGACTATACATGTGGTAAGTATCAAGTCAGTCCCAAACATTTGGAAGAATCACATCGAGTAAACAACGAACGGCAGGGGCTTTTTCCTCATCCTCAAGAACAGCTGGGGTTGCCATTGATTTCTTTTAGCAACAACTTCCACTAAATCTTTGCATAAAAAGAAGATCATTGTATGAAAAAAATACTTTCTGAAATAGGCAATAGATTGTTCCTTTTTAAAAATCTCATGGGATAAAATAATATCATTAGGGAAATAGTTCTAACAAGACTTTATAGGTTATTATAAGAAAATTTATTATGTGTTGTCTTTTATCACATTACCTGTCAGACTGCAGAATTATGAGATAAATAGTAATAGTGTTCATGTAATATTTGCTAGAAGAAGTCTGAGCAGTTGGGGGAAATGCTGAATTTACCACTCAGTAGTTGGATGGAGTCTTTTGAAACCTCAGAGGCCTACTACAGGTCTGAGGCAGAAAAAAACAAAACAAAAAACAAATTCACTAATAAACAGAGCATTTGGATTTGGGTATTATCAATCATAGCATATTTAGGGGTGTGTGTATGTGTATGTGTGTGTGTGTGTGTGGGGTGTGTGTGTGTGTGTGTGTGTGTGTGTGTGTGTATCTGAGTTTCATTTAGGTCATTATTCTTAATGTGCATGCATATGTATATGTGGGTATGGGGAGGCCAGAGGTTGATGTCAGATGTCTTCCTGAAGCACTTCACCTTATTTTTGAGACAGAATCTCTCAATGACCCTAGATCTCATTTAGCTGAGCTGGCTGACTGGTGAGCTCCCTGTCCATCTCTCACACTGGGACTAATTTATGTGCCACCAAACCCAAAATTTTACCTTGGTTCTGGAGATTGAACTCAGGCCTTTGGGCTTGCATGACTAGTACTTTAACAACTGGACTTTCTCCCCATCCTATCATAGCCTTCAACCAGGACCAGACAGTTTCTCCTAAGTCAGAAATATAGTGGGACAGAGCAGAGAAAACTGGTATTCCAGCCAGGATCTGGCAGAGGGAACCTTTGGGGCCCTTGGGGATGACTATTTAATGTTATCAACTGAAAATCTATGGAATCTACATTGAGCAAAATATCCCATGGAATCCCAACAGATGCAGTATGAATAATGGAGACACATGAGTTGAAGGCAGAGGGAAGAAGAGATCTCATCCACCAAGTCCTACTGCCCACATCCACCAATTTCTCTGTGGGGAGTTAGCAAACACTTGGGTGTCTGGGAAGCTGCATGAAAGGACTCTGCTGGCTGCAAAATCAGGAACTAATCTGAGTGAGAACACGATGAAATCACGGGGATGATGTTAGCGCCTCAGACTCTGAGAAGGAGTGGGCAGCTGAGGTGGAGGAAGCAACTGAACTGAGAGAGCAGTTCTCTCCTTCTCTTTCTCCTTGTACATGAACAGTATTGCAGAAACAGACAAATGTGTTTGTGCCTTTCTAGAATGTCAGACCTTCTTGATTAACAATAAATTCACAAGATTTAGTGATTTCAGCGTCAGCAGTTTGTTGTGTATAATCCTACCTCCCTTGGTCATCTGTTAGATGTGAATGCAGGTTCCCTTGTCCAGTCTTAAGTAGTAATATTAACTCTCATGCTACACAGTATACAGTACATTTATCTACATGCATGTATATATGATTTACAGAATGGATACAAGTTAAAAGGGGTATAGCAGAACTCAAAACATTGAAAGTATCTGTTGGTGAGAAAATGATACAGACCAGTGCCAGGAGAAAGCTGTTGCTGAGGCTACTGGAGTCTGGTTTGAAAGACAAGCTATGGTATTCAGCTGCCAAATGGAAGGGCAAATTGAGTCCAAGGCAGAAAATGTGTGAGAAGCCCTAAACAGGTTCAAGTCCACAGAGGTGAGCATATAAGGCGTCCAATCGACCATATCAACAGCAAGAGACTGACTGAAGGCCCAAGGATATTTGAGTAGTCTTCTGTTGTGGGTTCATGATACATTCACCAAATATGCATTGATGTGTTGGTGTGGGGCCATGCCTTTAGTCCAGCATGTCTGATAAGTTCTTGGACCTGGTTTTCATGATATGATTTTAACACACAAATGTGACTTTACAGTTTCAACTCACCCCAATAAACATGGAGTGACTCCTTTTCTGCCCCTAGAAATAAGCCACTAATCGGTCTATCTTTGTTAGGCAGTGCTTGGTGATAGAACAGCTTATGAGTCTGCCTAGGGGCTGGTTCATCTTTCTCTCTCAAAATAGAGTCAAAAGTTTCTTAAACCTTTCTAGAGCAAGTCACAGCCTGAAAATGAAGTGGAAACTCAAAAGTCCTTTGTAAAGTCAGTTGTGTTGGATGGTATTTTACTGGGGCAAACAGGTGAAGGAACATTTCACTGAAGTGGACACAGGTAAAAGGCTAAGACAGACTTTATGAAGGAACATTTTGCTGAAGCAGACATAGGAGAAAGAATGTTCTGCTAAAGCAAGCACATGAAAGGACAGGTGATGAAAGATTCTTCACTAATGGTATTGGTCTACTTTACATTGCTTAGTTGAGCTCCACTTGTTGGGACTCCATAGAGAAACACATTATAAACCTTTTGGTGGTGTGCTGGCAGCCTCTTGGCACTTCTGTGGACTCAGGCTAATTGACAGAGTGATGTCAGCTGATACAGACTCATGTGGAGTTTTGCTAAGTCAGACTAACGTCCTGAGGCAAGACCTATGGAGGACATGTGATGTTTGGAGGGAGTATAAATAGGACTCCTTGGACAATGATTGAGGCTAGGCTTGACTGGGCTTGGTTATAGAGCTAGCTGTGCAACTCTTTGCTTCATTAAAAGGCACAGCTGAGAACTGCTCCTGATGTCCCTGCTGGTCCAAATCCCTCCTGCCTGGTTGTTCCTGCTAGGCTGTGCTACCTGCTGCTATCCAACACTACTGAAGAACCATCATTAAAAGTGGACCACTGTTTTATACAATATAGAGTAACTTAGAGTAGGGTACCACATGATCTCCACATATTGTCTATCAGACAAGGTTTCATGCAGGCCAAGCTGGCTTTGAATTTGCTATGAAGCCGTGGCTGATTCTGAAATTCAGTACATCAGGTTTATGCAGTGCTGGTCTCCAAGACTTCAGGAAGAACTGAGCCATATCCCAGCCCCCAATCTCTCTCTTCCTTTGAGTACACACATGCATCTTCCTCAATGCCATGAGGATGATTTTTATTGGATCATTCTAGACAAGGCCCCTCAACTATGATGAAGTAGGAAGATAGTATAGGGAAAAGAGAGAAAGAGAGATCATGGGTTATATAACAGGCATTTAGTTGGCTGTGAGTTGGGTTGAGTATCAGTTTCTAGAAGAAAAAGAACTGCTCAACTCACCCAGCAGTTTAGGAACTACTGATATATTTCTGTTATAAGTGGTCATGCCTGTGCTCACACTTTGGCTTGGGTCAGGAAGTTGGATGCTAACTGAGGTGCAGAAAGAACAGCTAGCCAGGCCTGTCTCTGTATTGAGAGCCATGATCATAAGGGCTGGTGCAATGAAGATGTTGGCTTTGCCATCTAGAAGGCTCACAATTGGGGATGATATTTAAACTTCTAAGTAAGCATGACAATGCAAATCTGAAGCAAGACAAGAATGTGGACACTTAGCAGCTGAGAGCTTTGCAAGCAGCTTCCCAGACCCTAACTACACCTAAGGTTGAGTCGGATCCCTGGTGCAACTTCCTGGAAGAGCTAGAAACCATGAAAATAGCTTCAAAGTGCACAGCAGCCAAACATGACTGTTTCTTAGCTTCACTGAGATCTCTATCTATAGATCTACATCAGATCTTCAGAGATCTGATCTGTAGGTTGTCAAGGAGGAGAAACAGGACTGTGGAGGCAGTGAATCCTATGAGCTATTAACATGGGCACTTCCACCACCTGCCAGCTCAGGATAGCTCACAGATGAGGAGGCTGCTTTTACAGGAGAGTTGATTCACAGGAAGAGAAAGATCTGGGGTTCCAGAACTATATGTCTGTGTCCCAATAAAGATAGATACTGAAATAGGATATTTTCTGAAAGTGCATGAACATGATGAATAAGTCACTGGCTATCCTTATGCCCTGATGTAGTCTCTGGATTTTTGAGTTCTAAAGAAGGATCACAGGAGACCAAGATCTGTTTTGCAGGGTACCTGGTGATATTTTCATGGGTGGAAGGAATAATTCATGAAGCTTGTCCCCATCTCATTATGGAACATGTTTTACTCATTTACTTAATTTACTGAAGATTTTAATATCACATGGCTGCCAGAAGGACATGGAAACATTTAGAAGCGGGACTCAGGGCATTAACTTCAAACGCCCACTCTTCAACCTTCTGCCAAGAAATAACAAAATATTTGTCTCTGAGATAGTTAACCTCCCTTCCATACGCAATCTACAACACATTACCTTGGCAAGCTCTGCTCTGTCCCCCTTCTCCCCCACAGGGGATGGGAATCATTTTACTTAGGTTTCCAACTTTTCCCACGAAGATGAGAAACACCAGGAACACACAGCATTTTCCAACAAATTAGCTTGTCCTGAGATCATTTTTCATCTAATTTAAGGGTAAATGTCACAGATGTGTTTCACTGTATTAGAACTAAGGAAGTGAAGTTCCAAATGTAGTCAAAAAATGTAGTCTGTGGGCACAGTCAGGGTTTTTATCTGCACAGAACTCTACTCCTGTTCCCCAGAGTAAATAGATACTTTTGAGTGTGACCCTCCCTAGAGATAGAGTGTGATTTTTTTTTCCTTCACTTCATGGACTCTGGATATATTAGGTCTAAAATCAATCATTGACTTTCTGATACATTTTTGCACAAGACAGAGTTACATGATGTGTCAATTACTAGTGAAGAGTGATTATTTATTCCTTAGCAAGGTGCTTTGAAGAACAGTGAAATGTGGCTTCAGAAAACTGACACATTTTCTCTGTTTTTCATATAGTTCATGGAAAACACTGTTGTGAAGTACCAATTATTTTCCCCCCATGAATAGGGCTGGAAGTCTTATTGTATGCGTTAAAAGTCACTTACAATTTGCTCACTCCTTTTTAATTCCACAGGAAAAAAAGATGCATTTTTCTTGTTCTAAAGGCTCAAGTTCAGTCTGTCTTCCTATTTGGTACAAGACACTGTATTCTCATATCCCCCCAGATATCATTATGGGCTGTAAACTATAAAAGATTGATGTCTATCAGGAGGGTCTCCAGAGGCTGCATTCTAGTTAAAATAACAAAATACTCCCTGGTCTCTGGATGTGTCTGAAGAATAGCCCTTAGCCATTTTTTCCCAGTCTGGAGTGATCTTCTGCCTTTAAGACAGTCCATTTTGGACCAAAACTAAATACCTTGCCCAGCTAACTCTCTTGCTAATGAAGTTACTAATGGACACCTTCTCATTGTTTAATCTGAATGTTTGAATGAGACTTAGCTGCTGTCTGTCACATGCAAACTGAGGATCCTAAATTGCAAAATGGTTCTCTGCTTATAATTGGTCACCATGCTGGGAATAAGAGAACTGTTGAGTGATCATCCCTAAATGGGCCACCTCTATTACTCCCTCCAAGGCTCAGGTAACATTAGGGAAGATGAATTAGAAAAAAAGTATAACTAGAAGAAGGTGTGACTTTCTGACGATGGCTACTCAAGTAATAGCTGCTGAGGGAAGGAGAGACACTTTGTTCAGTGATACAGCCATTGTTCCATTTAGTAAGTCTAAGTCACTGAGTCACATATACTCAAGGAGAAGGAAAAAGAAAAAGGATCAGCAGAGGAGACAAGAAAGGATCATAGGAGGTAAATCTGATAAAAAAAAATACATAAAGAAAATGGCTCTCTAGGCATGCTCATGGAAGCAGGGCAACTAACAAATTTAAACAAGGTTGAAATGATATCCCATGAATGTCCTTTCTTTTTTTACCACAATTCTCTGAGTTAGAAGCAAACAGACAAGGTAGAAGAGAAGGTGTAGGCTTATATTTTTCAAAACCTACTTTAATAAGGGTTTTTAAATGCTTCAACCTCCCTTATAGCCCACCAACCAAAGGTAGGGGAGGGATATGGCTAACATGGTTAGGGGGATGTGGACCTGTTTAGATGTAGTTCTTTGGGGTGGTTCCAATCTTCACTGTCAGCAGTATAGTCCACTAGCAAAACACTAAACATGAATAATCAGCAGCAGCTTGATCTAGAAGAAACCGAAAGGCTCTGCTGATCTGATCAGCACAAGCCTGCTGAAGCACTAAGAAGCACCTGGAACAACACCAGAAGGTCTTTGGTTCTCTCTACAAAGTCACAACAAGTGAAGATCAGAGAAGAAAGCAAGGCAAACCAATGCAAGAGTGTCATCAATGAAGACCAGCATCAACCAAGACCAATGAAGACAAGCAAGGCGAATCAATGCCAGAGCCCTGTCCACTGTCTGTTGGGTTATACTTATACTCTTTCCAAACATCACGTGTCCTCTCAAGCATCTGCTCCAGCAAAACATCACATGCTCCTTCACCAGGCAGCTTCCAGAAAAACACCACTTGTCTGTTCGTAGCAAAAGATCCTCTCATAAGACAGCTTCCAGAAAAACATCACATGATACATCTGAGATTCCCACTTCAGGAAGGTGATACTGTCCTGTGTTACTTTTCCCAATGCTGTGACAAAACGCCTAATTAAAACAACTTGAGGAAGAAAAGGATTGATTTTTGGCTCACAGTTTAAGGGTGGAGAAGCCAATAGGGCAGGAATATAAGACTGTTGGTCACATTGCATCAGCAGTCAGGAAGCAGTAGGAGATAAATGCTATGCTGAACTCTTTTTCTGTTTTCTTTCTGTCTAGGACCCTAGCCAGTGGATGGATACCACCCACAGGTAAAATTAGTCTTCCCACCTCAATTCACCTGACCTAGAAACTCCCTTTCTCATATAGGCCCAAAGGTGTATGTCCTAGCTGATTATACATCCTGTCATGTTGAAAAATCAGTATTGACAGGTACTACAGAGAGGCTGATAATTGAGACAAAACCCTGGAGTCCAACTTCTTTGGTCCCAAGGTTAAAGATAGAGAGCCAGATAGCTGAGAGAATCTAAAAGTCATCATTAAGGCTCATAAGAAGCCTGAAATTTGGAATCAACCCAGAGTCTGTCCTGGAGTTTCTGCTGGGGAAGAAGACACTCTCAGTGATTTTTGAGCCCAGAGCTGCCAAACATGGGTTGGTGAGGATGAGAGTGTGCTAGAACGTTGATGTGGCTTTATTGGATAAGCATATTTCTCATGATCTCCATTACCTAATATAGACCCCTTCCTGTTATGTTTTTTCCCCCGAATACCCAGAATAGATTACTGCATGGTTTCCAACTTTTCAACTTTTCAGGCCATCTGGAGGCTTTGGATGAAAGACATCTATAATCTTAAAGTGCATTATCTGTATTATCATACCATGTTCTGGGAAATGATTGCTCCCATGCAGAGCTTTTCCCAGCAATGCCTAACACCAGGATAGCCTGCCTGTATAAAAGGGGGAATTTAAGAGAGGACAGAGGTTAGGTGGAGGAAAATGGTAAAGTGGTAGCAACATGAAGGCAGAGAAAAATCAAAACAGCAATAGTTGATATATGGACCTATTTCAGACACTTCTGATATGTTTACAATGTATGGACCTCTTCGTGTATTATAATCTGAAAATGAAATGTCTCCTGTGAGCTCATGTGTTTCCAGCTGGTAGCTCTGTTTTAGAAAGCCTGGAAACCTTTAGGAGGTTGAGTTTTGCTGGAGGAAGTGAGCCACTAGGAGTACGCTTGCCCTGTGGATTGCCCTGATCCACTGCCTGTCTGCTGTCCGCTTCCAGTTTATGGACACAATGTGACAGTCACCTCACCTCTTCTACCACCATTCCTCCACAACCATGTTGGACTGTCGCCCCTCAAACTGTAAGCTAGAATAAACCTTTTTCCATTAAGTTGTTTTTGTTGGGTATATAGTCGTGGCAATGAGCGAAATAATTAATACACAATGTTACCAACACGAATGAGCAAGAAAATGTTGGTGCCTACACATCTGTCAGCAGGGAAGTACTGAAAGACCCAGTCAGGAAACTTTTGGATCATTTCCTTCAAGGCATTCATGCAAATGCACAAAGAACATGTGCAGGGGTTGGCAGTTCCATTTTAGTTTTATGATTTTAGACAAATACCTAATTTTATTTTGGCTTTTAGCTTCCACCTGTATCAGACAAGTGACATAATTGTTACAACTCTATAGGAAAGGTACCATTGTCCTGTAGGCCATAGATGGAGTGTGGCTATAGAGCTATGGACACCAGAGGAATAGGATGGAGACAGAGAGGCTAGCTCTACCTAGTTGGGAGGTTGGAAAAACCTTATTAAACTTCATGCTGGGTTTTGAACCCTGAGCACAAATGCTTCAGATAAACAAAAATATCACAGTGACTCTTTCTGGCAGAGAACTGAAAAACCAGCATTTATTATCCCAAAAAGTATATCCCCTCACTAAACCTTTATTTTTTTATTTATTCATTCATTTGCTTATTTATTTATTTTGAAAAATTTATTTATTTATATTATGAAGGATTTGTTTATTATTTATTTGTATTTTGAGACAGGATCTCATTCATATAGTTTAAGCTGTCCTCAAATTCACTATGTAATCCAGGATGAGATTGAACTCCTGATTCTCCTACCTCTACATCCCAAGAGCTGAGATTACAGATGTGTGCCACTACATTGGATTTAGATGATGCTAGAAATAGACCACAGGGCTTCCTGCATGCTGAGTAACACCCTACCATGTGAGCTACAAGAATGAATCATTAATAAATTATTAGTTGATGCTAGTTAAACATTATCAGTATTAGCAGCTAACACTGTTCTAGACCTGGAAATCTAGAAAGGAGTACTACTAACAAGACCTCTGTCCTCTGATAGCAGTGGGAGTTGGTAGAGTGTATATAACAGTAGCATCCTTAAGGCATAATATGATGCAATAAAATTCCCAATGATAGTATGATGGGAATAGTCAAGCAATGCAAGACAATGGATTGTGAGTATACGCATTCCAATTAACTTAGATTGGATAATTAAAGAGGGCTTCCATGGAGTGGAAAGATTCAGGAAAAAAAAAAGGACCCAGGAAGAGCCCTAAACATATCAGAACATGGGATAACTCTAAGTTGGAGTCAAATATACAGAAATATTCAGACCTGGGCAAAGACTAGGTAGGGGCCAAGTTAGTTAGTTGGAGCTGTATCTTATGGAGCCTTGTAATTCTAGTCGGGAGTATTGATGTTATCACCATGTGTATAGAGAGCCAACTCAGAGGTAAGCAGTTTGTGACAAGCTCAGAGGGAAAGATCTCTTATAGAGAGTAGGCTGGGTGTTGGACATGTTGGGTAGGAGGTGTGAGGAGGGCAGGAATAGAACTAATTAGAACAGAATCCTCATCTTAGTTAGAAATGACAGGGACAATTTGGATGTGGTGGCTGCTGCCAGTGATGCCACCACTCAGGAGACTGAGGCAGGAGGATCTCACTCTGGGCTATATAGGAGGTTTCAGGTGATCCTGTGTTACATAGCAAAAGCCTGCTTAGAAAGAAGTGACTTTATTAGCTACCTTTTCTGCAGCTGTAACCAAATAGCTGACAAGGTTGAAGGAAAGGAAGATTTGTTGGGGTTTGTGAGGGTATGTCCATACTATGGGAAAAAAACAAGGCAGTGAGAAAGCTGGTCACATTGCACCTACTATGCACATTTAGGGTGGGTGGAGTGGTTTGAATGAGAAATGTCTTCCATATCCTCTGGTATTTGAATGCACAGTTCCTAATTGTTGGTACTGTTCAGAGAGGCTTAAGTGGTATAGCCTTGCTAGAGGGGCAGACTGCAATTATGTAGTTTCACCAAATTTGTGCTTATAATTGAGGGTGGGCGTTATCAGCTTCCGGCTCTGGCTGCCATGCCATGTCTTCTGCTTGTTCCCATGCTTGCCACCCTTGATGTACTCTTATTCCCCCAATAGAACATAAACCAACAAAACTCTTCTGTAAGTTTTAGTCATGGGGTTTTATCACAGCAACAGAAGTAACAAATGCAGTGAGTCTTCCTTCCTCAATTAGCCCAGTCTAGAAATGCCCTCTTAGACATGCTCAGAAGTTTGTCTCCTAGGTGATTCTAGATCCTATAAAGATGACAACGTTCATCGCTTCTGTGTTTTTAACTAGAATATCATTAGTAGAGACAGTGAGAAATGGAAACCATCATCTGAAAGAGTTGTTGTTTTTTTTATAGAATCCAAATTAGATTCTCTTGTTCATAAATGTGTGTGTGTGTGTGTGTGCGTGTGCAGAAATCCTATGAATTTGTTCCAAAGAAGGCTAGAAGTCTATAGCATATGACTCAGAACACACCCATCTTTTTCAATGTAGGAAAGGAGGGAAAGTTTTGTGTTGAACATATTAAGTTTGAGAACTTGATGGACACTTTATCAAACATGTCAGGTACACTGAACTGATAGTAAGCACTGTCACAATATGTAGGGATGTCGGCAACTTTGAGAAGAACATGGTCTTTGATGCTGGATTTTGTCCTGTAGGAATCACAAGGACACTGAGCTGGGCTCTAGTGAGTTTTACTTGTTTAGTTTTTGTTTGTTTGTTTGTTTGCTTGCTTGCTTGTTTTATCAGTTTTCATTTTGGAAACACTCTGACACCAGTGTGACTGACTAAAAAACTAACAAGCTCAACCAATCTAGAGAGACAGCCAAACAGTGGAAAGTCAGTGTGTTAGACCCTGGGGACTGGAAGTGGTCTCTATAGATGAAAGACAACAGTAGCCAACCTTGTGATAACACTGTAGACACAGGTTAAATAAGACTTAATGAGATTCTTTGTTTAATTTTGGTTTTGGAGCAGGGTCTCAAGTAATATAGATTGTGGTCTTGAATTCACTATATAATCATAATGTGTCTGTACCTCCCAAATACTGGAATTACAGGCATCATCACCACACTGAGTTTGAGAGGTGTTTGGAGTGTAACCTAGGGCCTTTGAAGCCATCCTTGGTTGAAGCACTGGAGAAGCCTGCAGGGTTATAGGATAACTCAGCAATTAGCACTGTTGCTGGATTTTACAATCTTAACAAGCCCATATAACAGACACACAATCCAGATAGTTTAATTATAAGCCATATGCCTAGATTGGGCAGATCTAGGGGTATACTAACTTATTCTCCATCTATAAAGCTGTTTGTTATTTGTTGTTTTTTCCTGGTCCATGGTGGCTTTCTCCTCCTGTCTTCTTTCTCACCTCACAGTTCTCCTCCAACCTCAAGCCTAGGAACCCTAAACCCTGGTTGTGGGCATTTTTATTTGCTGATCAGGAATAACCTGGGGGTGGGGGAGAAGGACAAGGTCATGTAACATCACTTGGATTTACCTGAGGTCTCTGAGAGCAACCAGTATCTAGCATAGCAAAAGACTAAACCTCAACAAAGCACTCTGGGAATGTTCATATCCCACCTCATCAAAACCTTATCAAAACCTTATCTTTGAGTATGTGATCTCTTTAGAATGCCTACATGTGGACTCTGGGCAGGGTGTCCCTTTGCCTAATGGGTAGGGACAAGGGCTTTCTGGTCTCAGACACTCAGTTCACACATATTTGCCAAGTACTTGGTGCTCCTGACACTGTTCCCACTCTTGGCCCGGAAGTTGTATGACTTGCCAAGGACAAGTAAGGAACAACTAGTAAGGAAAGGAACAGGTTACCCCTGAGCCCAGCTCTAAAATCTCAATCTCTTCAATTCCATTAGATTAGCATCTCACATCAGATTATCAGAATATGATGTATCAGAATTAAAAACAAAACAAGCACCACAGCTAGTTTAAAGTTTGGAAATAACTGCCAATTGAAAAATAAAACTGACCTTCAGGGTAATAGCTCACTCATTTAAAATATAACTTGGCATTCATTACCACCTAAACACATACATACACACACACACACACACACACACACACACACACACACACACACACATAAACAAAAATACCCCCTCCCCCCCAAAAAAAACTAAAGAATAGCTTGAATGCCAGAGTTGATAGAAAAACCTGAATTTAGTATTCACAGGCATTCACCCCCTGGGCTGCTATTTTTAAGGACACTGCCCTTCAATTTGTTTGTTTGTTTGTTTTATGGTGCTTTGCTCTCTCTAGGCTGTGATCTCACTGAGCTGTGTCCTCCAACACAAAAGCAAAACAAACAAACAAACAAACAAAAAATCCCCACACTTCTGCATTTGCTTTAGTAAAATGTAAATCTAAAAAAGATTTTTAAAAAAAATCTGAACTAGAGAAATCTGGTTTGGATCAAAGTAACTAAATCATTAATCTGGCTCTTACTCCAAACTGGAACTAGCCCAGATCCAAACCATGATGTATATGGAAGAGGCTGGATACTTAGAGGGATATTAATTCTTCCTTACTGTTGACGTGTTCGCACTGACAGGAGGAGATGGAGGAGATGGAGACCAATGGTAAATACTGAAGGACTGGCTTTGGATATTTTTAGCTTGATTAAAATAAGGAATGATTTAAAACTATTTCAAACAGATCTTCCCACAGAATTCTGTAAGTCTCCAGCACGATTTCTGCAGGAAGGAACTTGGCTACAGAGTTTGGATGTTGGGGAAGTGTCCCATTTGGACTGAGCCTCCAGTATTCAGAGCTTACACCCCAGTCCAAACAACATTGTTTTTATGTGAAAATATAGAACTTGTTTTTTATTGTCTGATAGGGGAAAACCCTGGCAGTTCCCATGACCTGCTTGAGGATGTTAAAGATCACACAGTAGGGGGCTGGAGAGATAGATGGCTCAATTAAAGTGTTTGCCTTTCAAGCATGAGGGCCTGAATTCTACCCCTAGAACCCATATTAAGACAAAACAACAACAAAACCTACAACTGGGTATGATAACACATTCTTGTAATCCCAGCCCTGGAAGGCAAAGACAGACACAGACAGACCCCTGGGGCTCATTGGCTGGCCTCCTGGAGGTGTCCTGGCCAGACACAGGCTCTGTCCCAAAGAAACAAGAAGAATAGTGCCTGAAGTTATCCTCTGGCCTCCACATGCATACATACATGCATCTGTACACACATGAACACACATACGCACACACGTACAATCACATACAAAGTTGGCAAGGCAATGCCCTGTTTCTCTGAAGGACACTCCCAGGTGGTATTAATCACTGACGAATTCTGAATTAGAGGTGACAGTATTGTGTACCAAGCTTACATTCTGATACAGCCTGTTTCCTTCTTAAGCCAGCCTCATGATTCAAAGAACTAGCCTGCTGGCTTTTAGAGCTAGAGCCAGGGAAGGGCTGGAGTGGGATGAGGTAGGGTGAGGTCCCAGCCTTGTACCTAGCTATTCCTTTCCCCCAATGCTTTAGTTAGAAAGCCTGACCTGGTGACACTGAGAAGCAGCCAGATAATCACCTTTCTGCACTCTCTTTTGCAGGGTGAGTTGGACAGCACATCCTATTTTGGTCCCTCTGCTAGTCTGACTCATTTCTCCCACTCAAAGGGGAAGCAAGGACTCCTGGACAAACGGTCATCTTTTGAAGCCAATAGAGCAGGCTCACTTCACACAGTAAAATATTCACATAGTGACAAAACCCTTAGACCTATGCCCCAATACCCCCCCTTTTTTTTTTCACCTTGACTTCATGTCTAAGCTTCATGCTGGGAATTTGCAGTTCAATATTTCAGTAATCTTGATTGTCAACTTGATGGGATTCACAATGGAATCAAACTTCTGGGCATATCTGTGAGAGTCTGTAGTTTTAGATTAATTGAAGTGGTAAGACATAACCTAGATATGGGAGGTACTCTTCCAGAGCTAGGGTTCTGGACTAAAAGGAAAAATCTAAGCTCCTACATTCACCACTCTCTGACATGTGACCAGCTGCCTCAAGCACCAGGTCTTCCTCACCACTGTAAGTCACATCCTCAGACTGAACACCAAAACCAAAACCAAAAGCAAACCAAACCAAACCAACAACAACAACAACAAGCCCTTCCTGAAGTTGCTTTGGCTGGAATTTTGTTGCAGTAGCAGCAAAAGAAACTGACATGATGCTGTTCAAACAGAAAAAAAAAAAATAAAGTCATCTGAGTACAAACGTGAACACATGCACTGTGACCCACACAAGTGTACATATTTGATCAAGATCTCATATAGCTAGATTTGTATGCTGTACACTGACAGTGGACAGTGAGCAAGTAGAAGTCTACATCTCTGTATGACTCTTGGTGATAACGTATATTCAAACTTCAGGTGTGTGTTTGTGTGTGTGTGTGTGTATGTATGTATGTGTGTGTGTAGTACAGAGGTTGACTCTAGTTATCTTCTGTCATGGTTCACATATTGTTTTATTGAGACAAGATGTCTCACTGAACCTGGAGTCTGCCATTTCTGTTAGACTGTTGTCTGCTATCTTTGCCTTCTACCCCTGTACAACATCAACTTCATTTTTTTCATGGGTGCTGTGGATCCAAATTCAATCCTTATGTTTGTGCAGCAAGAATGTTTCCCACTGAGCCATATTCTCAGCCTCCAAGATAATTTTAAATAATTTATAGTTTGCTTGTTCCTGTTTGCATATTGTCAAAAGAGATGGAAAGGATTTTATAGAAAGAAGCTAGATCTATCTACCACTGTGCCTTATCTTGTAGATGTGCTGCCCAATCAGGTAGCCTCCTGCCCAGCCATTGGTCACCAGCATGTCTCAGCAGTAACAAGGGCACATACAAGTTCCTTCAACAGCAAAGCTTCTCTAACTGGATTCACATGTCTTCTTAAACAAAGGTTAGAATTGCTCCCAAGTGATGCATTCAGTAGCGCCTTTTCCTTTCTTGAAAATGTACGTTTCAATTGTCCACATATATTGAAGAATCAAACACAAGTAATTTTCATTTCAGTCAGAGTGGACAGCATCTCTTAGAGACACACAAAGCCTGACCAAAGACTTCACTTAACCTGCTAGATACCTTTAGAATACTCCTGCATTCTGCCTGTTGCCTTTGCAGTAAAAGGAGGTAAGCTTGAAAACTTAGAAAGGAGATTCCAGAACTCTGGGACTGGGAGCCATAGAGCCCTGGGGAGCAGGCCTGGAGCAGGAGGGGTTTGAAACCTGTTCAAAGCCCAGAAATCTTGCACTGAGATTGACAGGAGTAAGATTGCTCCCCACCTGCTCCAGATCTGCATGTCCCAGTGCACAGAGACCTCTGTCTCTACTTTTGCCTGAATCTTTGCTCCACTAGAGGAAGTCACATAGCCCAGTAACCAGGTTAGACTTCCTCTCTCCTTACAAGGTCATTTCCAGCATAATCTGGAATTCCTCTTTATGCAAATGAGCCATTTCTAGCACCCTGGCCTAGCCAATGATGTACACGCACCCCATCACCACTACTCATCCCCCAAAGGGTTTAAATTGCCTTTGTTTCCCCCCAATTAAACAAGTTGTCTCCCTGAAGCCTGACTCCCAAGACTCTTCTGTTCTCACCACATGGCCTTGCCACCTGAGGTCTCATCACCCCCAGTCATTCCTGCCTTGCTTCCCCTCTCAGGCCACCGGTTATGGGTGGGAGATGGCACAGAGCCCCACTTCATTCCCCTTTGCAGGAATAAATGTCTCAAAATCTGAGATTTGTCACTTAAAAATCAATTATAAAATAATGCTTGCTATGGGGAGTCAGTGAGATCAACTCTATCAGATGGCTAGCATTCTGTGCATTATGTGAGATGAATCTGATTAACTATCATTACCATATTATTATTATTATTATTATTAACCACTTACTCTTCAGGCAATCTGAAAAACATAGTGGCATTTCCAGGATTAAATCACATTATATTTTATGTATATATGTATACATTTATATATGTATGTAAATATTTACATTTTGAGACAAGGTTTCCTTTGGTCTTAGGTTGATTTGTAGCTGAGGTTGATCTTGAATTGATCCTCCTGAGTTCTAGGATTTGAGGCATGTGTACTTTGCCCAGTTTATGCCACATTGGAGGTGGAACCCAGAGCTTAGTGCATTTAAATTAGATCTTAAAAGGAAACTTCTCAGTTCTCACTATGAGAGTTGGTTCTCTGGAGTGTTGGGAAGATATTCCAGTTCTCCTAACAATCATTCTTTCTGCTTGCAACACAGCTAGAGTGTAACAGCCTGGGTTCTTTATTGTATTCAAGTCTGCTAGGGTGATGTCTAGCCCTGAGTTGGAGTGCAGGAACAAGTATGGACTCCCCATATGCACAGCCATCATTTGTGTTCTGGAGTCTTTTATTTGCTCAGGGACTGGAGGCTGCAAAGTTGTGAGGGTCAGAGACACCACTGACCACATTAATGTCATCTCTTGCTCTCACCCCAAGGTCACCCTTCAAGGGTTATGAGCACGGAACCTCTGTCTTTCAATGTTACTGGATATGGTTAGGCAGAAGGTGAGCTTTGATTTCAGTCTAAGATCTGGGTAGGATGAAGAAGCAAGAGTCATTTGAGAGAACAGAGTAAAGGGTATCAGAATGAGATAAGAAACCTAAAGGCCGTTGTAAATGAAACAAGACTTCAGCTAGGATCTCCCTTAACAAAACAACAAAACAAGATTAGAAGAAGGTGAAAGAATAAATTTTCCCTGAAGATGGTGGATATTGGAGTGGGCCAGAGGCTGACTCCCATTTTGCTGTTGTCTTCTTCTCAATTCAATTTTCTCCTTTTGTGTATGTGTGTGTGTGTACGCGCGTGCGAGTGCGCTCACCTGGGTGATTTTATGAGTATCGCATACATGTAGAAATCCTTGAAAGTCAGAAGAGGGTGCTGAATCTCGAAACTGGAGTTACAGATGGCTGTGAACCTCCATGTGAGTGCTCAGAGTTCAATCTGAATCCTCTGTAAGAGTAACATGTGCCTTGAACCATGGATTCATCTCTTCTGTCCTCTCAACAGAATCTCTTTTAGTATCTACAAAGATTATCTGAGCCTGGCTTGCCAGCATGACCCTATGAAGCATACAACCCCTTCTACTTCATTCCTCCTCTTACAAATCTTAAACCATGGGTATGTAATAGAAATCTTATCCTGAAAGTAATTGATTTATTTGTGCTCACATCATCAAATCCTCAGCATGAGTTTGATTTCATGTCCAAGATGGTTAAAAATACCTCTAATCCTTAAAAACAGAAAGCCGTATTTTTTCTTTTAGTAAAAGAACTCAGCCCTAAAAGGATTGGACTCTGCCTAAATTTCCCACATATGATCTTGAAGATTGACTGAAAATATCTGTTCTATCTTTTCACCAGAATTTTCCCACAGTAAATGCACTAAAAGTGCACTGTCACTGGATACAACAACCCTAAATATCTGGCTCTAAATGATTCAATGCATCCTGTAGACATCTGAACCAGGCTATTTTTCCTTTCTCCTAAAGAAAGGAAGGAAGGAAGGAAGGAAGGAAGGAAGGAAGGAAGGAAGGGAGGGAGGGAGGGAGGAAGGGAGAGAGGGAGAAAGGGAGGAAGAAAGAAAGAAAGAAAGGGAGGGAGGGAGGGCAGGTTGGTGAAAGAAATTCACTCATTTCTGTCTTTATCTCTTAAACAAAATTAATTAATGGCATTTAAACTCTCTACACTAAAAATGGAAAGTACTTCCCGGTTGACAGCTTAAATGATAAGTTGCAGTCCACTGTGTTTTGAAACAGACCAAGCATAAATCCGTCTTCAGCGGGGAGTTTAATTGGGAGCCATGCTGACCATTAATTCAGGGCCGCCGCCACACTGCTTGTGATAATATAGATAGACACATTGTCTTGGCTGGATGGAGCCTTCTGTGACATGCCCCTTCTGGCTTGAGCAAGCAGGCATTAGGAAAGGTGTAAGTTTCCAGGGGGAAAAGGCTACAGAAGAAGATTCTCTGCATGGTGAAGCAGGTGTCTGGGATGGGAGGGAGCAGGGCCTATCTGAGCAACACCTCTGGGGTGAGGATGTTGTAGGAGGAAGACGGAGTCGGGGAACAGAGCAGCAGATTTCTCATGGGGAATTTTGTCTACTGGTGTACAGACAGCTCTTGAGTCTTCTAGGTTTCCTAAGACTCGGGTAGGGGTGGGAAGGGTTGAAACTCTTCTGTAGAGCTCCGAAGATTTTTTTTTTCCTTAAAGAAAAGCAAAATAGAAAAACAACAGGAGTCTCTAGCTCCAAGGATGCTGCTGAGCAGAGATTGTGAGATTGAGACCATTCCAGGAGAGGAAGTTTTAAGGCCAAAATTAAAATAGAACATTTGTTCCTTACAATTTGACTTCAGAATCCCCCAAAACTCCTTTCATAAGAAGCCTTAGCTTTTTCATTTGAGACATGTTATATGCACCATATGTTTTGTTTCTTTTTTTTATGGTTTACATCTTAAATTTGCTAAGAATGTCTTCCGAGACATGGCACCTTACTTTTCATGGCCCTCCCAAGAGATGACAGGTACTTCCAAAGCACACTGAGTTTGCTCTGTGAGATGTCAGCATGCAGTGTAGAATGCTAGTTAGCAAGTAAGATGATACTCAGTAAGTAACATTTAAGCTGTTCAAACCATTACAGCAACTGCAGTAAGTATTGGCACTAACATGCTTACAAGTGAACAGACAGGGAACCTTGCCTTGATATTAGTCTATTGTGAAGCCAGCTTCAGCAGAGCATATACATGTGTCTGAACATTTTGACGTAATTTACTGGTAAATTCAATCAAAGTGAATGTCCACGCTGACTAAACAGATTAAGCGGCATTCCTATCGGGTTGGTACTGCATAGACATGGAAGTGAGGGCTCGCTTATGGGATAGACTAGGAGCAGAAGGAGGGATCTGGTGTACAGAGGGTCTTACTATCCTCAGTGCATTTCTTTACCTTTGGTGCTGGGGCCTCCAAAACTGATCTCCTAACAGACTTCAAGTGGAATTGCTGGAGTGTTGCCTTTAAGAGCAGTGTGCTCCACCCTAGGCTGACAGGATACTCTAGACCAGGGATCTCTCAGTGCCTCTCTTTTCACTGACTTTCAGGCTCACAGGGAATCTAGGAGACTCTGTGCAGGATTTGGTTAAGTAAGAAACTGCCCTCTCTTCACTTTCTAAACAGTCTTAAAATTGAGAACAATTACCCCCATTGTCTCTCTCATTTGCTGATTCCTGGAAATCTGACCCAGGGCTACACCCTGAAGGACAGAAAGAGAAGGCAGAAGGAGCAAGGACAACAGACTTGAAGACCTTGTAGTTTGTTTGCATAAGAGCCGTAGTTAGAGTACTTTTGTTTTCACGTTTTTTGAAGAATATTCTAGCAAATATCAAATATGTATGTAACTATTATATGCATAAATAGATATGTATACACACAACAAACTGACAAATTATGTCAAAATTTTGATAATAGTCACATGAAGATACTATTCAATAAATGATTACATTTGTCATAAAAACTCAAAAGAAAGAAAGAAAGAGAGAAAGAAAGAAAGAAAGAAAGAAAGAAAGAAAAAAGAAAGAAAGAAAGAAAGAAAGAAAGAAAGAAAGAAAGAAAGAAAGAAAGAAAGAAAGAAGAAAGAAAACCACCAGCAGTTATGGCTGAGTCGTTGGGAGCATACTAGACTAAAAAGCCTTCTGAGAGTTGTCTTCCCATCCTTCACTGGAGATACCTCTCGGAACAGAGTGCTTCTGTGTTATATTTCTTGGTATTGGCAGCAAACTGTTTCCACTAAGTTTACAAAGGGCAACCTAACAGACAGAGTCCTAGCTAATACAATGTCTCAACCTAGAGTCGGCCAATGGTAGATTTTTATAATCCTAGTAACTGTGGCCTGAGCTATGGAAATGGCTTGTTGGTAGAGCTGTTTGCCTTTCAAGCACAAGGACCTGAGTTCACATCCAGAACCCATGCAAAATCCAGTGTAGTAACCTACATTTACAATCTTGGCACTGGGGAGGCAAAGCCAGAAAGACCCCTTGCTGCCAGTTTGCTTAGTTTAATCTGAGAGCTCCAGACCAATGAGAAACTTTGTTTCAAAATAAGGAGGATGGTGCCTGATGGATGACTCCTGAGGTTGACTTCCAAGTGCATAAGCATCTGTTTTCAAATGTTCCTTACACATGGTCAAGGCTGTTCCCTGGGAAGTTCTACCAGTACTTGACCAATCCAGATGCAGATATTCACAGCCAACCATTGGACTGAGCCCAGGGACCCCAATGGAAGAGCTAGGGGAAGGACCGAAGGGGCTGAAGGGAATTGCAACCCCATAGGAAGAAAAGTATAAACTAACTGGACCACTCAGAGTTCCCAGGGACTAAACCACCAAGGAAGAGTATATACATGGAGGAGCCATGGCTCCAGATACATATGGAGCAGATGGTGGCCTTATCTGACTTCAGTGAGGGGATCGTGCCCTTGGTCCTGTGGAGGCTTGATGCCCCAGCGTAGGGGAATGCTAGAACTGTGAGGTAGGAGTGGGTGAGTGAGTGGAGGAGCTCCCTCAGAGAGGCAAAGGGGAGTGGGGAGAGGGGAGATGGGATAGGGAGTTTTTAGAAGGGTAACCAGGAAGGGGACTATCATTTGAAATGTAAATGAATAAAATGATTAATAAAAAACCAAAAAGTAGCATTCAATGTGTTAAAGCTGGGCATGGGGGCACATGCTTGTAATCCCAGCACTGGGGAGGCAGAGACAGGATCAGTAGGGCTCATTGCTATGGCTGGCCTAGCCAAATAGGTAAACTCTAGGATAGTGAGGGTCCCCATCTCTGACTAGCAGCAAAGCAAAATCAAAGGTGGATAGTGCCTGTGGGATGACATCTGAATAACACAGAGGTGGGAGGGGGAGAGAGAAAGGGAGAAAGGGAGGGGGAAGGGGAGGGAGAGAAAGAGGAGAGAGAAAGAGAGGGGGGAGGGAGGGAGGGAGGGAAGGAGGGAGGGAGGGAGAGAGAGAGAGAGAGAGAGAGAATCGGGAAAGAGTAGTATCTCTGGATGCAATTCCTATGCTCTCTGTGGTTCTATTCCGATGTTGTATGTTTTGGAGTGTAAATCCCACTATGGGTTAGTTGTCTAGCCTCAGGCTCACATAGGTGATGGTCCTTGTCCTTCATCTATATCCAAGATGGCAGTGTACTGGGGCTTTGTCTGGGTCTTGTAAATGACCAAAGGATGGACACACTCAGATGACTATGACTTGAAGGAAGTATTACTGTACCCAGCTCTTTCCTGAGAGGCTGCTTCCTGTGGGACAGATGACCCTTTGCAGGTCTGGCTTTGCCTGTCTTTCATCGGTACTGTTCCATGAAGGCTGTGACCCACTGGGACTCTATGAAAGCTGAGGAAGAAGTTTCTTAGTTTAGAAGAGTCAATTTTAGGGTTTTGTCAAATCTGTCAAAGGCAAGGCCCCAGAGGAGGTTGAAAACTTCCCTCCATCAGAAGCCAGTGGATTTCCCCTGGTCTCTGGCATCCTGAATATCCCCCAGTAGATAACAAAGGACAGGTCCTAGGGAAAGAGTCCTGTCCACAGAGAAGCCCAGAGTGCTTTAGGGGTCAGGAAAAAGGCTCAGAGTTCAGCCTGTAGCCCCTCTGAGTGCTTTGCCCTGTGTCCGGCCTAGCAGCAATGGTGACAGTTAACAGTCAGATTCTTGGGGCCTTGGAAACTTGATCTCCACATCAGTCTACAGACCATCAAACCCATGACCCTGGGGTGAAAGTCCCCATGTTTTGTTACCTCTGCTGGCTGGGCCAGTCCTGCAAAGCACTGCTTTTCAATCTATATTCACACCCTCCACACAAGGCGGGTGACAACGGTAATAAATGTGGCCGTCCTCAGGACGGGGCTGTGACAGGCTCAATAAGGAGAGGACTGATTTGTTGCTTTGGGGTTGAAAGCTCAGACTTTCATGAAACAAAAATATTATATTCAGGGTAATGATTTATGGCCTCAACTCGCGTTTGATTGCAGGCCATAAATACCGACAAATGGTCCTTAGGCATCTCTTGAGGACATTAGGGACACACTCAAGTTTATTTTATATGGCAATTATGAATTCAGTGCAAGCACAGACATTGCTCGAAAGGCATTATTTCCCCCCAAATAAGTCCGTGGAGTTGACAAAGCTCAAGAGTAATTTCCGCACCCCACAGCCTCACCTGTGACGTAAAGCGTACAAACAAATCCAAAGAGGAACACAGATGCTGCTCTGACAGAGATGCCATCTTTTCAAAACATCCCCTGCCATATGCTTCTTATTCAAATGTGCACCCTGTGAGTGGCATTGTTGCCTCTTCAGAGTTTGGAAACAGCTGAGTTGTACTGGAAATGCATAGTCAGGGACTGTGGTGTGAGCTTTTATTTTCTTGTGCCTGATGTTACCAGCTTTAAAGCAAGGACACCTTCTTCATGGTACTTTAGGCTATATTCCCTCTATTCCTCCTTTCTTTCCTTCTTCCTTCCTTTTTGCTTTCTTTCCTTCCTTCCCTCATCCTTCTTTCCTTTCCCTTTCCCCCTACTCCTCCCACTCCTCCCTCCTCCTCCCTCTTCCATCCACTCCTCCTTCCCTCCCTCCTTCCCTTTCTCTGTTTTTTTTCCTTCCTTCCTCCTCCTCTCTGCTGTGGATAGAACCCTACTTTGTGGTCCCTCCCAAGCCCATGTGACTTTTAGTTAGCTGCCTCTTCTAGAACAATCTTGCTGTAGCTCTCCTCCTGGACTTTGTTCTCATTCCTCTTGTTCCTTTAACCACTCTGAGTCTTGAATGACTGACATACCATCATCCCTTTGTAACTGAAGCCTGGGCTAACCAGAAGGCAGGAGATGGGGACATAGAGAACAGACACCTTCATATATATAATCACAGAGAATTTTCAATCCCAGGAGGAATGCATTTATGCTCCCCAGTGCTTAACACTCACCTAATTAATGTATTTAAAGCGGTGAATACTATTGTTCCACGATACTGGTTTGATCTCTGTGGAAATGGAAAAGCACACACTCTAAAAGCTTCCACTGAGGTATATGAGTTGGACCCAGGAGTTGTTTTGGAAAACCACTGAAGGAGAGAGCCCTACAGCAGTTGGGGGCAGCCCAGGTGCTCAGATGTACTCAGGGTTACTATGCGTGGCTTCTTTCCTTCCCTGTCTTATTCAGGAGACTTCCCAGAAGATAGAAACCAATTAACTCTTTATTTTGGCAGCAATCATCCTAGGTATTCTTTTAATGGGCATTATTCCTGCTAAATTATAGATGAGATGAATAGTAAGAGGAGTGCCATTATCTGAGTTATTTATTCATGGAACATCGTCTGTAACATGCCCACACTAGGTTTCTCCTCATTTGGTATCGATCAATCGCTTTAAACAGGACACTAAGGACTCAGTGATACCAGTAGACCCCTGTTGGTGTCTCTTATTGGGTCTCTGCCAGGCTAGGGGCAGACTGCAGTTATTCTCTCTTGTTCTCTTTCATGTGTGGTGTGTATGTGCTCATATGTGCATTTTTGTATGTGTGAGCACAGGTGTGTGTTCATGTATATGAAGACCAGAGGACAATCACAGATGGTATTCCTTAGATACTACCTGCTTTGTTTACTAAAACAGCATCTCTCATGGGGCCTGGAGCCCACTGATGAAACTAGACCAGCTGGCCAGCCAGTTTCAGGGATTACTGGTATGCTTGGCCACAACCAGCTGTTTATGTGGCTGCTGGGTTTCTAAGCTTGCAAGACAGGCCCTTGACTGACTGAACCATCCTCAGCCCTTTGCCACTCCTTCCAAACCTTCCTAGAAAGAGCATGTTGCCTACTTCACACTCAAATGTATCACAGTGATGATTCCATCAAATTTTTAAAGATTTGTTTTTATTTATGTGTCTGTGTGAATATATGCCACATGTATGTATGTAGGTGCCCTGGCTTGCAGAAGAGAGAGTTGATCCCCTGGAGTTGGGATTGCAGGCAGTTGTACCCTAACCCTGATGGCAGAGTGGTTCTAGTGACCAGTCACCATGTTGAAGGGGTGGAGCCACAGACCCCTGATTCCCACTCCGTGGTAATGACACCCACATATCTTTTCTGACTTTGCTTGCAAAACAAGGGACAGCTCTTTGCTGGCTCCCCAGAAGCACATGGCCAAGGCTTTGGTAGCTAATCAGCATTCTGCCTAGAAGCAATTAAAGATGATATAGCCAGGGCTCTATTTTTATTTATACTGTGTAATGAGGCTCCAAATTAAAAAAGTTACATCCTAATCTCCACTAATGTAAAGTGCTGCTGTCTTGGGAGTGCAGTGGTCTAGATTAGGTGACAAATTTATCATTTTTACACTTCTTTCTGTGCCAAGATTCAGCATTTCCCAAGGACAAGCGCTGATGCAAATAGCAGAGCTGCCTACCCAGCTCTCCTGCTCCTTGCACCCTTTGGGGAAGGAGTTTCATTTGAGCAATAAGACATGATGAAACACGCATTTGAGGGCAATTACGGCACACCTTGGGTGGTATAAGAAAGCATAAGGTCAAAGGAGGGGGGCTTTAACTTCCTAAGGAGGGCAATAATGACCCCGAGACACACAGCTTGGGCTCCTTATTACAAAAGTAAGATGGAATACATTAACATACAGAAAACAAGGAATAAGGGCCTAAGTGGGAATGATGGGTGGAGGCTGAAATCAGTATCAGACAATCACAGCTCTTTGTGTTTGACATCTGAAGGCACTGGGATTTAGAATGGATTTCTCGTTCATGTGGATTCAGTGCTGGTGCTCTCTAGTGCACAATCAGGACTGATTGTTGAAGAGATCTCAGGCAGTCTCTCGATTTTCTCCTTTTCCCTCCTTTTTTCTGCTTGCTTGTCTTTGTTTTATCTTCCTTCTTTCCTCCCTTCTCCCCATCCCTCTCTCTTTCCTTTTTCTTCTGAGCCAGAGCCTACAACTAGCTACCTAGGCTAGGAATAAACAGGCTTTACATGTGCTAAGCAACTGCTCTACCACTGAACCACATCCCAAGCCCTTCATTACTATTTATCAAAGTTGGTAAGAACTGGAAAAAAATAGCTTGTTTTTTGAGAGATAACTATGCCCAGTCTGGTGGTCAACAGCCGTCTGACCAGCATTAGCCCTGGGCTTATGCAGAATTTTGAGGAAAGACAACTCTTCTGAGAAAGCTGAGTTACGACTATTTGTTTATTTAAACAACTGAAAGGTCTTGACAGGTTATAAAGTTAAAGGTGTCAAGCAGGAAATGCTGTTATGGATTATCTTTGTGGCGCGTCTGCATTGCCAGAGAACAACTTTAGTTTTTATTTATTAGGTATCATCTACCTTTTCTCTTTGTCCTGGAGGCCACCAAGTAAGCTAAGTTGCCTGCCAGTGAGCCCTAGGGATCCATCTGTTTCTATCTCTTCAGCGCTAGGATTTTAAGTGAACACTACTATGTTTCACTTTGCAGAAGCTTCAAATGCAATCGTGTGTGTGTGTGTGTGTGTGTGTGTGTGTGTGAGAGAGAGAGAGAGAGAGAGAGAGAGAGAGAGAGAATGATTTGATGTACTCATAAGCTAAGAGATGCCTACAACTTTTAGATGTTGAGGAAAAAGACACAGTGTGGATTCTGTTCTGTAGCTTCAGAGGCCTAGATGGTCTCTAACGTTGTGAGAATAAGTTTCTGCTGTTTTTAGCATCCAAGTTTTGGGTAGACTATTATTACATGGTCACAAAAACTAATTTAAGGGCCCTAGTATTTGATCACAGTTGAGCAAGAGTCTGGAAGCGCCATAAGAACCTTGGTAGTTGGACCAATAGCCTTATCATGCCAACTTCAGCCCTGTACTGTTGTCAGATAAATGCTGTGTGGAACACACTCTGGAGGGAAGAATTCTTTGACTCTTGTTTCTCTGGGCAGTTAGATCCTGCCTCCTACCATGGGATGTTGACATCATTTGAAAGCATTTCCTTCGGCCAAATATAAATGTTACCATGACAGGCAGACTGTTTTCAAGCTCCTGACAAGATCAAGAGGGACTTTGTTCTGTGGATACAAACTGATGCTTAAGCTCTAGGAGGTGGGGATAGAGAAGCTGACAGCCAGAGACAGGCAGAAGCTGAAGGAATGGAACAAGGTGAGATCATGTTGCAGATGCTTCTGATAGCTGCAGGTGGCGTTGGAAAACCCACAACTTGCATGACTGCAGTGCTGGAAAGATGGTTCAATCAGTGAAATATCAAGGGGCTGCAAAGACTATTCTATCAATAAACAGCTAAGGGGCTAGGCATAGGTAAAGTGCCTGCCACATAAGCATAACGACCCAAGTTCAAGCCCCACGTATAAAGCCACATGGATACTATATGTGTGTAATCTCAGCATTAAGAGGGAGAGACAGGAGGATGCCTGGGTCCTGGAGGCCAGCTAGTCTAATAAAATTGATAAGCCCCCAGTCTAGGTGAGAGACTTATTTTTCAAACAAGGTGAAGAACAGTTTTAAAAGACATCAGAATTTAGCTTCTGACTTCTATGTGCACACATACGTATACTTGCATATACCCCCCACGAAAAAATAAAAAGAAAAAAAAACAGTCAAAGGGACATATATGAGCAATCACCTTGCCTCCTCTTCCCATGACTATACCTTCTCACCTTCTTCCTCAGGCACCTCATCTATCTGCTGCTCAACAGTCCCTATAGAGTTTGGTCTCCAGCCCCTGGCAGAGGTCAGCAGGCATAACTGGAAGTTTCATACTATAGCATCAGGTGACCTGATCTTCCCAATAACTGGCATCAACTTGAAAACCCCATTTAAGTAGCCTCACTAACCTAATCACAAGGGTCATCAAGAGAGCTCATTAGAAATACAGTAGTCCAGTAGCTGCACCTATGTGAACTTTCCATTTCTATGTTTTTAGTTACCTGTGCTCAACCATGGTCTGGAGACTAGCCAGAAATTTCTAAGAGTAAATTGTACATATTAAACTGTGCACTGTCCTGAGTAGTGTTATAGAAGTTCATGCAAATTGCCTGTGCAACCTGGATGTAAGCCTGGTCATACCTTGTGCAACCACTGTATTTGCCACTTGCCTCAGGATTCACTTGGTGGCCATCTTGCTTTCAGATCCTCAACTGTGCTATCAAGCAACTCTGTTTTACTTAGTAATAGCTTCGAAGCACAAGAGTACAAAGTCACATCAAGCACACAGTGCACAGCAGGGAGATTGACTCTGCTGTACAGGGCAGGGAAGGAAAGACATGTGGAATGGCAGCTGTTACTTTCTACTGCTTGCACAGTGTCCCTCTGTGAAGGGGAACTACTATGTAAAAGACACATATGTCTTTAGGGTGCTGGACCCTCTTCAGAAAGAACTTCCTATTATACTATAACGTCATTACAAACTGTCAGCAATGCAAGGATACTTGTACCCTATAAATAGTCTGCAGTATAATTTGGGGACTAAAGTTTAGAAACATCTACTCAAAAAGTTAAGCAATGTATTTTCACAGAATTACCTGGACCACACCATAGCACTCTAAGGTTTGTTATCTATAAGAAATGAGAGACAACGACATGAGACAGAGTTATCTATAAGAAATGAGGCTGGAGAGACAACGACTCAGCAGTTACGATGCTTACTGTGCAAGAGTGAAGACCTGAGTTGGAATCCTCAGCACACTTGTAAGATGGGTTTGGTAGTGTATGCCTCTAACTTCAGTGGTGGGGCTTGGGCAGAGACAATGAATCCCAGTGGCTCATTTGCCAGCCAGTTAGCCATTGGGTGAATGTCAAAATCAGTGAAATATACTGTCTCAAAAAGATGCAAAGTGATGGAGGAAGATACCTAATGATGACAGCAGGCCTCCTATAGGTCAGTATATATGTAAAGATGTTCACACGCAAGCAGGCACATGCACATGCATGCACACACATACAAACACATACGTGCATACGTACACATGGACACACAAACACATACACACACATGTACACACTCACAAACATATGCATACACACAAACACATGTACACACACAAACACATACACACACAAAAACACATGCACACACACAAGTTTAAACAATAAAAAAGAAGTAACCCCCCCTACCCCCTACCTCCCACCCCCATCTTCCCTCTTGTTATCTGTTTTGACTACTTTGAGTCTGAATCCTTTGAGTCTTTCAGCATTGGAACCCTCCTTCTTCTCTCTTCAGGGATTAAGAAGCCAATGGCTTCCACCCACAACCTTAGCACATCCTGGAAGGGCTTGTGCTCCCTGCTGAGGTCCCAGCAATTAGCCTCAAGATCGAGGAAAAATTCCTTTCTCTAAAAACCACAGCCTCAAGTTGTTTTGTTTTCCAAGCAATGTAGTTATCTTGTCTTGAGACCCAAGGAAGTGTTTATTTGTTTATTTCTTAAGGCTACTATGAAAGAAGATCAATATTAGCTAGGGTTATTGCCACGGTTGAAAAGTTCAGTGCTGAAAAATTCATATGCTAATGGGATTTTGGAGGTGAGTGATAAGGATTGAATGAGATTACAGGGTAGGGTTCTGTAAAAAGAGAGACCTGGACTTGCACACTGAGTTTGCCAGTCACATGATGTTCTCTGCTGAGTTAGGATGTAGTAAGAATGTATTCACCAGATGTGAGCACTCTCATCTCTCAGACTACGAGTATTCAGAACAGTCTGTCAAATCAACCTCTCTTCTCCATTAAGTATCCAGTCTGTAATATTTTGTTGCAGCAACAAGAAACAGATTAAGATGGCTAGCTATAAAAACATAATTTTAAGGAATAGATATCTCTTTTAACATTTAGAATAAAGACTTGTACACAATTGGATTAATTTAGCATAATGACAGAACCTTTGCTCTGTGACCAAGGTCAGTTCCCTGGGCTGCCGCAAGCAATAGAGAACAGATCCTGGATCTTGCCTGCACAGAAGAAGACAATGAGGTCAGCAGGGTTAAGAAACTTGGTAAAAACTCTGAACCTAAGTCATCTTCTTCAGAAGTGTGCTCTTTATGCATAAAAACAGGATCAAAAGATTTATACTTCGAGAGCAGATGTAAATCTTAGCCTATAAATTCAGGTGGCTTTCTTTTCATAAATCATCTTAACACTGTTTTCAAGTCCTTTTTTCTGAAGTGTTGGAGAAAATAAAAGCCAAGCCTACAGGGCCTTTCTCCTCCTGCCCTGTAACAGATTTGAGCAGGGCTTGTGGGTGGGGGTGGGGGTGGAGGTGGGTCTGACCAACATGGCAAGGCACCATGTTTGTGCATCAGACTGGTGGCTGCCAAGTGGCAGACTGTCCCAGCCCACACCAATCTTTATTCTTTGGCTTTTATACAGAGACCAGGCATCTTGTTGGCAAGTTCATCTATCCTGTTTCTGTTGCCATCATCTCTGAACTTTCAACATGAATTGAAAACCAGGGTCTTTCTGGGAATCTTTCAGGCTTTCAAAACCACTTTGGAACTGCTGAGGTAGCCAGCCAGCTGTGTGAACTGAGTGGCTACTGTGTTCTTATTCTCTGCAGTGTGAACACAGCCCCTGTTGGACTGACTACCTGGACAACTTTGTAAACCAATCCAATACATCTATTTTTAATATATGTTCACTCTATCAGTTATGGTTCTCAAGAGAAGCCTGACCAATATACAGACTATGTGATCTTTCTTTAGCTTCCTCTTTTCCCAAAGAACTTAGAATACCAACAGCTCATTCAGGAAACATTCCCAGCAGTGTACATATTTTAATATTTTCTTGCCTTGGCAGAGTTAAGACAGGCTAGTGTGAAATCTCCATTAAGTTTTGCTAACCGCAGCTAGGACACCAGCCTTCACTGATTTCTACCTTAGTGGCTTGTGCCCCACTGAAGATGCTCATTCTCATATTGACAGAAATAGTGCTGCAGGCATCATTTCCCATTTTTATATTTAATATTCTCTCTTGTCCTATCAGATAATGTTCATATAAGCTTGTTTCTGACAATACTTAAGTTGTTATGGCAATGTATGAAAGCATTCTTTTTTAAAGGCTCCAGTAACTGTGGATGGGAGCTGACGCTCTTGATGTTTTGATGGTTAACTTGACTGATCCCTCTGTGTTGATTTATCCCATGGAGCTTTCTGGTGTATCTTAGAACTTCAGCCTAATTTGTAGGTTCTTTTGGAAGATTTGATGGGTTGGCATGCACCCTATCTACTCCTTACTAAAGATTTACTAGAAGGATGTTTAAGTGTCCTCAACCACAGAGATTGGAATCACTGGCCTGTGAGACACACACACACACACACACACACACACACACACACACACACACATTCAGAAAGTAGACATAAAATCCCACAGAGGCACAGGTTCCACCATCCTCAATGGTTCCAATATGGCTGTGTACAGCATTTTAATCAGTAAGTTTCTGTAATTTCTCTTGGACCCATCTCCCTATCACTAGTAAATCCATGAGCTGTTAGCACACGTAGGACATGTGTTGGAATGTGCTCACAATAGACTTTATCTTTGGGGATCATTTTATTTCCTCAGTTTAGTGCCTCATCACTAAAATAGAGCACTCCATAATTTTTTCTAAAGATTCTATCAGCCTTGATCCAGTGTGCTAAGTGATAAATGACAGTAGGCTGGCCACAGAAGGGAAGCTGGCAATGAGTCATGCTGTCTCCTAGTAACCAGTCAGTAAATAGCTTCCAGGGAGCACCTAAGGCCCACAGCACATTTACCTCTGGTACTGTCTGTGGGCAGGTTCCCCTAATCTATATCTGTGCACTTACCTTCTTTAAGAACTTATAGGAAGAAAGAGAAAGTAAGATTTGTTTGTCTATTGCCTCCTACAAATCCCCAGTGAAAACTAGTTTAAAACCTCTGGTCCTTGACCCATTTCTATGTACTTTGCTTGCCCTCAAATCTTACAAAGCAGTTTCTGCTGTCTGTTAATTTTCTTGATGGATAGGCTGTACTATATAACCAATAAATCAGTTTATGTTGCTATGTAACACCACAATTCAGAAGGACGCCCTGTAGACTTTACGTGTGACAGCAAGCCTTTGGGTTACCCATGGACTCTGTGAACAGAGGACATGCTCTGTCTTCTTTTCTCCTCTCAAACATGTGTACGGGAAATGTTGGCTGGACAGACAGGCTTCAATCGTGAGTGACAAAGAGATGATCTCAGACAGCACTGATTAATGGGAAAAGGTTCTCAGTGTGCAGATCTGATTGAATGTCACATGGAATCGCCAATAGGGGAACACTGGGAATTGATATCAAGTCATCAGATCTCTTTCCCCAGCTTCAGATGGGACTGATGTTTTTCCAAGGCTTGGAAAGTAATTAATTATAAATCTTTATCTTCTATGTTTCACTAGCAACAATAAGAAATTGTCACCAGTCCTGAGAAACTGTTTTGTTCCATTTAATCTTGTCTTTTTAATTAATGGCATAGCCATCCCTTCTACTGCCTGTTTCACATCTCAAACACAATGTGAGCTTTTGATACATGATCATTTTAATCCTCCCCAAATTCCATGAACTGAGGATATTTGTTCTGGATCTACAGCCCAAGGCTTAGGGAGGCTAAACAAACTGCCCCATGTTGCAAAACTAACAAACTGCACAGCTGAGACTTGAACCTGTGATTTCCTGGCTCTGAAGTTCATTAACATAATCCACACTAATTCCTGTTCTCTAAGCCTTGAATCTGAAGTGAATCAAAGGAGAAAACTTTAGTGTTTATTAATCTGGCTAAAGAGACATAGAATTATATGACAACCATAAATGCGGGCCTGGATAGGAGCATTAGGAAGCACTTAACCCTGGGGTTTTCAACTGTAACTCATAGATTCTGCTGAGGATTTTAGAGGGGCCCAATGGGAAGAAGAGGTGGAGGGAAGTTAGTGTTGCAAGGATAGCTCAGGACTTTTAGCTCCTGATTCTGGAGGCAGTTGGCTCCTGTGTCCTTATGATAAAGTTACATGAGAGAGTCTCATTAAAGCTGCAAAATGAAAGGGGAGGCTCAACACTTTGTAAGAAAATAAAGATCAATTATGGCCAAGTTAGGCTGTATCTGCTGTTTCCTAGCATGAGGAAATAAAGACTGGGAGAACAATTTAGCTGTTCTGCTCTGTAGCTGTTGTGTTAACTTCTCTTGGGAGAGACAAAACAGATGTCTACTCACCCCAGAATCTGCAGTGAGACAGAACAAAGTACAACCCAATCCAAGCCTAACCTGGTCAACAACTGCATGAGAGGGTTACAGGATCACAGGTGACTCTCAAACAGCTGTACCTCTTCATCATGGATGACGACCTAATGAAAGCTGCATCACAGAGAAACCCTTCTTCTTCCTATACACTCTAGCATCTCCTGAGAGGAGATCCTTTGTAGATATTGAGGGCAGGAAAGAATTCTGACTACAATCTCAGGTAAGGGTCCTGTGACCCTCCCTCTCTAGGGGGTGTCAATAGCTCCATTACTGTTGCCATTACTGCAGTCTTGGGTACTTCTGTATTGTTCTGCTCAATTAGTTGCCATGGCTACAGGCCAAGGTAATCTGATCTAAAATGGCATGTGGTGATGCTATGTCCAGAGGAAAAAGCCACACTATAATAGTTATAATCATAGCCGTCTGAGGTGGGAGCACCCGAAGTATTTCTTAGCACTACCACCTGCAAGAATTGGCATTTCCCCTCTTATTATGCCCACTTTTCTCCACTATTGAGAACAGACCATCAATGACTCCCCTCCTCTTTTTACCCTTTCTATCTTTCTTCATAATATGCTAAAATCTATCTTTTATATACCCAGGAGACAAGCAGGGTAAAGTTATTCTTCTGCATGACAACATTTCACATGCTGAAGATGTTGAGTATACCTACGGTATGACACTTCCAGGCCCACTTCTCTTATTCTCTTAAACAGTCTGCAGGCTGCCAGACTTTTTCAGAGCAGGCTGACATACACCAAAAAGCTTCAGTGTTGTTTTTCCCCCTTTGAGATTCTATTGCAGAATTAAAGATTCCAGTAGTATTTTAAGTCATGTATTATCCTTTAATCATTCACTACACATAATGGTTAATCTTCATAATCAATTCGACAGGATCTAGAGTCACCTAGGAGACAGAAAATACTTTAAAGTGGCACTTGTGTCTCTCAACCAGATCACAATATCAGGCTATTGACCCCAAAGTAATAGAAATTTCCCCCAGGAATCTTAAGCTGGAAGAAGGAAAATGCTGCCACTCTGCTCCCCAAATGCCCAAGGGAGAAAGCTAGGTCCTGAAACCAGATTTCACACAGTTCTAATAATTTACAGAATTGATACTGAAGACCAGAAAATGATAGGCCAGTGGTGGGCAGCATCTTGAATGGAACTGATTAATTAAGTCATCCTTGGCACTCTGTTTAAATTTTAATCTCATTTCAGGATCCTGAAGATGAATTTGGGCAAGTTAGTTCACAGGAACCCTTTGTCCATCTTTGAAAAAAAAATCTCCTTTTTCTGATTTCCACAATTAATTGGCTTATTGAGTATGGTGGCTGGACTTGGCTTGGGACACAGGTTGTAACCCCAGGTTTGATAATGAAAATAAGCTGAGTACTTTTGACTGCTGATGTAGTACAGCCCTGTTTTCTGCTCCTGCAACCATGAATTCCCCACCACAACCAACTGAACTCTCCAACTGTGGACCAAAATAAACCCTTCCTTCCTTGAGTTGTTTCAGTCAGATGCTTCATCAGAGCATCAAGGGAAGTGACTAATGCACACACTGACTTCCTCAGGATGGGTAGGGAGTGACTGGCATATGAATTAAAGTTCAAATGCTATTATCTTGAAGCCGTACTCTCCCACACAGACAAAACTCAGGTATATTTTTTCATCTTTCTCATGTTTCTTCCCTTTTTTCTTCTTCTTGGAGTTAGGGATTAGATGTCCACCACCATGCCCAACTTCTCTTTTCTTCAAAGGTACTCTCTACACCATCCAAATCACTCTCATATGCTGGTAGTAATCCCTTCCCAAAGCAGGCCATTGCTTACTGATGCTAGTTGTACAAGCTCTCCCAAAGAATTTTCAAGTTTGAGACAATTAATGAATTGATGGTAGGGATATGCTGAGCCAGTTAAGGTTGTTCCACTCAGGCCATAGCAATAATGGCAGCTCAGTAATCTGTAAAATACATACAATAATGGAACCTTGAATCTCCATATGAGAGTAATTCAAGGATTGGGGAAATGGCTGTGTAAGCATGGGGATCTGAATTTGATCTCCAGTGCCTATGTGCAAAAGCTAGGCATGTGTGTGCACACTTAAAATCCCAGTGCTGGGTAAGCAGAGCAGCAGGGGCTCTAAGTTCAGAAAAAAAAAGCAAAACCCTCTCTTAATAAAGAAAGGCAGTGCCTAAAGGATAACATCTGAGGTGGCCTCTGGTCCATGCATGTATGTATACATACATACACATACCTGCAACCACATTCACATGTGCATATCCTAATATACACATATATCGAATCAGTTTTAAGCATCTTTACAGATATATTTGCTAGTGAGAATATAAATAAAAAATAGTAGTAATAAATGAAAAGCTTTTCCTAAATGTTGCAAAAAGTGTTACAATTGGGGCTCAGCTCTTTCAGCTGATGCTATATCCGAAATCTAAACTAGCAGCCGAATGCCATTAAACCCTAGGCCTGGAGTGTGCTGGAGTTTACCTCTCTGAAGTGAATGCAGATTACCATTTTAATAATGTGCAGTTTTGTTAAATGTTAATAGTTGCCCTGAGTTCATCTTGGCCCACAGTGTCTGAAAGGCAGAAGATTCACCTTGGAATTGAGCATCCATGAGAAAGAATTCATCATACAAATATGTCCCTCTTCATCTTGGATTAATTTTATCCCACAGTCCCTGGCTATCTGCAAGCTGCCTAAGTAATTCATAGTGCATTTTCACGTTGCTTTTTATTCAAAGAATAAATGTGAATTATCTTGTTTACTGTCACCACAGCTTGTCAATTATTATTGGCTACATCTTATATTTGGAAAAATAGAAGTTCAAGATCCTTTAAGAGTTACAGTTGAGGAGAGACAAAGAGCAAATCTCACGAGGAATACTCACAGGACTTAGACTTCATGGGTGTTTCAGCCAGAGGTGCCCCAATGATCATCCAGTTAACCTCGTCATTTTGAGGGTGAGGATGGGGACATCAGGACCATTCCAGTGTTCTATTTAGTGAACTCAAATACTCTCAATTTCATTTCCATTTCCTGAGTTTGAAATGAGAATACTTTCAGTAGCTGTTTTCTAATAATAGGACTCTCATAACCACTAATGGGATTGTGCCAGAATGGATAGAAGCATCTCTCGGTATGATGTCTAGCTAATGTATATGCCAGTCATGCTGAAGAGGGCACTGGGTGGGGGCTGAGCCCGACTCCGATCTCTTGTGGGACATTTGTTTGCTTCCTGTAAATGGGCCTCAGGACTGCTTTTGGATCAGTATCTCTACCTCTAAAATTAGGTGTTGCACTAAATCTTTAATGTTCTTAGAGTCTTACGTGCCGCCATTCTCACTTTCTTTATATAAAATTTTCAGATGCATAATATACACATATGTCATAGGAATGCAAATTTGCAGACACTATAGACAGAGGGAAAAAAAAAAGCAGAAAGTAAAAATGGAAGATTTCAGGCCAGTTGACTATATTTCAAGGTAAGTGTTCTCTAAGGAAAAAAAAAATGATTCCGTTCTTAATGTGCTTTTTAGAAGGTGATAGATTATGGGCACCTGGTATCTTGTCTATTTCCTTCCTGGAGTTTTGAAGTTTGTTCTTTGAAATTGGCATCAAACTCTGTCACCTGATGTGGTTGTTAGGTTCTCTGTCAACTTGACACGGGCTAGAGTCATCTGGGAAGATGGAACTTCAACTGAGAAAATGGCTCCATCAGATTGGTAAGTTGGTAAGTCTGTGGAACATTTTCTTGATTAATGATTGATATGCAAGAGCCCAGTTCATGGTGGGCCATGCCATCCACAGGAAGTTGGTCCTTAGTTGTACAAAAAAGCAACTTGAACAAGACTTAGGAAACAAGCCAGTAAGTGTCTCTCCATGGTCTCTGCTGAAGTTCTTGCTAGAGTTCCTGTCCTAGCTTTTCTTTATAATGAGCTGTGATTGAGATGAGTAAGTCAAATAAACCCTTCTCTCCCCAGGTGTGTTGGCCATAGTGTCTGTATTGTAGCAGTGAGAAGCAAACTAGAACACATGGCTACTGTAGTTGGCTTGCTCATGGGAGGACTTAGGATATATAGCTCCATCCCAGTGAGGAAGGAAAGGGCAGACTTGTTTCTGAATGAAGCTCCCTGAGTTTATCTGCACTGTGGAGTGATGACTTGGTTCCACCACGCTTGTCAGCTATCCTCCTGCTGTCACACATGGAGGAGTATGAGGCTGTGACTCAGTTCTACCACATTCTTCTAGCAAGGGTCCCACGCCATCACAGATGGGGGAGTATGACTCAGTCCTACCACGTTCCTCTGGCAATGATCACAGCACTGCAGATGGAGCTCTGTAAGCCTGACTCTAGAGAAGCGTGAGTCAAGATGAATTATGAGAGTCTGCAGGCCTGCAAACACTTTCTTTAATAATTAGCCTAAGGTGGAGGGGGGACTAACCTCACTAAATCCCCATTTCATACAACACAAACCATGTACTGCTAATATCTGTTTGAGCACAGAAATCCATCTTCAGGTGATGCGGCTTAAAACCTCATTTGTAAAGCACAGCCTGAAGGGGTGCTAGCAAAGGGTGAAGGGCTGAAAACAGTGCCTTGGGGGTCCACCATCTCTTTGGGGGACAGCTTAGGTCATTGATCAGAGCCTACAGCTATGGTTGAATGCACCTTGGAGAGAGCCCATAGGCAAACACAGCATGGGTCTATGTTCCCAGAGGGAAAGGAGAGTCTCCCATCATACACACAAACTCTGTATTTTCCTTATACAGGCTCACAAAAGCCAATGTGCAGAGAGCATTTTGAATCCATAACCCTTCCGTGAGACAAAGTGAGGACTGTGCCACTGCCTTGGCAGGTCAGCACTGAGATGTAGTAATCAAGCTGGTAGACAAATCCTCATTCATGCCAGCTTAGAAACCTGTTTTAAGAAGTTATTGGGAAAACATCTCAGGAAAAAATGAAACAAGAATCTCCCAATCTACCTGTCAATGTTTGTTGTATATCTATAGTCTGAAGGGAATTACTATGAGGCACACTGGGAAGAGCTAAGTATGGAGGCCAGTTCCAGCTCTCAGAATCTTCTAGTCTAGCTCAAAAGGCAACACAGCTGAACAGATGATCCAAAATGATGGGTTGGTGGAGCTCAAAGCAGGAACTGTGGAGGGGTTGTAGAAGTCAAGAGATGTTTCTCAAAGTTTGGCTGGAGATAACAATCACTTGGCACAGTGCTTGTCTAATGAAGGTGTTTACTCCTAATCCCTGTACTGGGGAGTCAGAAGCAGGATCACAAATTCAAGGTCATCCTTCCAAACATAGTGAGTTCAAGGCTGTTTGAGATCCTGTCTCAAAGACTCAGAAAAGGAGGAGGAACAGCAGCAAGAAAAGGAAAAAAGGATGAAGAATCCTTTTTCCTTGGAAAAGTCACTTGAATAAAGATTTTGGGCTAGGAATATGGCTATGTGGTAGCCTGGGTTTGATCTCTAGAGGGTGTTCGGCTGCAGAAATGAAGGATAGTATGAAGCACTGCAAGGTGCTAGTCACCAGACACTCTCTGTGTCTTATCTGATCCTCAAATGCTCAAGTGAAGCATGTCATTGTACAGATTGGAAACCAAAATAGAGCTCAGAGGGAAGAAAAGTGACCGAGAGTAGTATGTGTGTGGGGGTGGAAAGGTAGAAGGTAGAAGGTAGGGAAGGAGAGAGAATGTGGGGGTAAAGGGAGAGTGATGGAGAGAGGAGGAGATTTATAAAAAGAGGGAAGACAAGAAGAAAGAGAAGGAGGGAGGGAAGGAAAGAGGAGCGGTCAGCAATGGAGCATGTCTTAGGAGGCACTGAGAGTGTGGCTATGTAGCAGACACTTTGTGTGTGACCTGGGGACTTCTCTATACTCCTGGGCAATGACTTTGTCAACTTAAGTCATTTACCTTGGGCTTGTTATGGTCCATTTATTTTTCTTTTTAAAAAATCTCTGGTCACTACAGAAAAAATAAAAATAAAAAAAGGACACCCAGCAAAATCTAAGACTCCAACTTCCACAAAGCTGAGGTGGAGTTTTCAGAAAAAGCCAATAAAGCCATGCACCAATCAATGTAAGGGATTGGTCCATCAGGTAGCTTCTAAACTCCAGGGTTAATAAAAAAGAAACCAGCTCTCTGCCAGGCATGGACTACTAGCTCTCCATTGCACATGCCATCAAACATGGGCTAGTTCTCTATCAGACATGGGCTAGTTCCTTGCCAAGCATTGACTCTATTCTGCATCTGCTCCTCCATTTTCCTTGTGGAACATTGGGCACTGAGTACGAAGAACTGAAGTAAATATCAGGATGAACCCATGTTCAACCCACTTGCCTCGCTGTAATGTAGAATTCTGGGCTGCAGCTTTGGCTTGTCAACAGGACTGGGCTTAGAAAACCATGGTAAGCATTCTCCCTTCCTTCTTTCCCTCTATTCTTCGCCTTCCTTTCCCTACTTCCTTCCCTTCTACCCTTTCTTTTCTTAGTTTTCAATATAGCATACAAGGTCATAGGTTTCATGATGAAAATACAGATTTCACACACATGTGTCATATACTTTGCCTCCACATTTCCCTGTCTGCTTTCATGTCAGGTTGATAATGAGGAGGAGGAAGAGGATATAGGTACAGGTACAGGTACAGGTACAGGTACAGGTACAGGTACAGGTACAGGTACAGGTACAGGTACAGATGGGGGAAGAGACAGAGAGACAGAGACATACAGAAAGAAACATGCACAGAGACACAAGACAGACGGAGGAAGACAGAGGAAGAAATATGACATTTTTCTTTCCGAGTCTGGCTTATTTTTCATCATACACTCTTTCTCCTGTTTTTACTCTTTTGTTCTTTCATTCATTCTTTTATCTTAGTGGACACTGGCTTTTGTCAGGCCTGCATTACAGTGGGACTCTAAATATAGAAATGAGATATTGATCCCTTGTCTCTGAGACTCCTGCTTGCTCTGCTCCCTTCACATCACAGCCATGACCCAGGTCCAGTGCAGGAAAATGCCCAGAGAATTGAAATCCCCTGAATGGCTCCTCAGCTAAAACTTGTCCTACAAAAACATCTGACAGTTTAAGAATGAAAAGGGACAGACTTTTCTCAGCAAAAATGAGTGCAAGCCATGGTGCCCATTTATCCCTTCCCACCCATGAAGTTGGTCAGCACTGGTTCATTTGGGTACCACAGGCATGCAGAAGAGCCTGGGTGGCCAGCAGGCTGTGGTTGGGAGAGTCTCATTGCTACTAAGCATGCATCAGGCTCTCAGACCAAAATAGCAAGAATAGCAGCAGGAGAGCCAAGGCTGTGTAGGTCCCAGCCAGAAAATGAGCAATACATCCTGGGTGACAGGGCCAACAATGATTAGCCCAAACTGAGCAGGAGGTCTGGGGTTCCTGGAAGCTTGTCCTTCAGAAAGAGACTATGGATTTTGGTGGCTCTGCCTGGCGAATGTCCTTGAACCAATTTTTAAAAAGCTAACGTTACTGATATTTGGACAAGCTGACATCTAAAGAATCCTATCAGGAGGAATCCTATCAGGATTCCTTGGAAGAACCTAAAGTCACTTCTGTGGGATCCTGCCAAAGTTCATGACCACCTAAGCAGGAAGAAATATCAGAGAAACAGAACAGGAAGACAAATGAGAACATTTCAAAAGGTCAAAGTCAGGAGAGACAGCAGAGCAAAGAGATTGTTTCAGACCCAGAGGACTGAAGAGGTATGTTGGAAATGAGGTGGATCACATAGCTACAAAAGGCATAAAGCTAGGGAAACCAAAGCTTGTGCTGTGGAGGAGGTAATGGTATGATATGAAGATTATGTTCCTTTGACAACCATCTTGTGGCTGAGTATAAGAATGCACACTGGTTTCGGGAAACAATGTAGCATGACTGGCAAAGATACACAATGCCTCCCACTCAGTCTTCAATGACATAGGGAAGAAAATCCATCTGCTAATCATCTACCTACATGTCAATCATCTACATCTATCTGTCTATTTATCATCTGCCTATCTATCATCTATATATCTATCAATCATATATCTATTCATCTATCATCTATCATCTCTGTCTATCTATCACATATCTGTATCATATATCTATCATCTATCTATTCATCTATCATTTATCTATTCATCTATCATCTATCTATCTATCTATCTATCTATCATCTATCATCTCCCATTCTATCTTCCATTTTCCTATCACCTATCTGTATCTATTAAGAAAAAGAATGACACAATAAATGAGGCAAAGTGTAAGTAATTGATGTATGAGGTAAACAATGAAAAGTATCTTAGTTCTATTTAAAAAATCTTTTTGCCACTACCAGGGATTGAACCTACAGCCTTATGCATTCAAAGAAAGAACTTCACTACTGAGTTATGTCCCCAGCCAATAAGGAATGGCTTGATGGACAGACAGAGTGTCTTGCAACCATTCTGGTATTTGAAAAATATTTAAATCTAAAGTTAATATTGTTTCTCTAATATTAAATATTATTAGTGTTTCTATTAGTGTTAAAATGTTTCTATTAGTGTTTCTATTAGTGCTAAAGTGTTAATACTGTTTCTCTAATATTAAAATATTAAAATATAGAACAAGGACTATAGTTATACCAACTTAGTTGAAAACCTAACCTTATCACAGTACTCAAAAAGCTGAGGCAGGAATATCTTCAGTTCACATCCAGCATGGACTGCATATAAATATTGCTTCCAGAAAAATAAGTAAAACTCACTCAGCTTGGGAATGTGGAATTAAGGTTATAGCAGTCCTCCTTGAGGGGAACTTTCTAGTTTTCTTATGTACATACTTATTTATTTGTTTGATGAGATAAAGCAGGGAAGTGAACAAGTAGTTCCACACCAGTTGAGGGCAGATGAGAAGGGCATTTTGCTGAAAAGCAGCAGCCAGCCTTGGAGATTCCATAATGATTTCTCTCATTTGTAAAACACTATTGAAAATACAAAAGCCCTTACGGGGAAAATATCAGCTGTTGCCAATGAAAGGGGTGGTTATGGTATGACCACAAGGTGAAAGAGTGTGTGGGTGAACAATGCAGGGTCTCCTCTGTATCCAGATTGAGGGAAAGAATCAGGGCTCTGCACTTCAATTCTAATTCAGATACCTGAACCCAAAATGTCAATTGTGCAGAATATAATTTTAAAATTAAAATTAAATGAAGAGAAAGAAAAAACTATCAACTATGCTTTACTTGAAAATAAACTTACTTTATAAATAGGCATAAGATTTGAGTCAATCACCAAGCAAGGGTCAGACTTTGACAGATCCCTTTTTTTTTTCTTTTTTTTTGCCTTGTTTCTTTGAGTGATCTGGAGGAAAGGCTCACATTTTAACAACTTCCTTGACACCTAAATGTCTATAGTCACTTAGCTGCTTGCCCAAGGACAGGATCCTGCTCTGCATATGAGGTGCTCCTCTGACCTAGAAAGTCTTCCTGCAGAGGAGGGCCTCTGGATGTGGATTTGACGATGCTTTAGATGGTACTAGTGGCGAAGATGAGGTTTTTACAAGGAGGCCCAGCTGACAAGTGCAGAGTGCGTTGGCCTTCACTAGGGGGAAGAGAACAGATCAAACAAATATGTATTATAAAGGGGATTTCTTAAACTAGCTTACACGATATGGCTGCATACTCCAACAATGGCTGCACACTGGGGAGGATGAGAATCTGGTAGCTGCTCAGTTCACAGGGCTAGATATCTCAGCAGTCCTAGTCTGTCATGAAGACCTGGAAGATCCCTGGAGAGTCACTGGAGGATCCCTGGAGAGCCATTGTTCTTCAATCTACGGTGGGGGTGAGGGTTGGGGTAGAAGGTGGGGGTGAGGGTTGGGGTGGAAGAGACTGAACTCTGATGTCAAAGACTCATAGATGTATTTACCAGCAAGAAGCAAAGACAGATAAGCAAACAGCAGTGTTTTTTTCCTCAGACCCTCTTGTATGTGGGCCTCTGCCTGAAGGTGTTGCCCATTCTGGATACGGTCTTCTCGTTCACTTAACACTGACTGGATGTGCCCTCATGGATATACAGCTATGTGCTTCTTGGTTGATTGTAGATTCAGTCAAGTTGACAATAGTTACTATTACAATCAGTCTCCCAGGATGGAAGAATCATGAATTGAGCATGCTCTGGGAATGGCTCTTATACTCTTGGGGTCAGAGACTTGATCTGAACTTGCTGGATCAAGAGATCATTAAGAAGTTCCTTCAGGGTTTCTGTGTGCACTCAAGAGCTGACACTCTCATAGAACTGTCTACCATCTTCCAGGACATACAGTTGACAAGAGGCCTACAGTAATCATTTGTTTTTCACTCATGTCTCCTGCATTTCTCAGGTACTTTCAATGTGTCAGATGTGCACAGCAGGCAATGATATGCCAATATAAATAATGCAGCCATTAGACTCCTAGAGATTGTGATGTAGGGCAGAGATGGAGATGGGCAGGTGGCAGCTCTTCCAGACACTGTGTCAATGAGTTTTCCCTGCTGTGAGTTAACAAAGTCAGATTAGGTGCGATCGGTCACTCTCCTGTGAATCGCTTAGTAAAATGCATTATTCTCCTCTTTGACTACAGTGAGGAAACCATAAAATCTTATGATTCAACCAAAGACTGGAAGTTCTGATGTGAAACTGTGGCCTCTGTGGGATTCTAGCCTTTTCCCAACATTAACGATGCAGTGTAGGACCTAATGGGAGTGACTGGTAAAATTACCCCACTGAATGTTTCTATATCTACTTTCACTCAGACCCTCTACCCTCGCTGTTTTATGTTGTCCAGCACAGTGCCTCCATCAAGCTAATAGTCCCTGAGCAGAGTCTTGGTCTTGTTTATGTCCCATGTCCCTTCCTCATTGCTAGTAGTTACTCTGTGGCTCTTTGAATGGCCCTACAGGGATTTACACTCATGCCAAATACCTGACAAGACATAACTTAAGTGAGGGAGAGTTTATTTCATTTTAGTTTGATGGGACAGTCTCTCCTGGAAGGAAAGCATGTTGGGGAATCAGGAAGCTGAGTCTTGGGAATGCTAACATGCACAAGGCCTTCTCATTTCTTGCATTTAATTGCATATCTAACCAATAAGATGGAACCACTCAAGTTAAGGTTGGGTCCCCCTCCCCCATAGTTAGTCATCCCTGCAAATGCCTGAAGGGAAGCCCACCAGCTCAAGTGTGACAAGCATGGCTCTGACAGACCTTGCTAAAAAAAACCTGTTATACTACGTTCCTAAAGTTAGCCCCCAAGGTCTCTGCCCTTATTTGACCACCTGCTTCTCCCGAGGTTGACAACCAACATCTAGTTAGCAAAGTATTGAAGTCCAGAAATCGAAAGCTACTATTTTTGGCTCACCTAATTAAGATGCCCAATTAAAATTAAATACCTCATCCTAACATAGTTTCCCATTTTACCTTTATAAACCGCCATTTGCCTATGGGCCACATCGGTCTCCTGTCTATCCAGAAGCATTCCGTTGTGCTCCAGGACAACTACCTCTTTCCCACTGTCCCTGGCTTCCTTCCCCTTCTCCCTCATCCTCTATCTCCTGTTTTCTGTCCCTCTGGGGCAAATAAATCTCCTTTGTGCTGAGAACTTGGTCTCGGGGAGTTTTGAGCTGACTCTGAGGTCCCCTACAATGCCCTCATAGACTTGCTCAGAAATGTGTCTTTTAGGAGACTCTAAATTTAGTGAAGTTGAGGGCAAAAATTAATCATTGCAATACTTGTGCTTGTGAGAAGTTGGGGTTAGGAGGAGTGGTGTGTGGAGGGAAACAACAATAACAACAACTACAACAACAATAACAACAACAACCAAACAGACACAAAACAGAGAAAAAGGTGGTTGGGGCTTATGCAGCTTACAATTTGAAGCTTCTTTAAGTATCTCCTAAGACAAGCTTGTTTTTAATAGGCTAAAGGCAGAATGATACTTCACAACAGGAAAGGGGCGAGGGGGATGTTTTAATTTGACTATCATTTGTTGTCTCTGTTATCTTTGCAAGGTAATTACCATCTAGCTAGTTTTCCTCAATCTTAAATGGCCATGTTTTAACTAGAGAAAATTTGAATATTCTAGATTTGTTGACTCTTTGAGATGAGAGTCTCTCTGTTTACTTTGTAATTTGTCTCACCGTTTTCTCTGACACTTAAAAGAATTTATGAAAACTACGAACATAAGAGGCGACTTTCCATAAACACCCTATCATGTATGTTTTCTATTAGGCTTCCTGACATTCCACATGTTTTCAAAGGTAATTGGAAATGCTGGAGACGATTTAAGGGTCATTATTGTGTTAGTTGAGAGAAGAACTAATGATGTCTTAGCTACTGGGCTATTGAGCTGATCACAGAAGCCATTAGCTCAATTAAGTAAATCAAATAGGAAAAACATTTCGACTACAAGAGCCACCCACTGCTGCCTATTGCTGGCCCTAAAGGCTTGTGTTTCACGGGACATTCAGACTGTTCACTCTGTGTGGTAGACAATGGCCAGGCATCCAATTGTACAGAGCACTGATTCAGGCTCACTGATAACCTCTGGGTCACATGAAACAGCAATGTTAAGAAATCTAGTAAGACTAGAAGCTTTGGTGAGAAGTCTGGAGTGGTTTTTGTTGTTGTTGTTGTTTGTTGTTGTTGTTTTTGTTTTTCCACTACACAGAGACAGGGTTGGGGAGCAGCATGTGAACTTCTTTAAAGGAGTCTCTTCAATTCTGAATCTTGTCCCCCTTGGTTTGTGAGGAAGCAAGGGTATGGCACAGAGACAAGCATTTTTGATCTGGTTCTCGGTTTCAGCATTGAGTGAAGGAACAGCACTTAAGCTTTCAGAAGCCAAGCTCTTTGGAAAATGCTGAGGTTAACTCGCAGTATTATGTTATTCACGTGGGCAGTTCCTAGGTTGATGGAGGTGTCTGGCAGAGGGGAAGGCATATCACATCTTGTGTTATTAATATTTATTGTATAGTGATTCAACTTGGAGAGCATGCTGTGGCCAGAGAGAGCTGGTGCATTGAATAAATGTTTAATTTTGATAGAATAGTGACTACCTCATCCAATAATACACACACACACACACACACACACACACACACACACAGGAGCTGATGTAATCTGTACTGGTGAATGTGAAGCAAGTGGCTTTTCTGCATAGTCAGCATTTGCAGATTTTCATGGTGTGGACCCTCCCCTCACAGCTTAAACCAGAGTTCTAATGTGATGATTTTGTCTGGTTGCAGGAAGTTCAACACTAGGCTGCTCTAGTGAGTTAGTTAACTCTGACCTATGGGATTAGTGGACATGACTTAAACTAAATATTAAGGAGGAAAATGGAATTTGATTTTAATAATCTCATCCTTAAATTATTCATTGAAATCCCTTGTTGTTAACATTCATCCTGAACTGGAAAAAGGTGTGGGGTTGCCTTTTTATGAACATCACTGGGAAGAAGCCTTCAGAATATAGTGGGGTTCCAGAGGTCCCTCTTCTGCTAAATGCCCATGAGAAAGAGTGGTCAATGGTCTTCTTGGAGCTCCTGTAAAATAAACAGACTCTGTACATGTGCAGGTTCTCTTGTCTCTGATGCTCAGTTCATAGTAGAGCTGCCTCCTCCAAAATACAATCATCCAGTGAAAATCATTGTGACTGCAGAAGCTTGGGTCCAAAATGCTCCCAAAACCCCAGTGCTCATGCCCCTAGCTTGACACTATTAGAGGGTGGTGGGATTTTTTTAAGAAGTGAGGGGTTTCTTAGTTTATTGAGAGTATATCCTCAAACGTAAATGTAACACTTAGATTCCCTTCCATCTCTCTATATGATATATAAATGTGTGCAGGTGTGTGTGCGTGTGTGTGTGTGTGTGTGTGTGTGTCTGTGTGTGTGTGTCTGTGTGTGTGTGTGTATGCATTCAAGGGCACGTGTGCATCTCTGTGGACACTAAAGGTTGATATTGCCTGTTCTTTGAGGCTACTTTAAAACAGGGTCCTTCATTGAGCATAGAACTCACCAATTCATCAAGCCCAGCTGGCTATTGAATCCTAGGGGTTGTGACTGTTTTCTGCCTCCTCAGTGCTGGGATTATTCATGCTTACTATCATGTCCAGCTTTTTACGTGAGTACTTAGGATCTGATCTCAATCCTTCATACTTGTACACAACTACTTGACTAACTGACCCATCTTTCCTGTCCTTTCTTCTTCTATTGAGTTTTTCATCCTGGCCACAAAATAATGAGTTTTCCTTATATGCTCTCTACCCAATGCACATCCCACTGTCTCAAAGTCAGTGAGACCAACAAACAATGGATTGAAACCTCTGCATCCAAGCTAAGAGTAACCTTTTTGAATCAGAAATTGGTTATCTATCTCATGTATTCTCAGGTAGCACAATTGGTAATTGTTGTAGGTCCTTAGACACACAGGACCACTAGAGATTTGAGAGAGGAAGATGCTCAATCATTTTCCCAGGCATCCTAAGAGAGACCCCTGCCCAGACCTTTTCACTGACTCTGCAGGAAGTGAGGGATAGATGAGCTTTCTCTGGGGTCATATCTTTCCTTCTGGCTCCAACATCCCTTCTTTGCAACTCACCCAATGTTGTTGATAATCCTGCCTTCATTCTAGGGTCCGAAAAGCAACTTGTTTCTCTTTTCACCTCTACGTTCACCTGTGTGTCACAATGGCCAGATGTACAGTCTGGCACGTTCATGCTGAGACATTCATTGCTGGAAAGAACATAAAATACTGAATTGGGAAATTCATCAAGGATTTAATCCTTATATAAAAATACTACCAAAGGAGCCAAGTGTACTTGTACTGTTAACTGTACTCTGCAATTCATTGTTTCTGATTCCAAGTCTATTTAAGCAACACTTCTGTGCACAGGCCACACATAGGTACCTGTTGAGCATATAGATGAATAAATGGCTAAAGTTCTAGCTGTGTGAACAGAACAACTGGCTTCCAGCACATTTTACCCTTCAGGTAAAATTTCATTTCCCCACTACCTTCTTTTTCTTTGGGTTCTCTGTTGATTTCCAGAGATGGCAGGTAGCTTCTTACACCATTGAAGGGATCTTGGCAGGAAACTGTCACTCTTTACCTGTCAACTACATTCTAGGGATCATGCCTGGGGAGAAATGAGTGTCAGAAACATGCCTTACAATTGCCGACAGTTGGTAGAGCAGCACGTGGGCTGGAGCGGTAGGCATTCGTCTCCATTGCTACACTCTGATCTGAGGCTCGCATAGCAGCTGCACTGGGACTGGAGGTTGGCAGCGCACATTTGTAGAGGGGACACACTAGGGGACTGTACAGACTGAAGCAGGTGAGCTCTGAACTTGTCTGCCCTGCAGGTGGGTTCTCTCCAGCAACCTCTCAACCATTTCCAATGCTGGAAACCTCAGCAAGCATTTCTCCTTCTTCTTGTGCATAAGGCTAGCACTCCAGGACAGAATTGTGGGAAACTTTATGTTTATATTTTAGTAAATGTTAACTTCCAACTCAAAATTGGAATCCCAGAGACCTTTTGTGTTGCTATTTTTTAATTATAAAAATGATATGGGGGTTATAATTCTAGTATTCCTTCTCTCTGCCTGACACACACACACACACACACACACACACATACACACACACACACCACCTTAATGTGAATAACTTGTAAGTTAAAACAAAAGCAAAACACCAAAGTTTTAAGAAGAAAAACACAGACAGATTAAAATAGCTGCTCTAATGAGCACTTGCTTAGACCCAAAGTCTACACATCTCAACAACTTTCAAAGCATTAGATCAGCCCTGATCTGAAGTTGTGTTTTGGATTTTACACTATCAACTACTACATGTTTATGCACCTATCTACCACAAAACCAAAATTGATGACAATTAAAACTAGAAAACAATTTGTTTTATATTCTTTCATGATTCAAGTTTCCATTACTTATACTCTGTCCTTCCTTATCAGCTAGTATCATTTCTTGTTCTTCTTTCTGCATGGTATACTATACCCACACATACATCTTATACAGATTTAGATGCATAGATTATGGTTTAGGATCTGCATCTAAGAATGTTTCCATTCTGAGTCTGGGTGATCTCACTTAATATGTATTCTAAGTCCATCTGGTTTCTTGCAAATTTTGTGGTTTCATTTTTCCTTCAGAGTTGAATAGCATTCTGTTTGATATATGTGCCAATTTTTCATTATCTATTTATCTGTTTGTGAGCAACTAAATTGGTTCCATTTCCTTGCTACAGTGACTAGAGCAGCAATAATCATGGAAGTGCAAATATCTCTATGATAGGGTACAGAGTTCTGTGGGTATATATCCAGGAGAGGATAACTCGATCTTATGGTAGTTCTATTTTTATTTGTGGGAGGGAATCTCCACAATGATTTCCATAATGGTTGCATTAATTTGCATCTCTGCCAATAGTGACTAAAGGTTCCTATCTGTCCATATCCTTCCCAACATTTGTTGTCAGGTTTCTTGGTGACAGCCGTTCTGACCGGAACAAGCAGGAATCTCAAGTAGTTTTAACTTTTTAATATTTTTCTGACGACTGAAAAGAACACTGAATAATTTTTAAAATAGTTATTAGCCTTTTTATTTCTTTCTTTCAATCTGTCTATTCATTTCTTTAGCCCTTTTGTTAAGTGACAGTTTTATTTATTTGTTTTTAAGTTTTCAGTGTTATCTCTAGCAATATTTCACTGGAGCCTGCTACAATGGCACCCTTTTGACTTCTATTTTTGCTAATTTATGTCTTCTTCCTCTTTCTTTTTGTGAGATTGCCTACGGATTTGTCACTCTCACGAAGTTTCCCAAAGAACCAACTTTTGGCTGATTTTTTTTTGTATTGTTATTTTAGTCTCTATTTCATTAATTTCTTCCATAATCTTTACTGTTTCTTGATGTATACTAGGTTTAGAATTGGTTTCTTGTTTTTGAGAGTCTTGAAGTACATCATTCAGGTATTTGATACCTCTTAGATTAAAAAAAAAGATTTATTTTATTTTGTGTATTTAAGTGTTTTGCCTACATGTATACTTGTGCCCAGTGAGGTAAGAAGAAAACATTGGATCCCACAGAACTGTAGTTACGGATGGTTGTAAACCAGTTTATGAGTACTGGGGACTGCACGCTGGTCCTCTGAAAGAGCAATGTGTGCTCTGAACCACTGAGCCATCTCTCTCTAAACCCTATGTCTCAGCATTTTAAAATATGATCACTTGTTGCAATAAACATTGCTTGGGTTCACTCGGAAATGTATTGTTTAGTCTTCAATATTTCATGGATTCTGTAGTTTCTCTGGTTGATTTCCAGATTTATTCCATTATGATATGATAGGATGCAAAGAATTACCTCAGTTCTTTTGTAGTTGCTGAGATTTGATTTGTGTCCTATGATATGATGGATTTTAATGAAGGTTCCATGTGCCACTGAGAAAAATGTGTATTTTCTGTCTGTTGGGTAGAGTACTCTATTAGTATCCATAATACATTTTTATTCTGAAGTTTCTTTAGTTATTTTTAGTGTGGAAAACCTATCTAAATATCAGGTTGGAGCATTATTGAAACACCCCACTATTACTGTGTCAAGACCTATGAGGCCTTTTAAGCCCCTTAGTTTTATGCAATAAGGGGCTTCAACATTTAATGCATACATGCTTAGAATTGTTATATTTGCTTTAAATCAATTCTTCTCTTAATTAATTTGTGTTTTTGTAAAAAGTTTCTCTTATTTAGTTTTGGTTTGATGTTTACTTTGTCTGATATAAGAATAGCTGTATCTGATTGCTGACAGTTTTCATTTGCTTGGCAGTTTGTTTTTCATCCTTTGATATTAAGATCTTGGATGTCTTTGCTGTTAAGCATGTTTCTTAGAGACACTACATGGTTGTCTCTTGCTTTTTAATCTGATACATTAGTCTGTACCATTTGAGTGGTAAGGTGAGGGTGTTGACATTTAAGATTACTCTAGAAAGGGATTTGCTACTTCCTAGAACTTCTGCTTTGCTACATTGCTGCTATTTCTTCTGATTCCCCTTTATTAGTTTTGAGGTTTTGTTGAGTTGCTATGTTGGATATGACTGTTTCTTTTCAAAGTCTAGGTTATTTACATGTTATTTTCAGGTAGTGTATTTGCTTGTGTAGTCATGTGAAGCAAACTATTTTTATTCTTTTTCCATGTAAACCACTGGTTTTCAACCTTCCTAATGCTGTGCCCCTTTGTTACAGTTTCTCATGTTGTGGTGACATCAAATCATAAAATTATTTTTATGGCTACTTTATAACTATAGTTTTGCTAGTTATGAATCATAGTGTAAATATCTGATATACAGGATATCTGATAAGTGTTCCCTGTGAAAGGATCATTCATTTGACTGTCAAAGGGACTGTGACCCACAGGTTGAGAGCCACTAATGTAAACTATACTATTGAGAATTTTCTATAGGAGTTACTTAGTTGTCATATATTGCCTTAATTTATGTGTCTTGGAATAACTTTAGTTTTCTACTGGCTTTGAAAGGTGACTTAGAAGGGTAAAGCATTCTTGGTTCATAGTTACTTACTTTCAGAGTTTGGAACATTTCATCCTGTGTTTTCTGGTTGCCGATGAAAATTTGGAGTGGTTTAGATATTTCTAAGTTTGTATGTAAGGCTCAGACAGCTAGTTTCTGAATTCTGCAGGACCATAGAGCACCGTGTGTCTAGGTTTCCTGTCCAGAGAGCCCTGTGTGCTCAGGTTTCCTATGGAAGCAGAGAAAACATTGTGATCTAGCCTCCATCCCTGGTAGCCTCAGCAGTCTAAAGTTTGGCTCCACATAAGATCAATGTGGATGTCTGGTTCTGACTTTTGAGGTCCCAGAGGTCACAGCAGGATTCAAAGTCTGCACTGCTGTGGTACCAGAGGTTACATAAGACCCAAATGTTTAATTACAGACCAGACCTTAAATATCACATAGGTTGGCTATTCTGCTTCCACAGAGTTCACAAAATCCAGGTACTAACTGGAGTATTGACTCCATCAGCTCCCTTGATGCTTAGAGTACTGCAATACCCTTGGTCTTTTGGGGATATAGCACAATCGGGTCATCTCATTGACTCCCCTTATCAATTACCCCCAAGTTTCACTAGTCCCTGTGACTGAATTTGTACAGCTGTCCCACTAGGAAGTGTTGTAGGAGATATTCAAATAGGCTCAGAAAAAAAAGGGGTAGTCAAAATTTACTTCAACATGACCCAGAACATGGCACAGCTACCACCATGATTCATCTTCAATCAGCCAACTTCCTTATAAGGGAATATGAAACTACAGAGACAGCTCAAGTATCTGAGAAAAAATTCAGGGTGTCACTTATTAAAAGACTTAATGATCATATAGATTCACAAATCTCAAGTCTTACCATAATAAAGACTGTAAGAGTCAAACAAGCAGATACATGGATTAAGGGGATCCGTATCAGACCCCCTCACAGATTCTCCAAAGTGAATATAACAGAAAACTGGAAATGAAAGTCCAAAATGGAGGGAAAAGATTGAAAAGGGGACAAACAGAAACGCTTAAAACTAAGAATTTGGTTAACGAAATAAAACCACAATAAATAACATCATTAAGAAATAAGACCATGCAGAAGAGTGAATTCCAAGGATGGAGGAAAAAGTCAAGGCAGTAATTTAAACAGACATGTACAAGGAAAAAGAAGGGATCACAAATGGTATTTCCAAAAATACAAGATGCATTCAAGAGGTCGAACCTGAGAATTCATGGTGTAGTAGAAGGAATCACATAGAATAGACCAGCTAATGGAATTACAGCAGAATACTCTCCAAACTTAGAGAAGGAAGTAAATGTTCAAACACAAGAGGTATACAGAACTCCAAGTATCCATGACCAGCGATGTTCCCTTTGACACAGCACAACCAGGGGGTCAACAAGACAAAACAAAACCCAACCAACCAACCAACCAACTGACCAAACAAACAAACAAAAACAGAACAACAAACAAAAAGTAAATGTCTTAGTTACTTTTTTATCGTTGGGCTTATTTTGAGTTTCTAGTTTTAGAGAGAGAAGAGTTCATCACCATTGTGGTAAAGAAGTATGGCACCCAGCAAGCATGGAGATAGAGCTGGTGCTGTGAGCTTACATCTTGATCTATAAGAGTGCAGTAGGAATAGCATGTGGCTTTTGAAACCTCAAAACCCTTGACATACTTCCTCTAGCAGGGTCACACATCATAAACCCACCCAAACACCTCCATAAACTAGGGACTATGTATCCAAATGCCTAAGACTATGGGGGATAGAGGGTATTTCATTCAAACTACACAATCTAAAAGTCAGCCTGAGAGAAACGTCAGGTCTGTTCTTGTCTAGTCAGCCTGGGGTGCATTATGAGTAGGCAGTACTTCCTCTTGGCTTTACATCTATCTCTCTTGGTTCATTTTTCTCATTCAATATCCATTCCAGCTCCTGTGTTTCTATAAGGAAAACAACAAAAGGATCTCATGAAGTTCTAGGGCTAATAATCTACTTAACATATCAAATAAATTCTGCCCAGGAACTTAGGATATATTTCCACAATAAAAATGGTTTAAAAAATTGTCCATGTCAAAATGACAATTTATTTACAATTATCAACTCTGAGTTAGTCATTAGCCCTGTACTTTTAATCAGTGTGTATATTTATTTTAATTGGGATTGTGTAAGTCCAGGACAGACATGGGTTTTCTGGTCTTCATTTGACTAGAAAGAAAGGAGAAACTTCCCAGATTTCTATTTCTTAAAATTAAAACAAAAATGATAATTGACAGAAGATGTGACATTAGAATTTCCTAAGACATTCTGGAGGGGAACGTCTGTCTCTAATAACAGGGACTGGCGAGGGATGAAAACTTCAGCCAGTTGATATTTTCCCTTTCATTATTTATGATCTAAGCTAGTTCATCTTTCTCCCTTTCATTATTTACTTGACATCTAATGGCTGGTCTGATTGACTTTAAACATCTGTGGTGGTTGCTTCTGGATGGATGTAGCAGAACCAGTGTCTTCCACAGTCCTGCTTCATCAGCAGGACTTTTATGTTTTATAGGGAATAGCATTTCAAAATGTGTTTTTCCAACAGACTGTGGTGGCTCACACCTGTAATTTCAGTACTCAGAAGGGTGTGGCAAGAGGAGAACTGTGAGTTGCAGGATACTTGGACTATATATTCAGTTTTGAGCCACGCTTGGTTACAGAGGAAGACTCTGCTTCGAAAAATTTTAAGTCAATTTCTATTTTCTCCAGCTTGATTCTCTGTTTATGCCCATGAAATCATGTGAATGAGCTCATTCACCACTAGCAACATTATCTATGAGGAGAAGATGAAATAAATGAGAAATCACATGCCTTAATGTAACTTCTAGATTGTGATATATACATACATATGTATATGAATACATATGTATGTATAATATTGTAATATATGTAATATATGTAATATTCTATACCCATAATATATATAACATTATATATACATATATATATATATATATATATATATATATATATATAATTTTATTGTGCAGTTGTATGTAAGTGAGTATGTATGTGCACCACACACTGCCTGTGACAGTAAGAAGAGATCTTAGAACCCTGGGTGATAGGTACTGAACCTGGGTACTCTGAAAGAGCATCAATTGCTTTTACCTCTGAGACATCTCTCCAGCTTTTATATTATCTTTTAAAAGGATAATTTCCTCATTGACTTTACCATTATTTTTTCTTGTAACCTGGACTCAAAATATAAGAATTTGGGTGAAAAAAAGATTTTATTTGAAGTTAATGTGGTATCATATGCCTTTAATATCAGCCCTTGGAGGGTAGAGGCAGACAGGTCTCTGTGAGTTTGAGATCAACCTGATCATAATATGTTACAGGTTCCAGCACAAACAAGGACAAGTGAGACCTTGTTTCAAAACAAAACAAAGTGACTTTATTTGAGAAGAACTAAAGAAAAACTCATAATTACATACACTATTGTCTGGCTGGCATTAATAGTCTAAGTAGAGAAGCTTCTAGCAGCTGCATGCCAGTAGCCCCACCTTGTGCCTGTAATCCACTCAGAAGCGAGAATTACCTCAGGCAGAACAATCTGAGGATCACTTATAATCTTATCAAACTCAGAAAAGGAGACATGGCAACACATAGAAATAACTTTTCTAGATATACCCAATAGTCTGTCTATCACCCTCATCTGTAAGTACAATTTATAAAGCACAAGGGCAGTGATGATGTTGACTTCTGTCTTAGTTAGGGTTTTACTGCTGTGAACATACACTATGACCAAGGCAACTCTCATAAGAACAACATTTAACTGGGACTGGCTTACAGGTTCAGAGATTCCATCCATTATCACCAAGGCAGGAACATGGCAACATCCAGACAGGCATGGCAATGGAGGAGCTGACGAATTCTACATCTTCATCTAAAGGCTGCTATCAGAATACTGGCTTCCAGACAGCTAGGACAAGGGTATTAAAGCAGATGCCTACAATGACGCACCTACTCCAAGGCCACACCCACTCCAACAAGACCACACCTCCTAATAGTGGTACTCCTTGGGCCAACCATATACAAACCATCACAGCTCTACATTCTATTCCAACAGAGCCCAAATGTCCATGAGTCTTCCTTTTCATGGATCCTATTTTGGGAAGCTACTGCAAATATGGTACCACACACACTCTGTGTGAGTTACTGTGGTGTCATTGTGACAGAGTAGCTACTAAAAGAACCTAACAGAGGAAGGGCTTTGCTTACCTCATGATTTCATAGAATTTTGGTCTATCTCAGTGGACAAAGCATGGCAGAATGAGATGGACTATGGAGGTGGGACATGTGGGAGCAGTGGTTATTGAAGTAACAGTTCTCCAAGAGGAAGTCTAGACTGCAATCCTCAAAGATCCATCTCCAGTGACTCCACTTGGCCCCACAGCCTTCTAAAATTTTACTATTAGTTGGGGACCAGTGCCCATAATATCAGCCTGTGGGGGACATTTCAGATTTAAACCACAACATAGCTATCAGCACATTTTCTTGTTCCCAGAGCAGAGTCAATGACTAATTAAGACAATTATTCCCATCCCCCTGTAACAAACGTGATATGTGAATAAAGTCTTGAGACTGGTTCAGAAATTGTACCCCGTGGAATTCTAGCCTTTACTCAACATTAGTGACTCCTAATGGGAGTCAATAGAAAGAAAATAAAGCATAAAATAACAAAGGCTGTAGCCTTAAAAAACAACAACTATGCTCTTAATGTCTCATCAGGCAGTAACCATATTATTTTAAAGCTGAGACAGATATTGGAGGCTGTAAAATAAGACCAGGAAGAAGGGGGGTCACTCTGGTATAACAAGAAAACACTGAAGGTGGAATCAGATGCTACAGATGAAATGTTTTGGGATCATGGAAGGTGCTGTGGCAGCTAGGATGATGGTTATAGGCTATTTTCTTGAATGCTAAGGCCATACTTACTGAAGGCATCCTACAGGGATCAAGTTTTGAGTGCAGGGCAGGGCTCTCCATGTTCCTGTGTTACAAAACCCAGTTGTGTTTAATGTTTAGATGTCTCTAACATAACCAGAGATGCTGACCAACCAATTACAAAAAATAAATTTTATTCAAAATACATGTGTGTGTATATACAATATATGTAATATACTTGTTTTATATATAAATACATACATGTGTTCATACATATGAGTCAGTGATCTATAAAGGAACAGAACAGATAGAACAAATATATACATGCATATATATATATATATATATATATGCATGTACACACACACATATGTATATATATATATATGGAATTTAATAGAGTGGATTGTTTGAGTAGTCCAACAATGGATATCTCTCAACAGAAAGGCTAAGGATACAATAGTGTTTTGTCCATGGATGTCTCAGCAGTCCCAATCTGGTGCTGGAAACCCAGGGGAGTTCTAGAGAGTTGTTGGTCTTCACTGTATGCTGGAATCCTGAAGAAGTGGGCTCTAATGCCAGTGAAGGAATCCCTCTAATTCAGAATAAGCAACTTGCCAGCAAGAGCAAGAACAAGCTGCCTAAAAGAAAGAGCTTCTTTTTTTCACATGGGTTGCTACCAGATTTGGTGTGCTTTTCCCACTTCAAAGATCCACTAGAGAAAGCCCTTCACAGGCATGCCCGGCTTGTTGTGTTTTGGTTGATTCAGATGTAGTCAGGTTGACAACCAAGACAGCCATCACAGTGTGAAAACACTGGGATTAGAAAAAGAAAATTTTATTCAATCTGATTATAAAAAACTGTGTTTTGCTAAAAAAATCAAAAGTATAAACATTAAAAGCACTAAAGTGAAGAAAGTAATACTTTACATGAGGAAATGCTGTGATATTTATTTATAGACCCTTACCTTTGCTTTTATGAATGCCTTTGGGTTAGTACCCAATATGAAAAACAAAACAAAACAAGAAAAAACAGCAATCCAAAAGAAGAGTAACATGTGTTTCTTCAATCTCAGAAATTAATATCTTTATAATTTACATCATTCCTTAGCAAATTAGATGCATCTTGAGGTGTTTTCAAGCAAACAAATTCTGGAAATGTCTACAAAAGGAACGAAGCAAAACAAAATAGAAACAAAATAACTTCTTTCTCTCTCTCTCTCTCTCTCTCTCTCTCTCTCTCTCTCTCTCTCTTTTTCTTTAAAAAAGAGACGTCTCTGATTGAATAGAGAAGTTCTTTTGGACAGGAACACCTTTTACTTATGGATCATGTATCGATTACTTGCTGAGACCCCTCCAGAAGGACCAAAATAGCTTTTTTTTCTATAAGCCAAGAGGTCAGAAGACATCCCATGTCTTGCTGTTGATTTGTTCCTACTGGAACTCTGAGATGAGGACAGTCTTACTATGGTTGTTAATAAAGTTGAGAGTTTAAAGTTCACAGATCACCCAGATCTGGGCCAGAGAAATAAAGGACATCCAAATTGAAAAGGAACACATCAAACCAGCCCTGATTACAGATGGCATGGTTACCCACACACACACACACATACACACACACATACACACACACACACACACACACACACACGAGGCATGGCGTGTGGTGTGCATTTGGGGATGGGAGACAGGGGGCCTCTTAGACTTAGTAAAATAATTCAAAGCATTGAGAGAAACAAAGCCAACATATAGAGATCAGTAGTATTTTGTGCATCACTAACTAGTCATAAGGACGCCAAGAAAGGGATCCTATCTATAATGTCTACAAAACAGGCAAGAGTAAGATGGTAGTAAAATAACTAAAATTTAAAAAATATAAAACATTAATGGAAAAATTCAACACACAAAAAATTGGAAAGACATCCCATGTTTATATACTCATATAAACTCTTAATAACAACACCCAGAGCTAACAAAGTCTCTATCAAAATATCAATGATTTTTTCTCCATTAAAACTGAAAAATGACAAAAACCCATCAATATAAGATTTGCATCTACAAAAGACCCTGAAGAGCCAAAACATTATGAGTAAAATGTGGCACATATGTAGGAAAGCTACTGTAGCATGCTTCTATACATGGCAGATTAACCCTCTGTTGTAATAAGTGCAGAGCAGAGCACATAGGAAAGGAAACTGTCTTAGGCAGTGGGAAACAGTGCAAGCCTCACCATTCCTGAGACAGATAAACATTCAGTCACATCAGCTTTCCACCTTGTTTCCTATCACAGCAAGCCAGACCTCAGGTAAAGGTGATGATTATGGTAACTTTCCTCCAGAAATAAATGCCTAGAAACTAATTTCAGGGCACCTGTAGGCATAGTCACTAAGCCAGGATGCAGAGGATAAGGCTTATGGTGGAATGATCCTTCATCAGGTTGTCTGGGCACAAACTGAGAATGGACCAACAGTGGTGAGAAAGTGGGATTGACTTGCTAGGGGTTGGGGAATGCTGAGGGATAATGGAACCATGACCCAGTCAGATTGAAGGACCTGGTTACCAGAAAATTCTCCCTGAGGCTTCGTCGATATGTGTGCTAAAACAGGTACAAGTTTAGCTTAATTACTTAGCAAGTAATACTCTATCTGCACTACACAGAGGAAGACAGCAGAACCCTTGGACTCTTGGAATGTCATTCATGCTGGTGAAGATTCAATAAAAATCCAGTATATATAGGGGGAAATGTAGCACACATAGTTAGGACAACAGACAGACAGATAGATAGACAGACAGACAGACAGACAGGCAGACAGGCAGACAGATAGACAGGCAGGCAGGCAGGCAAATAGAGGGGCCCAGCAAGCAGGCAGACAGACAACTAGGTAATAGATCAACAGGCAGACTAGATACAGAATATTAAAGAAGGTCTTGTAAATATATTTAAAAATTGCTAGTTGTATAGCATATGGACATAGGAAATGATGAAGAAGAAGAAGTATTATGGGTTCTGTGCCAGCCTGGGCTATGACACACACACACACACACACACACACACGCATGTATACAATTTTCAAAAATTTAAAGAATATTGTTTCTATAATAAATATTAGGGAATCTCAGTAAGAAATGGGAGGGGAAACTAGACAAGGTAGCCCATGTCTGTAATCACAGCACAGCAGGCAAGGGCAGGCCTGATACAAGTTCAGAGTTAGCCTATGTAGGCTATGCAGTGCGATAGAGGGAGGCAATGATTCTTGGAGATCTGTTGTGGACAAAGGACTACAACAACTTAGATTTTAAACATTCACCAGAGAGACTTAATAGATTGAAAATGGTGAGTTGTAGACAAAGACTGGGGGTGGGGGGCAGAGTGATCCAATTTTTTTTTCAGAGAGGACAAAGGTAAATAGAAACATAAACCTCAGAGATGTGTGGCACAGTGTAAAACATCTAATTTATGTATAATTGGAAACCTAGGCAAAGAGAAGACTACACTAAGAAACGATAGCTCGATTGATCATGGATTTGATGGAAAATCATGTCTACTTCCAGGAAGCATACTGAATCACATGCAAGAAAATTGCAGAGGAGCACAGCATCCCCCATGGTTTGCAAGCTTCTGAAACACAAATATAAGCATATTAAGTCCTTAAAGTACGTGCAAGGGGAAGTCGCATTAGTGACAGCTTTTTAACTGAAATAATAGAGTCCAGACGACAATGGAAAAAATTTAAATGTTAGGAACAAAACAAAACATGTCAACCTATGATTGAACATGAATTAAAAATACTCCATAAAACCAAGACTGGAGCATAGACTTTTTCAGATGAATGGAAGCCTAGGAAACTATGTCAGCAGAACTGAATTAAAAGAAGAACATAATAAAGATGCTTTCGGGTTGAAGTACAGAATGCCATATGAAAGTAAAGCCACGGTGAAGAATGTGCTTCTATGAGAATAGGAAATGAAGACATAAAAAGCTTTGCTCCTTTCCTCCTCTAAGATCCTAAATGGCAGCTATTAGTTTAAACTTGAAATTATGCTTTTATTTATGTGTATATGTCTCTGAGTGTGTATGCTGTATGTGTAGATACCATGGAGTCAGAAGTTGTCAGATTCTCTGGATCTGGATTTACAAGCAGTTCTGAGCTGCTCCCATACTGAGAATTGGACTCAGGTTTACTGGAAGAGCAGCAAGCACTTGTAACCACAAAGTTATCCTTCAGGCCTTGGAAATAGTACTGTGAGTTAAACATTGATTCCACGGGTAGAAATAGTATGTAAGCCTTAGGACCATGGCAGAAAGCAGGTGGGATCACACCACTGTGAATATGCTTGCGCACTGGGAAATGAGAAGGCACAGGTGCATTGTGTGAACTGGAGAGTCAGAAACAGAAGTAGGAGGTGGGAAATACTGAGTCACTACATACTTGGAACTGATCACTGCTTTTACTGTTTTTGCAAAGTTGGCTCATCAAATGGTAGCATCATCTTGTGTGTAGTTATGAAATATTTCTTGCCACGTAGGTTTTTCTTGTGCTTCATTTTCACGAGACATGTCTCTGACTAATGTCCTGATAACACTGTAAGTTAAGCATTGATTCTATATCTAGACATAGACAGATGATGACTTGTCTTCGAAAAAAAAATCCCTGATCTAAAGCAGTATACCCTGGGAACTACTTATATTTGTATACTAGTCTCAAGAAGCCAAGTTAAAATTAAAATTGGATCACTCAAGTAGTTTAAAGTGGACCTTGGTAAATTTAGGCTATTAGGTCTTATATTCACCACTAGGGAAAAAAACAGTTATCTCTATCAGTACATTAAATTCGAGTGATCTAAGGGTACAAATAAAAAGGTTAAGATTTTTAGAATAAGTGTTTAAAATGAAAGAACCAGTCTATGCTATTGGATACAGGAGACGTTTTTTAGCTGGAAAAGATTGGAGACAAAACTGGGGCTAAAAGAATGGAAAAACTGAATATGAAAAACTTGTGCAAAAAAATAAATATTAAGCATAGATAGATTAATGCGCAGCAAAGCTGATGTCAGGAAATAGAGTATTATAAAAGGGGATAACGAATTTAAAAACCTAATTCACTGTGAATATTTCTACATGCATTGGGCTTAGTAATACATGCTCCAATCGCAGGAAGTAAAGTCCCACAGCCAAGGAAGACACAGAGAATGCTACACACAGTGTTGGGAGAATTCTAGAACATTCTTATAGTAATTGGTAAGTCATATACAAAGAAACTGTTTAAATGTACAGATGCCCTGAACATTGTCAACCAATTTGACAAGTGACAGAAGCAGAGCATGCAAAGCAGCTTCAGAATGTGTATTCCTCTCAACTATGGGTAGCCAACCACAAACCATATATAGTTTGTTTTCAATGTTGTGATAAAATAGAACAACCTCAGGCAACCTGCAGAGGAAAGGGTTTATTTCTGTTTATGGTTATAGCACAGTAAAGGAAGTCAGAGCAGGAACTCAAATCAGGAATCTGGAGGCAGGAACTGATGCAGAAGAGCCCATGAAGAAATGATGCTACTGAATTGCTGTCTATTGCTTGCTCAATTTGTGTTCTTAAAATCCCAATACACTGGCTCAGGGTGGTATTGCTCACAGTGGGCTGAAACTTCCAATATTAGTCATTAATCAAGAAAATTTTCTGGCTATATGTATTTCTTAAACTTTTCTTTGGCTTGTTTCTTGATTTGACCTATTATTATAATATGATAATATTATATAATATATTAATGCAACATATGACATATATAACATTTAACATAAAACATATAACAGAAATACAGTATATAACATATAATAATATATAATAGTATATTTTATATACTAACATATTGTTATATCATATATTATATATTATATAATTATATATAGCATAATATAATATATAATTCGTATATATTATACAAGCTAGAGCTATCTGGGAACCTCAAATGAGGAAATGCCTCCATCCAGATTGCTTGTAGGCAAATCTGTAGTGCATTTTCTAGATTAATGATTGATGTGGGGAGGCCCAGTCTATTGTGGGTGAAGGGCTACCTCCCTGGGCAGGTAGTCTTGGATGGTATAAGAAAGCAAACTGAGCAAGTGATGGGCAGCAACCCAGTAAGGAGTGTTTCTCCATGGCCTCTGCTAGAGTTCCTGTCCTGACTGTTAAACTTACAAGTAAAAACATTTAAATTTGAATTAACAATTAAAATACAGCACTTTTAAATTTGTAGCATGCAGCAAAAGAATGGTATAAGTTAAAATTAATGATTACTAATTCCTCAACAACATAAAAAATTAAAATTAATGACCAGGTTTTTTTCTACCTTAGAATCAAAGAGTATCATGTTAAACTCAAAGGAAATAGAATTAAAAATAATAAAAAGAAAATATTAACAAAGTAAAAATTGGTCCTCTGAAAAGGTCCACAAAGTTAATAGTCTATAAATGACACAATCAAGAATTCAGGATAAGAAGGTCTAACATCTGACAAGAGTAAGAGTCAGAGGCATTCCATTGTATGCACAACAATTTAATATGGAGGGAATTTTACAAATAAGTTTGATAATTTAGAAGTGAACACATGGTTTGGCAAACACTTAGTAAAACAGATTTAAAATAGCAGTGACAGAAAATATGAATATCATTTATCTATTAGGGAAATTAAATTTCTCAATAAAAGACCTCCACAATGATACTCAGAGCCCAGATGGTCCCACTGGTGAGCTCCATATAACCGTGAAGAGAGGAATAGAGGAATATGAGGAATGGGCAAATCTTGGTGAACACAAAAAAAACCCTCCAGATAATGAAAGAGGTTAGAGGAAGAATCTCATCGTGTAGCCGAAGCTGCCATGAAACTCATGAATACATCATTTGAAATGGTTATACTAATTCTGACAGTGAAACATGACAGAGAAATTGTAAGAAAATAAATGAATAAAACAGCAATCCTCATGAGCACACATAGAACTAAAGTTACTCTGCAAGAAGTCAACCAATCAATTCAATGCTAGGTCACAAAGCATATCAAGAGATGCCCTTGGTGACCAGAGGTGCTTATTCATGGATCATACAGCCAGTCCATGGCCTTTTTCATCAATGAAATGTAGAGAGCTAGAGTGTTGTTCTTTACAATAGAAGTGGGGGTGAGCCACATAGAAAATGAATGCCCTTTCTTGAATCCTTTAAAGGTCTGGTGTGGCAAAAGAAAGAAATAGTGGGAACCTGGAGTGAACCAATTGTCAGAGAGAAGCAAGAATGAACATAGCATGCCCAGGACACATATGTTCTCTAGTCTCTAGAAGGTTCTATAAGAAACAGCAATAAAGAGTCTCAGGGACACACACAGATGTCTAGCTCTCCTATTAGTCCTTATCCTGAAAGGACTCTGTTAGGCGCTCTAGAGAAGACAATCCATGGTGGTGTGGGTGTGTGTGTGTACTTGCGAGTGTGTGTGTGTGCTATAGAAACATAGCTCCACACTGCACCTGAAGCAGCCAGGAGTTCTCTTTAGAGCCTTCCCCTAACACATACACACATACACACACACACACACACACACACACACACACACACACACACACCACCAGGTGACAGGATTCTTAACTCCACTAGAGAATTTCACAATGAGCCAGTATAAAGCAGAGTTGGAATTCATTAAGAAATCTGAACATAAATCTAAACATGGGGAAGTAGCTAATGACAGGGATCCATAGAAAGGACAGGGCACACCAAAGAATAGGCATGAACAGCCACATTTAAATATTTTTTTTCAGTAACAATATGTGTAGTTTTGGTGTGTTCTCAATTTACACCTCAAGGGTTACCAAGGGACATAAATTAAGTCCTAGGGTGGATCCTATGCACTGGATAGGATCACAGCTGATGAGGTCACAGAGCTGCATGGAATCAAGACTTTTTTTTACTGTAAAAAATATGATGTAGGCTTGTTTGTGAGATTCCCAGAAAACTGCAGGCACACATCTGGGAAAGGTGTAAAGCCATTGTGGACATTGAGGCTCAGGCTGAAGGCACAGCCCATCACTGTTTTAACTTACTCTTACTTAGAACATGGCCATAGAAAATCAATACTGTCCCTCTGCTGCTAACCTTCACAGCATTTTTGTGAGTCTCATCTGGTGAGAGACTTAATTCAACTAAGTGGAAGTAAAGACACATACTTCCCCTTCATATGCCCCTTTAATTTAACTTTTCCTGTCTTTCTGCCCTGCCTCAAAAGCTTCTCAATTCCCTTTTGGTCTGGATTAGGGTGAGAAGAGTAGCCACTGTTGAAAATCTGTTTTGACCTAACTCCATAGTCCTTCCTTCATATGCAGGGAAGCATGATTTAAACCTTCCACTTAGAGCAATAATGAAAATCTAGTGTAGCTGCAGGAAGGGAAGAGAATCAGACACCAGAGAGAATTGTGGCACAGGACTCTAAAGGATGTGGAGACTTACGGCTGCTTGTAAGCCCATCTCCCTAAGATCTAGCACACAAGCCTACCTCCTTAGGAAGTCCAGCTAAGAATATCACATGATATTGGCTTTGCTCCACTCTATGCATATGATAAGGAGAGTTGGGAAGGTATGGCAAACTTAGATAGTAGGCAGAGTCTCTGCAGAAACAGTGTAGAAGGAAGTCCCCAAGTGAAAATACAGCTAGAAATTGAGCAAAAGTAAACCAAACCACAGTCTCTGACAAGTTAGCCCAGGTGGTCCACATAAAGGGTCACTGGAGGAACCCGAGGCAGAGGAACCTAAGGTGGAGGAATAGGCAGACTGTGATGGCAACGGAGAGTCTAAAATCCAGCTCAGCAGCTGAGAATGTTAACAGGAAGCCTTATACCTCTTAGATCTGGTAGCATTGTTGAAAGATCTACTGAAATTATGAAGCCAGCACATGTGCCCTTGTAGGACCAGGTAGAACATTCTTTGTCTCAACTCTGATCCAAGAAGCAACTCCAGGTTGCGTTAGTTTGGATTGAATTGTGTGTTGAATTAAACCTAGGGAGAGCAGAAAAATTATTCCCAAATAAGGAGAGAATAAAACAGAGAAACCAATTATCAAGATGGTTCATCTTAATACAACCATTTCAAAAACCATTGAGTGTGATTGTCCTGCACACCAGCTGCTCCTAGGACACAGGCAAGATCAGAGCTCTGAGGGCATCTGAGGAAACATCCAGGTTGTTGTATCATAGGACAAAGAATTGTACCAGGGATACACAGTTAAAGATAAACACAGAGACAGCTACCCTAGAATCCACTGGGGCTCCTGAGCTTGGAAAGGTGTATACTCAAGTGCACTGTCACTAGTCTCATGAGCCTTTGTAAATACATACAGATCACTATCTCTCCTTTTCGTACTTCCTCAGCTTTCCATGGGAATGTTCTATTTGTTAGACATAGCCCAGGTGAGGAGAGGTCTCCATTTGTGTTTTTGTCAGTTAGTTTTCAGTTGTTAATTTTGATGTCACTCTCTGTTCTCCTACCACAGTGGCACCTTCATATCAATGTCTGCGGTGACAGTGGTGGTGTGTGCTCCATTTTCATTGTGATGACATGTCTTTTCCCCTTTAGTCTGACACAGAACTCTGTAGATTGCACAATTTCATTTAAGTGAAAAATCTAGTACATTCCAAAGTGTTTTCCTCCTTCTGGGAGGAACCATCAGTATAATTCTCTCTGTATAGAATTGACAGATGGGTGACCCCTAAATGGCCTTGACAACCAAAGAGGAGAATTAAAGGTGATTTGGGATAGGAAAGACTGATTGGATGGAACAGTGTCCTTCCCAGAGCCTTTCTTTGTCGTATTTATGATAAATACCTATGCTAATGAGACACTTGTCTTTTTAAAAGTCCTCCCCTATGGTAGCACAGTGAGTAGCCCATCAGTCTCACACAGTTCTCCCAGAACACATCTCTTCCTTCCTAGGCTCCATGGTTGTAGTTTGAGAAGCTCTTCAGAGTCAAGGTCAGCTGTGAGAGAAGGAGCCAACGTTTCCACTTAATTCTGACCTCAGTCTTCAGGTAAAGTATCTTTGGAGTCTTTCCCATATTCAGATATCCAGAAAACAATGTGCTCAAGAGTGAGTGCATACTCTGGTGACTAGCCGGAGACAATGCTAGAAGCTCTAGGGGCAATCTGAGGACTTCTACATGGAAAGAGAGCAACCTAGGGAGGAAAGTAGCTGGAAAGAGATTGAGGGTGGATAACGCTGAGCCACCTTGAAAGTCACTTGGCTGTAAGCAGGAGGAACTCTGGAGGAGAGAGTGGGAGATCTGAATAGAGCAAAGATTATTTGCTTTTGGCAAACATGCCTGAAAATATCTCAATTATTCTAAATACAGCAGTGACTACTGATGGCACATCAAAGATGGAACATACCTGTTAATATCACAGAAAGTGGGTTTGCTGCTGTGGCTAGCAGGCTAGAGTCTGAAACCCTTCTGTGGGCTCTGCAGACAGCTCAGTCAATAAAGTACTTTCCTTAAAATATCAAAATCTGGGTTCAAGTCACACAACCCATATACAAATAACTGGGTATGGTAACATAGGATTGTAAGCCCAGAGCTGAGGAGAAGAATGACATCAAAAATTCTTTCCTAACCTTCATGAGCATTGGCACATGTTACTGTACACTTAAACATGCAAACTTCATGTGCATCAATGCATGAGCACACACACACATGCATGTGCATACACACAGATGCACAAGTGTGCACACATGTACACATGTTCATATTCATGTACACAAGCACATATATGTATACACAAATGCATGTGCATAAGCACACATGAATATATACATGCTTGTACACAGCCATGTGTTCACATGTATATGCATGTACACACATGCATTCATGCATACATATGTGCATATATATATATATATATATATATATATATATATGAACAGATGCACACACATACCCCTTCCATGCCTACATGATCTCTTGTCTGAAGTTTTGAAATTCATTTTGAGTCACCTTCATCTGTGGTGATTTGAAATAAAGTGGTCCTTTTGATTGCTCCACTTCCTACGCACAGAAATGACCTTCTCTCTTGCAAGGTGCACTTCACCATTTATGGAACAATTTCTGCTGTCTAATAAAACACATTAAAACTCTTAAAACACTTACTTTTGATTTCCTCAGCTGAGGTGATTGTTAATGATCATGTTGTCAACTTTTCTAGGGTTGGCACCAAAACTTTTCTCATTCTCCTTAGAAATTCTGCCATCATCCTACTGTAAAACTGTCATTATTTCTCAGAGTCACACTCCTGACATCTGTTAAGTAAAGGTTTATTTTTCACTTCAAAAGTCAATCTACACAGCTGACTGACTCCTTTGGAATCTCACAGCTTTCTCTTGTCAAATATTTGGGAGAATGAAATTTGCTTTTAGAGAAATATTTGGCTTTCACGGAAAAGAAAATATTCTTTATTTATAAAAAGAATTACTGTGTTTTTTTTTCTTGAAAAAATAATAAAATAAAATAAAGCCCCCAACTTTTCTTATCTATCCTTTCTTGGGGCGGGGGTGAATAAAAGTAGAAGAAATTGAAATGGTTTGCTTCATTTCAAATGACAATGCCTTCCAACATCTCTGAAGGTTGAATGGGTCTTGGCAGTTCCAGATAACTTATTGTAGAAGAAAAAAAAATCACAACATTGAGATGGGCCCAAGAACAAGGTAAGAGGTCCTTACCTATCTCTACTTGGTGGCTGTACCCATTTATACCACAGCCTATGGAACTTGAATCCCCCTTCCCCAAATTGCCAGCTCAGAATACAAATCCCCACATTACCTCCTAATGCCATTGGAAACAAAATGAAAGGATAAACGACCCATGTTGGGCCTGTGCTAGAACTTTCCATGTGTTACCTTCTTATGCTCTGAAATGTCCCCAACACTAATATGTTGAAGGCTCTCCCTTAGTGCAGGTGGGTTAGGTCGTAAAGGCAGTGGATACATAGGTTGATGAAATTGTAGCTTAACTGACTATTGGGAGGTGATGGCAACTTCAGGAGGTGAAGTCTAGTCAGAAGGAAGGTTGACTGAGGGGCTTTTGAAGGGGACTTTTAGCCCCAGCCCCTCCCACTTATTGTTTGCTGGCTGCCACTGGGTATGCAGCTTTGCTCCATCCCATGACTTTGAATACCTGGTGTTTGGTCTCACTGAGGCTTAGAAACAATGCAGCTCTGTGACTGTGGATTAATTTCTGGGAAACTGTACTCACAAATGAACCTTTACCCCTGCAAGATGATTAATCTCGGGTGTTTTGTCACAATGACAGAAAGCTGCCCAATGCACTTGTTTAATTTTTATTGCTGTCATCCACCAAGTTGGGATAGTCTTAACTGGAATTTGATGATGATTTGACCCTAAATCTTGACTGCTTCCCAGCAGGCTATAAAACATTGAGTTTGTCCCATTTACCAAAGGATTCTCTCTCTCTCTCTCTCTCTCTCTCTCTCTCTCTCTCTCTCTCTCTTCCTTGCTGTTTGTCATATGATTTCAAACTTTGAACTATTTTTCCTGATGGAATCTCATGCCTCTGTGGCCTATGCACATTTGTGAACCTAAAAATACCTAGTAGCTGGGAACAGCCTTTGTAGTCATACTGCACTCTGGGAATGCTACCTTTCTTTCTTGTGGCTCTGCCATGTGTTGTTAATAGTGCCAGTCTGTCTGTACACAGGACCTACAGGATATTTTCATGTATAGAAGCCTTCTTTGTTGATTCTAACATGGGTATTGTAAAATGTGCTGTCTGTCACCACATCTGGACATTACATTCACTGCAGGGCTAGCAGAGTACACAAGGAATCAGAAGCTCTCCCATGCTTGTTTTGCCTTTACTTGACTATTTTACACTGAAAAAAAATTGGCTTCTTTCATATCCACTTTCTTTTGGGTGCAAAGAAGGAAAATAACAGTAACTACCTCTCTTGTTGCTATAAAAACCAAACCAAATCCTGTCTGCATTGGCCAGTTTTATGTCAACTTGACACAGGCTAAAGCCATTTGGGAGGAGGGGACCTCAGATGAGAAAATAAAGCCACCTGATTGGCCTGTGGGCAAGTCTATGGTTCTTTTCTTGATTAATGATTGTTGTAAAAGGGACCAGCCATCCCAGGGCTGGTGATTCTGGATGCTATAAGAAAGAAAGCTGAACAAGCCACGAGAATCAAGACAGTAATCTCAGACTCCATGGTCTCTGCATCAGCTCCTGCCTTAGGTTCTTGTTCTGACTTAGTGATACATGATGAACTGAGAATCTTAAGATGAAGTAAACCCTTTTCTCCCCAAACTGCCTTTGGTTATGTTGTTTATCACAGCAATAGACTTAACTAAGGTAATGGGGAAGTAATTTGAAAGCTAGAAAGGACTTTCATTGAAGCTCAAATTCAAACTCCTATTACACCCTGGGCAGAGCCTGTCATGGATTCTGATGTTCTTCCGTTGATAGCCAACATGCCTGTGTCTGCATTTTGAGTTAATGAAACCTGAAAAAAGGATGTCTTAGTTAGGTTTTCTATTGCTGTGAAGAGACACCATGGCCATGACAATTCTTATAAAGGAAAACATTTAATTGAGACTGGCTTACAGTTTCAGAGATCCATTATCATCCTGGCAGGAGGCATGGTAGCATAAAGGCAGCCATAGTCCTGGAGTGGAATGTGAGAGTTCTACATCTTGATCCTCAGTTAGCAAGAAAAAAACTCTTTGCCACTGAGCCTGGGCATAAGCATCTGAGACCTTAAAGCCCACCCCCACAGTGACACACTTCCTCCAAGAAGGCCTACTCCAACAAGACCACACCTCCGAATAGTGCCACTCCCTACGGGCCAAACATTCATACATATGAGTCCATGGGACCATTTCTATTCAACCACAGGAAAAAGAGAGGAAGAAGGAGAAGGAAAGGGATCATGTGTCCAGTTCATATGTATGTAGGGGAAGGGGAATGTGTATGCATGTCTGTTTGGAGGTCAAAGAATAATGTCATGTGTGTTTTTTTTATTACTGGACACCATATTTTAAAAACATATTTATTTACTTATTAGTGTGAGTGTATGGATGTGTGCCAAAGCTCACATGTAGAGATCAGAGGACAACTTGTGGGAGTCAGTTCTATATCTCCTTCTACTGTGCCGTTCTGAGGATGGAACTCAGGGTGTCTGAATGATCACGTGTACCTTCACCCACTGAGCCACCTTACCACCACAACTTATTTTTGAGACAGTCCCTCACTGAACCTAGAACTCACCAATTCAGCTAGGCTGGCCAGTCAGCACACTCCACTGATCCTCCTATCTCTACCTCTCTAGTGCTTCAATAATAGGTATGTGCCACTGAACACAGCTTTTGCACAGTACTGGACCAAACTCCAGTCTTCCTTGTTGAACAAGCACTTTAGTGACAGAAAAATGATCTAGCCCTTCTACCTTCTTTTTGAGATGGAGCCTATAGCTGGACTGGCCAGGTAGCCCCAAAGATCCACTTATCTCTACCATTCCAGTGCTAGGATTATAAGTACATGCTATTATGCTGGTACTTTTTAAAGTCCACATATCTTATTTAATTATCTGAGCTTTTAAATCTCCAAACTCCAAAAGACTATTTCTCTCTCTCAATACTTTTAAAGATGATTTCTTTTATTTTTTGAGATTTTTAATGTAATTACATCATTCTTCCCTCCTTTTTTTCTCCCTCCAAACCCTCCTTTATACCATCTTTACTGTCTTTCAAATTCATTGCTCACTTTTTCATTAGTTGTTGTTACATATATACACATTGGTACACACACATATACACATATGCACATACACATATACACATTGGTACATAATTTACTAATAAGTAAATAAATATATGTTTAAAAAATAAGGTGTTGAGTAATCACAGAACACATATGACATTATCTTCTGGCCTCCAAACACACATGCACACATATTCCCCTTTCCTTTATTTTCTTGGTACATGATACAACCTTCTCAGTCTGTATAATGTTAATTGTTTGTATGTTTTCAGGGGTGACTATTTGATGTTGAAAAACTAATTGCTGTGCTTGTCCCTGAGGAAGAATATTTCTCCTTCTCTCAGAATTCCTTAGTTGCCTGTACCAGGCAAGATTTATTTCTGTTGAACAAGTTTTAATCCAACTATAGAGCTGTTGGTTGCCACCAAAGTATGTGTGCCATTACAGCACCCTAGGGGTCATTGTGCAATGCTGGTGATTATTGTGTTTCATAGACATCATAGCTGGGTAAGATTGTTGGTTTTGTCCATACTTTGGAAGCGTGAATGGATTCTTCTGGTACAATGAAGATGCTGGTCTTTTTCATGTGGGCTCTGGAAAACAAACTTGGCCTTTCTGTACATACTTTACTGATGTAACTATCTGGCCTTTGAGTAGCTTCAATGTTCTTAAACAGAAAGGGAGCTCTTTGAAAAAATATATGTATCTCACAGAATCCTTGAACAAGGACAGACACAATCTGAAGAGTGTAAAAAACAATCTGAGCACCAACTCAGACTACTGCCACTGTCTAATGTTGCAGGATACCACTGCTCCAAGGAATGAGTAAATAAATACATCCTTTGATTTTACATTATTTGCTCTTGATTTGAGATCCAAAGATGACTGATTGAACTTGGGTCCTATGACTATGTGGCTGATGGCAGGTTTGGATAGAGGGTCTCTTCTGTTCATTCTTTATTCTTAACAGGAAAATATTGATGTGTAAATGACAGATTTCATGCATGGTGGGCAATGTCCCTGAGTAGAAATGGATGAAGGCTAGATGGTAAAATCTCCAGCAAACACACACCCATGATCATCCTGCATCAGTGACTCTGTTTGCTCCCTGGTAGCCATCATTCCATCATTCACATTAGCCAAGTTTCTCTTATTTTGGGGTAACAAGTTCTCTTCTAGTTCAGGGCCACACCATTGACATACTTATGATTCTCCATCATTCTCCACCCTCTCTTTGCTTGACCCCTTCTCAACCTTTAAGTCTCAGTTTCTAGGAATACTAGGGCAGTTGGATACCTTTACTATTGGCAAAATCCAAGTGAGTCTCTGAGATGTTTAATCTTTACAGCAGACTTGATGGGCTTTATAATCACCATGGAAACAAACCATCAGTATATCATTGAGAGATTATCTAGATTAGTTTAAATGAAATAGGAATACCTATCCTAAACCCTAAATGTGGGCAACATCCTATGGGCTTGAGTCTTAGACTGAATAAACAGGAGAAAGCAAGCTGACCACCAGGATATATTTCTCCATGTTTTCTGACTGTGGATGCGATGTGAGAAGTTGTCACATGTTAGGAGTTGTTACATGCTACTACCATCATGTATGGGAAGGCATGATGAACTGTATCCTCGAACTGTAAGCCAGAAAACAACAAAAACAACAACAACAAACTAACCATTCCCTCCTAAGATGCTCTTGTCAGGTATTTTGTTTTTAGCTATAAGCTAAGTAACTAACACTGCCCTTGACATATGAATCTATGGGGGGTCATTACATACACACACACACACACAGATTGTATACTTTCCCCCCACACAGCTGCACATACACATTATATAACCCCTCAGACACACATTACATAACCCATACACACATTTCATACTCCCCCCCACAGCTGCACATTGCATACTCCACACATACATTACATACCCCACCACATTACATACCCCAATACTGCATATCCCACACATACACATTATATACACCCCTACACATATTACATAACCTCATCCCCCACACTGCATACCCCCACATCCCCATAATACTCTGGGCAGTTTCTGCACAGTCCTCACAGTCAAGACACCACTTTTGTGATCTGGCAACCCTCTGCCCCACTCTCTGGAGGCAAGCATAAGGTCTACATCCATCATATTCATGAAAGTACCACAGTTTTCACTAAATAATCAGTATTGATTTATTCAGCGACTGGTTTTCCTACCCTCAGAGCTCTGGAGAAGACCAATAAGATCTCTGACCCTTCCTTTGTGCTGGAAGATCACGTTAGATATGGAGTGTAATTTTTAGTTGCCCCTTTCTTGTTGGCATGATTCTGGAAACATTGAATGGTGACTTGGCAGGAGAATAGAATTCTGGGAATATTGTAGTTCAGTCTTATAGTTCCAGTGCTGAGGAGAAGGAGGAAGAGGAGGAAGAAGAGAAGAAGGAAGAAGAAGAGGAGGAGGAGGAGGAGGAGGAGGAGGAGGAGGAGGAGGAGGAGGAGGAGGAGGAGGAGAACAAAGAGGAAGGGAGATTCCTGCAACTCACTGATCAGACAGTCTATCTGGACCAGCAAGCTCCAGGTTCATTGAGAGACCTTGTATCAAAAATTAGTCTGAAGAGTAGTTTAGGAGGATATCTGACAGTGACCTCTGTCCTATACACTCACAGATGTATCTGCATCTGTACACAGAAGTGCCTAGATGAACTCATGCGCCAATATTAAGGCTCAATTTCTTGAGTCTTAAAATTTAAGAAAGGTTGGGGATAGGGGAACATAGGATAGGAGGGAATGGACCTGGATTAGCTAAAACTAAGTATGTATGGGAAAACCTTTACAGAAACCAACTGATTTGTAAACTAATCAAGAATATACATAACAAACAAGATAGATATACATATATACATATATACACATATACACATATATACATACACATATATATCTTGTTTGAACACAGGTACTGGTCCCTGAATGGGTGGACATTGCTTCTCCCAGAAGATATGGGTTGTTAAATGAAAATCTCAGTTCCTGGCATCAGAAACTTCTCTCTGAATTATTGCTCAGGGAGGCCACAGAGGCTGCCAAAACAACACAGCCCCTTGTTGCTCACCAGAACTAAACAGGGAAACATATTTGCTGAAGACACAACACAGCTAGAACTAGCCACAAAATTTACTCCCCATTGGTTAACTTTCACAGTGTCAGAAGGTGGTATGCAGGACACTGGAGGAGAAAACTATTAAGGTATTACCTAGTAATGCATGATGCCTACTACAGTAAAAATCTGCCTGGCAAGATATATCCACTGGTACAATTGTGGTACATAGTTTTGGGGGTGGGGGTAAGCAACTGCTTAAGCTTGAAGCTGTAAACCTGGTCAAAAGCCCATGGCTCAAGGTCATATGCCCTAGGCAGGGACCTACTACTGTGCTGTGTTTTCAAACAGACATGCCAAACTACTTTCTAAAGATTTGTTTATACTCATAATTATTTGTATCTTCAACGTTGGCCAGAGAAGCTTCTATCTATACTAGTCAGTAATTGATACAGAGACTCAAAATTGGTCAAAGTGCTGAGAATCAAGGCTATTGAATGCTCAGCCTTGAATAGAACGTTTCTGTCATCCTCAGCACCACTGTCCAACCCACAACTGTTCTAAGACTTGGGGGCATTGTGGAAGAGGACAGGACTGTAAGAGCTGGAGGGTGGGGATGACTGCTGTGATGTGTGGCCTTCTAGGCACACCTCTGCCACTGTACTCATGAACTCACTGCAGTTATGGTGGTCTGTACAAGGTCAAGCCAAGAAGATCAGTAGACATTACAGCAGGCAGCACTAATTAGATTCAGTGGTTTATGATCATGGGGTGAGGCATGTAAGGGGGTGTGCTGGGGGTGCCTAGTGGGAGTGAGAGGAAAATTTGGAGAGATATTGGATATGATCAAGATACCTTGTGTCTTAGTCAGAGTTTCTATTCTTGCAGAAAACATCATCACCAAGTTGGGGAGAAAAGGATTTATTCAGCTTACACTTCCACATCACTCTTCATCACTGAAGTAAGTCAGGACAGGAACTCACACAGAACAGGAACCTGGAGGCAGGAGCTAATGTAGAGGCCATGGAGGAATGCTGCTTACTGCTTACTCCCCCTGGCTTGCTCAGCTTGGTGTCTTATAGAACCCAGGATCACAAGCCCAGTGATACACCACCCACAATGGGCTGGGTCCTCTCCCCTTGATCATTAATTGAGGAAATGCCTTACAACTGGATCTCATGGAGGCATTTCCTCAAGGGAGGCCCCTTTCTCTGTGATAACTCCAGCTTGTGTCAAGTTGACACACAAACCCAGCCAGTACACCTTGTTTATATGCATTAAAGAATTAATAAAATATACTCTATTTTAAAAAAAAACAAAAAACAATTTCATTGTTGCTCAGAGAACTTCTATGTTGTAAGGAATAAGGACAATAACACGTGGGAACTTAAACACTGGCCAGTGATGGCTATAGCTCCAGTAGTAAGGGTCTGCTGTGTGGTGGTGTATCATTAATTGCCAGCAAGGAATGGATGAGAAGAGTTATTCACTCTGAAGAGAGTAGGGTTTTAGCTGTTACAGTGACCCTTCTTCCCACACCTGTCTACCATCCATAGATAGACACATCAACTCTCCCCAAAGGAATTATACCTTTTAAGAATACTCTCGTCATCCTCTTTCTGCCTTCCTCCATACCCTCTTCTACGTCTTCAAGGGCACTTACAGTTAGGAGTTCTGTTTATATACTCTGAGGTTAGGGCTACAGCTTTTCATTTTTTCTCAAGAAGCTTCATGAGTCATTGAAAAGCTGTCAAAGCAGAGGCCCTAAGCACAATCTACTGTTCAGCACCACGGTGAGTACATAGGCAGACAGAGGCATGTGCTCCCGCTATGAAGCAAGGCCCACCATTTGCTTTATTTATACAAGTAATTTCCAACCACTTAAAGAGCTCCCATGTTTCATCTGTTAGCTGGTGTGTTAGTTCACTTCCACATACACCTCAGACAATCACCTTATAAAGACGAGATGTTTGGTTTGACTCACATTTTTAGAGGTTCAGTGCTTCACTGGTTGGTCCCTAGTCTGGGGCCTGTGCAAGGCAGGGAATGATGGAAAATGTATGGCAGAGCCTAAATATGCACTCTATATCTGAGAACAAAAGAGAGGTGCCCAAGGATATCTTAAAGAATATTCCCAGTGGTTAAAACCCTTAGCACATCCCACCTCTCAATCTCTTGCATGAGCCGTAATAGTTCTACATTGAACATCACGCTTTCTGCAGCCGAGAAACACTGGAGATCAAACCAGAGAGACTGGAAATTATTTGGACACACTTGAATCACCTTTGACCCTGCTCTGTGGACCCTCAGCTTGGGGGTTTACTTAGGAATCGGGGTCAAGTTCTAAGACAAATTTCTCCGTAAAGGCTCAGCATGGTACATCACAGAAATGAAATGCCATTTTATGTAGTAAAGGGTTTTGAGTAGCCCAAACCTCTTGGTGGCCTTGGTTGTTGTATGGGTGAACATGTCATATGTGTTACTTTTATTATTGCTCTGATAAAAGCAACATAAGGGGGAAAGGCTTATTTTTGCTAAATTTTGGAGTTTAGTGAAGTATGTTTGGAAGGCATGGTGTCAGGAACTTGAGGCAACTGGTCAGGTGGTGTCCACACCTGGTCAGGAAGCAGAGGGAGATGCTGAGGCTCAGTTCACTTTTTTTTTTTCCCATTCAGTCTGGGACTTAATCTTTGGAGTTATGCCACTCATAATTAGGGGTGATTATTCTACTCCAATTAACCTGGTCTAGAAATCTCCTCACAGACAAGACACATCCAGAGGTGTATCTCCTAGATGATTCTAGATCCTGTCAGTTAATGGTCACAGTGAGTGTTCCACACTTTTTGATGGACCTCATTTTTCCTCACCATTTATTTTATAGAAAAATCTTGAGCCTCGGCAAGAGAGTTCTGGGAAAATTACCCACGGCACCCTTAGGATGAGCTCACCCCAGACCCACCAATGTAATGTGTGCCTTTGGGACCAGGAGGCACTTCAGGAGGTAAGATGGGCAGCACAGGCATTGTGGGGAGCCCATTATTCTGTAGTACAACTCCCAGAGTGCCACTGAAGCTGAACCTCCAAGATGGGAGGCAGAACCCCCAAGATATGTAGCCCAAGATTTCCTGGTTTTGTCTCTCTTATTATTGCTCTACTGTTCCAGCCCATCCTGGGTCAGAGCAATTGTATAAAAAGATGACTTCTGTCATTTTAGCATCCAGCTTCCTGAATAGTGCGCATCTCAGTATGATCAGAGAAAGAAGTTCGACCTACAGAATAGACCATGAACATACTAATCAGGAAAGCAATTTCTACCTGGGCCAAGAGGTGCTGGGGAGTACAAACACTATGCCATTTTCAGACAATTAGAGATAGTTGCCCTCTTTTCTCTGCACATGTTAAATTGTATGTGTACAGCACAGGAAGAAAAACTGATTGAGAAGGAGGAAAAGAGCCCCCATGACCCTGTTTTTAGGCAGTATCTCCTCTAACATGAACAAAGTGACCTTGTCCACTCATGTCAGGTCTTCTGACTGTTCCTGATCATGGCAACGAATGAGACATATTCATTCATCTAACAGGCACCTGTTAGGTTCTGAAGATATGTGTCTGTCCATGGAGACTTCCCAGATACATTTACCCTTTCCTCTTCATTGGTAGAGATGTTCAGGTTCTAAAATTTGATTGATCTCCTAGTCTAGGGCTCAATGTTAATCTAAGGTGGGATTGGTTGGTATGATTTTCCATGGAGTGATCCTGGGTGGCAAAAGTTTGTTCATTCTTCGTGTACAAGCACATCAGCTGCTCAGGGCATATGCTTCATGGTCAGGACTCTGAGCAAGGACCCAGGTCTCTCCCCCAGTTACTTTGTCAGCTGTTTTATAACGGGTTGTCATCTCTTTGCTATTAATTGCCCTTGATGGGCAGTGGGCTTTTAAAATCAGACTTGCCTCCAAACAACTGGAGGTAAAATGGAATGACTATGAAGGGTTAATGTGGATTGCTAACAGGAGAGGATTGGTGATTTAAGATGACCTTTTTAACTTTCTTAGTCTTGAAGTAGAGGAACAGACAGGGGATAAAAAGGAGCAATCCAAGAGCCCTTGTGTTAACCAGGGCAATACCTTTCCTTCCTCCTTTCCTGCTTTTATTTAATGGATTGTCTCAATATCAAGGTGTCCTAAAGCTCTTCCTTAAGTTAAAAGTGGAAAAGATGCCAGGAAGGGCCCATAGGATGTGCCCTGATTTCAGAGACTCCAGGGACCAAAAGAAACAAAAATTCAACTTTAGGAATAAAAGGGAACTTTATATAAATTCCTTCGGAGATTTCAAATACTATCCACATTGCCAATGGCAGAAGAGACAAAAACTACTAAGGCAGAGTCCTACGCACCTGGGAGTTTGGAAGGAACACTTAGAGGATCAAGCCCCTGTCAGAGACTATGTGAAGCATTCTTGGCACACGAAGGTTGTCTGTCATCTTGACAGCTAGACAAAGAAGTCATTTTTGTTCTTTTAAAGAACAAACAGCATTGGGGCTGGGCGTGGTGGCTCACGGCTTTAGTCATAGGACTCCGGAGGCAGAGGCAGATAGTTACCTCTGAGTTTCAGGCTTCGTTGTCCTTCTATATAGTGAATTCCAGTTCAGCTAGGGACACAGAGTAAGATCTTATCTCAGAAACAAAACAAAAACCACACCAAGACAATTATCATTTGATATATTAGGATAAGGAAGTTTATGCATTGTGGGGGAGGGGACAAAAACTAACCCACTAGGCCTTGAGGTAGATGAATATTCTTTCAACAAAGGTAGATTTCTTTCAACAAAGTTGTCAAACTTTAATGGGATGTTCTATTCCTGCACAAAACATCATCACCAAGAAGCAAGTTAGGGAGGAAAGGATTTATTCAGCCCACACTTCCACACTACTGTTCATCATCAAAGGAAGTCAGAACAGGACCTCACACAGGGCGGGAACCTGGAAGCAAGAGCTGATGCAGAGGCCATGAAGGAATGTTGCTTACTGGCTTACTCCCCCTGGCTTGCTCAGCTTGGTGTCTTATAGAACCCAGGATCACAAGCCCAGTGATGCACCACCCACAATGGGCTGGGTCCTCTCCCCTTGATCACTAATTGAGAAAATGCCTTACAGCTGGATCTCATGGAGGCATTTCTTCAACTGAAGCTCCTTTCTCTCATAACTCCAGCTTGTGTCAAGTCGGTACACAAAACCAGCAAGTACATGAGGCTATAGATGACACCATAGGTGGTGAAGATCATAAGGTTTTCAAGGATGGAGAGGAGACTGAGACCTCTATTCTGTGTTTCCAGGGTCCTATATATCATATAGGAAATATAGAGTATATATAGTTTAAGGAGAAGATAGCTAAAAATGAGCTAAGTGAGGCTGTAGAGAAGACTTAGTCATTAAAGTATTTACCACATAAGCATGACGTGAGTTCAAATCCCTAGCACTCTTGTAAAAAACAAACAAGCAAACAAACAGATAGACAAACAAAACCAGACATAAGGTATATAGCTGTAACCCCAGTGGTGAGTACTTGGACACAGGAGGATCCCTGGGTTCACTGGTCAGCTCAGCTTAGCTATGTCTAGGCTTTATCTAGAAAAAGAGGGGCAATAGCCAAAGTTCACAATCACATACATGCACAAGCACATAGAACAGGTCACCTATATACAGACATGACCCACCCTCTCCACAGATATTTATTAAGTTTTTGTTTAATTAGCTAAGCATTTCTAGTGGTCTCCACTCTGAGTCTTGACAAAGCAACATAGGGAAGGACATACTGTCCTTGCTGGCTGGAACCTTTGGCTAGTCAGGTTGGTGAGGCTGCTGAAGGATGTCAGTGAACACCCTGCTATCAGGACTTGGCACAGAGGCTGTGAGTATGAGATTTGTCTCTGACCCTCCGTGAACCAGTGCCAGATATTAATGAGTCATCTCCCAGGTCTATGCAGTGTCTGTTGTGAGCTTTCCTAGCATTCAACTTTGGTTGCATTCCAGTTGTTTCAGACACTTTGCATGATAGATGTGTTCTTTGCTTTCATGAGCTTCAGGTGGGTGGGAAGGAAACCACAGCAAAAGAATCCAGCAGGAAGTTCCCTTCAAAAAGATCCATGTACCACCTTGGATGATGGCTTCCGAAAGCCTGAATTTCTAACTGTTCTGAGTTCATCAGCTTACTGTTTGCCAAGAGGCTGAAGGGCAGTAACTTGGCAGGTGTTATTTTACAAGTGTAGTTTTATATTTGGCTGTCTCTAGATGAATGAGTCTTTAATTTTCACTGGGCAAGGTCATCATCAGAAAGGTGGATTCTGCATCTGACAGAGCTCATTTGGGGAACAACACTGAGAAATGTGCAGTTTCCCTCCTTCCCCAAAGGGTACTTGTTTGGAGGCAGAGTGGGAAGGTTGATTTAGCTATTTAGGTAAAAGATACTGCCCATCATTTAAGGGAAATGAGTAGAAATCAAATGTGTAGCCATAAATAGAATGCCTTGACCTGCATAGCTTAGGGATTGATCCTGCTTGGGGCTACAAGAGAATGAAGGAAGGAAAGACACAGATACATATAGAGAAACTCTGGGATTAAGTGTGATGTGCAACCTGATGGGGATGCACCAGTAATTCAGAAACTCAGTCCATTTTTCACTGAGCAATAAGGTATGTTTATTATATGCAATAGGGAAGGGGAGGAATGTAGCAAATCTCAGTAGAAGGCTTCTGAAGGGGGCAGTTCCAGGTTATAGCCACTTGGGAGGAGAAAGCTGTGGTTGATAGTTTCTGCATACACTGGTTTTAGATAAAAGTCAGTCATTCATAACAAGACATATTGGGACAAGAGGAAAGCTTTGTCATTCTTCTGAGCCTGACCCAGGGAAGGAAGTCCTTACTAGTCCCATGGGTCATTGGATTCTTGACACGACCATGCTCATGTTAGCAAAACACATTTACTCAGGGCTTCATCAGCTTCCAACACTAGAAACTTTTATATTTTTTCTATACTTCTGGGTTCACAAATAGATTGAAAAAGAAAGACATTCTGAATTCCATTAAACTATTTAATATATATTAAATGTATAATATTAATATGTAAATATATGTACACATATATACATATATATACATGTGTATAAACATATATATCATATACATATACTTATACCGTATACCATACATATATTTGTTAGGAGCCGACTCTGCACAGAAAGCAGCTATCATCTTTGCAGCCATCTCAGGCCATATACCCTGACAAAAGACTTGTCTTCAACAGCCTACAACAGCTGAGCACATTCTGATAAACATCTTGTTTTTCTTACATATCTTATTTTGTTGTTTAATGTCCCCAGCTGCAAGGTGCATGTGGTAAAGTGTCTTCAGCTGTGTTCCCCTGCTTGTGCTTATATATTTTCCTTTCAATAAAAGGATTTCCTTTCAATAAAAGGGAACTTGAACGGACTCTCTGTCTTGTCTCCATTCGTCGAGTCTCTTGCCCTTCCATCCCCACTCTCTCTTGCTAGACCCTGACCAGCAGACTGGAGCAGCAGCTCAGGCCGGGACAAAGTGACCCCCAAACGTGGGGCAGAATGGTCTGTTACACATATACATATTATTGAGACAAGGTCTTGCTATGCAATCCAGACTGGTTTTGAACTCAAAATATTCCTTATTGTTAAGACAAAGTCTCCTACTGGGATCTGGAGCTTGCTAACAAGGACAGGTTGTGTCTACAGATTCCCAGTCTTGTGATTATAATTGCACACTCCACGTTCAACATTTTACGTGGGATTGGAAGATCCAACTCCAGCCTTCAGGCTTGCAAGGTAAACACTTTGCCAATTGAGCTATCCTTGCCTCTGCCCAGTCCATGTTGCTTCTATTTTACAGATAAAGAAAGTTGAAGCTTGAGATGGAAAGTAGAAGTGGTAAAAGTACCGGACCAAGGAAAGCTACACACTAAATACGACAGAACCACAGTCAGAACAGAAACTGAGAACTGCCTGGTGCCAAGGACAATATTGCCTATTATTCCTATCCATATTTTCTTTCTTGTGTAGAAGATAAGCAGAAGGATGCCTGCAGATGTTACAGAGCTTTTCCTAAAACGCAGATCCTCTGACCTTGGTCCTCAAGCTGAGCATTAGAAGCTGTCCCCAGTCTCAATACCTTATGGCTTAAGCATTTGAAATATGTCTAATTTTGTATGTTTTGCTTTTTAATATGAATTATTTTATTGTATGCCCAAACAATGAATTTCTGAAGATTTTTCTTTGTGTCCATACAATTACAACTTACAAGTCTCTTTGTCTTTCTCTTTCTCTCTTTCTGTGTGTGTGTGTTGTGTGTATGTGTGTGTAATAATCAGCTACCCTTACTGCCAGCTGAGCAGGCAGTACTAAGAGAATGGCAGGGGTTTGATAAGACAGAAGGGTAGTTCCTCTTCTTACTCCTCCTCCTCCTCCTCCCCCTCCACCCCACCACTTTTCTAAAATATTGAGATTCATGACCTTGCATTAAACAATCATATCAAATCAATGTGTCATTTGAATGTGAAATACCCTCTCTAGGCTCCTGTATTTGAACACTTGATCCTTTCCTGGTGGTCCAAATGTTGCTGGTTGTGGCTCCATAGAAGGTGGTTTAGCATTCTTAAAGGAAGTGAGTCACTGGAGGCAGGCCTTGAGATTTTATGTCTCAGCCTCACATCTTCCCAATTGTTGGTTCAAAGTGATCAGCTACCTTATTCCTCTGCCCAGTCTTCCCTGCCACGATGGACTGATTTCTTAAACTGTGAGCCAGAATAAATCATTCCTTCCTGTTGCATCCTGTCAGGTGTTTGGTTACAGCAATGAGATAAACAATCAATACAGACAATTAGAATGGTATGGTCTACTATCTAGTCAGAGTCTTGATTCCATGCATGGGACCAGGTAGTCAATTGTCTGAGAATAGGCTGAAGAGATGGGCCCAGGGAAGGAAAGGTTTGGTATGAAGCATCAGAATCCAGGAAAGAGTTGAGGCAGGAGATCTCAGTGTCTGATAATTTTTAGCTCAGACATGATAAGGCTAAATGCCACACTTTGAGTTGAAGTAACATAAATGTAGGAAGGGAACATTTTTCCATGAAAAATAATGCTTCTCTTTGTTTGCGTGAATCTTCACTGTCAGCCTGATCGGATTTGGAATCATTTGTAAAATAGAACGCTGGGTATATCTGTGCTGATGTTTCCAGAGAAGCCTAAAGAAGGAGGGGACATACCCTGAAGTGAGCACCACAGCCTGAGCTAGGGTTGAATGAATAGGAGGAAGCTAGCTGGGAACCAGCATTCTTCTCTCTCATGTGAATGCAGTGTGGCCAGCTGCAGTGGATCCTGCTGCCATGCCCTTCCCACTCTGATGGACTACACCTTCAAACTCTGAGCCAGAATCAACCCTTTCTTCTTTATGCTACTTTTAGTCTTAGCAATGGATAATAGTTACAAACATTCAGTGTATAAAAGGAAGAGGGTCTAAGGTAAGGAGCCTGAAGATGAACCATGTTAACATGTCCATTAAATTCTGCCTAAAACTCTTGGTTAAGACTCCCAGGAAAAGCAGCACCATACTGGTGCCCACTGCATCTATTCCTGAAAGAATTTAAAGCACTTCATTCCTGGGGAACAGCACTAGGCCTCTAGGATGATGAACTCTGGACTCAATTGCCTTCCTGATGTGCAAGGTGGGAGCACCCCCAGTTATGCTCCACAGCTCTGCCTCCATTTCCAGTTCACCCTATGTTCACACTGCTCAGTACTTAACCTAGAAGGGCAGTGAGCTCTTGGGAAAGGAACAGGTGACAAAAGTCACAGTGTCTGAAGATCATCCTGATTATGGCTTGATAAGACTTAGGGTAGCATGAGCTGAGGACCCAGTGTCCCCTTGCTTACTTACTAGCATTGTGTAACCATGGCAATCACAGCCTTTGGTCTGTAGGAAAGACTTTGTGAGGACAGAGTACAGAAGGGCATGTTTTATCAAGGGAACAGCTTTTTTTAGGATATAGAGGGAAGTTATGTAACAACAGAGTTGTGACTCTCAGAGAGTGAGGTGGCAGCCTGCAGGCTCTGGCTCCTCTCCTCTCAGACTCCAGTGAGCCTTTTCAGCAGAGTCCAACAGAGAATCCTCCAGACTCAGGAGAACTTGCTGCAGTTGCTTTTGAAGATAGTAGAACCTCCTTGGAGTTTGCTTGCTGTTCCAGGCTCAGAAGTGTAAAATAAGATTAATAAAACCCTAATTTCAAGAAAGATAATCATAAACACACACACTATTTTTTCTCTTTTGCTAAGAAGGTAAAGCAAATAAATAGCCATAAAATGTGATTGTGATGGATACCAGTATCTTATGAAAGTAAATAGTATGCTTGCTTTTCTTAAAAGTAGCTGAGAATGATCTTGAACATCTTATCCTCCTGCCTTTACCTCCTTCGTGCTGGGATTATAGGTATGTGCCACTATGTGCAGTTTATGAATTGCTGCAGATAAACCCAGGACTTCATGCATAAGAGGCGGTCTATCAAATGAGCAACATCCCTAGCCCAAGTGTTTGTTTCTGTAAAGATGACTCTTGTTACTGAGGACACCCTGCTTATATAACATGGACTGATTAGTTGGCTGCTAACTGTGAGTTACTGACTTGGGTTGCTGCTGCTGCTGACCTTCACTACATTGTAATGGAATATGGACCACATGAAGACGCTAAAGCAGAAACCAAACAACAGCTCCTTGGTGATGTCTGAGAATGGGTGAAGAAGAACATTACCAAACCCTGCTGAGGATAACAGCAGGGTCAGGTTGATCCCTGACACCTTACTGGCTGAACTGATTTCTAAACCCCATTAAAAATCTGATGGATGTAGGGCATGGAGAAATGATAAAATATGTCACTCTAATAATTGGTACAAAAGGAAATACAAAGAGCTAACATAGGGAAATAATTTCTGCCTTCACATGCAGAAACAAAGAAACACATACTAAAGCAAAGTGGAGGAACTATTTTATCTGAATTAGCAAAAAACACAGTATCAGAAAGTCACTGAGAACGGCATTACTACTGTATTATTGCCAGCATTGTATTATCACTGCCGGGATCCGTCTCAACCCTTTTGGGAAAAGCAACTAACGTGACAAACAACAGACAGAGAAACCCAGAGGCTCCATTCTAGAGCCTCTCTCCTGAGAAAATAATTCATAACGCACAAGCATGTAGCCAGGTTTTGTATTGCTTTTGCATTATGAATTATTATGAATGTATGAATGAAGAAACAGCAAAATGCAGTCTGCCTGTGGCAATGTATTGTAAAATGTGTAGTGCTGGACATTATACAACAGATTAACATGTGATCACTAGGAAGCGTGTGTGGCAACGAGAGACATGTGATTGAGAATTATAACTGTTAAAATGATACTACGGCTGCCACTATAGAAATCTGAACACAGATAAGAAGAGAATATGAAGGTAGTTTTGTGGGAAAGATCAGCTTGATTTCCTGCAATGTATGACCATCGTTTACGTCTCTGTTTTAATGAAAGAGGATTCACAAATGCAACCTTAAGGTCTCCACCAGATACAATGTGGAGACGCATCCGCTCATAAATTTCAGACATAAACAGTCCCAGGAGTGATGGCTGCACTTCAGGGGATGGGAAATGGCTTTTAAGCCAAGATCTATAACAAGCATGGGGAGTGGTTTCAGGTGGGCTGGAGTAGAAACTACACACAGAGAAAAGCCATCATTCCTTCCAGGAACTGCATTAGCAGGTCCCTATCACTCAGAGCATCAGACGGCCCTCCGGCTTCCCAGAACCACAACATTCGGGTGGAAAAGCATGGAAAACCAAACCAACAGAGCCAGGCTGAAAGGTTTTTAATTAGATTAGAAGGGTCCAGAGTGATCTGGGTTGTGCTTGAAACCTATTCTTTGCCCATCTATTTTCTCACTCAAATACTACTGGTCTTTGTATCTCTGGGTTACGTTCAGCCTGGTTTAATTTAACTTGATATTATTTTATTACCTTATTTTACATCATATAAAATGCTGTCCTCTATAAAACTTACAAATGACTTCCTGGGTGTCTGGAAAGGAAGCTGACAGCTCATGTTGCCTAATCTTACCCACATATACACTACACAAGTCTTTTTGTTTATGTAAAAGAAGGCAATACATCCAGAAGAGAAGGGAAGCTGACCCACCTCTTAGGTTGGTGCTCAGCACTTCTGATCCCAAGACTTTCTGAAAGGCAAGAGCAGCTGCCTCTAAGACAGCAAGATAGTGTAGCATGCCTCTGTAGAGCTCCGGTGTGCTTGGAGGGAGCTCCTCCTGTGACCTCCACACTTCTACAACATACTGAACCCCGACTCTGCTATTTTCAGAAGCAATGGATATCGTAGCATTTTATAAGACTTCTGTTCTGGAGAGAGGTTTTCCCAAGTGTTTTTCCCCACCTCAGGGGTTCTGAGTACCCAGGTTAATGCTCCAAGCCTCCTGCAGGGCTGGTGCCTGGGAGCCCAGGTGTGAGAGACTTAGTAAAGGAAGCTGCTGCCTCTGAACTCCGGTGCATTCCTCAACCTGAACCTTCTTCTTTCCAGAGTTTTTCTTTTTCTCCTGTTTTCTTCCTTTTTTATATTTATTGAATGAACATTTTTTCATACAATATACTTTGATCATTTTTTTCCTCTCTCTCCTAACTCCTCCCAGGTCCTCCCCACCTCCCTACCTGTATAAATTTCATTCTCTCTCTCTCTCTCTCTCTCAAAAAAGGAATGAAAGAAAATAACCAAAACAAAAGATCATGAAAAACATGGAGTCTGATTTGTGTTGCCCAGAGCCTGTCCTTCAGTGTGGCTGACTGACTTTGCTGCTCCCAGCATGTATTAGTTGAAGAGAGCTTCTTAGTAGAGGGTGGGTCTTTGTGCCCACTTCCCCTTTCTTTGTTGGGAAATTTTCTGACTTTTGATGTTTTTTAGCCACATAATGGACACAAAACACACAGGAGTGAACTCACTAGAGATACTAAAAAATACATTGCAATTGGACTTTAAAATTCCTGATCACTAAACTCATATTGTCTTCTATACTTTGCCTTCTGACAATCATGTGGAAATTCTAGGAAGTTAGAATTCAAAGTATCAGTACTTGGCCTGGGCATGATTCTTCCCACAGAAAAATTACCTTACTTTGAGGAAGGACTACTGTAGTATAGTTTTAAAAATGCAAAGATGCAGGGCTTTTTAGCTGACACCTTTAATCCCAGTGTGTGGGAGGCTGAGGCAGCAGAAACACTGTAAATCTGATGAGTTAAATCCAGTGAGTTCCAGCATGGATAGGCAGCTGAGTGAGACTTTGTCTTTAAAAACAAACAAGCAAACAACAACAAAACGTTAAAAATAAAAACATATCAGAAGTTCCAGACTACCCTTATCCACATAGTGAGTTTGAGGCTACTATGGACTATATGAGACCTGTCTCAAGAAAGCTAAAGCAACAGGACAAGCTAGATGGCTCAGTAAAGGTACTTGCTGATGAACCTGACATGCTGGCTTTGGTTTCAAGGACTCAAATAGGGAGTAGAGAAGGACTTTAAGTTTGACCTCTGACCTCCACATTCATCCCTTGGCACACTCCTTCCCCCTCCCCCAATACATAAATGTAGAGAAATTTTAATCCACCAACAAGGCTACTCTGGCAAGGAATCATATCCGAAGACCCAGGCCTGTGTCTTCTGGCTGGAACACAAATACACTATACACCGTTAATCCCTCTGGCTGGAATACAGATATACCCTTAGTACACACCTTTAATCTCTAACATTGAAGGAAAAGTTAGAGAAAAGAAGTAGCCATGTTTGAAAGTGATGTCTAATTGAGGGGCAGGCAAAGTAGTGAATCAGAGAAAGATTTGACAGAATGAGTTAGAGACCCAACTTTCATGAGTACAGACAGGAAGGAGAGGCTACTTAAGAGCAGCACAAGGGAACTGAGTTGAGATCAGGCAATGCAGTGGAATTCAGTTCAGTCACAGTTTAGTCAGAGTCAGTTCAAGTCAGTTCAGTTGAGTGCTTGTAGAGCAATTGAGTTAGTTCATGAAGTTCAGTGCAAGTCAGCTTGGAGAGGAGTTTGAGCCAGAGCAGCTGAATTGAATCAGCCAGCCAGAGTTCAGAAAGAGATAGTAAATGTGAGCTTACTCAACAGTAAGCACCTGAGATGACAATTACATCTGGCAAATAAAAATTACATTTACAAATAAGTATAATAAAAAATTAAACGACAATGAATAAGATTTCAAAGCTGCTAAGGAAAGGGATATACCATAGCTCTCTCCTTGGAACAAGTCTGGCATTGAGTGAGGGCTCAAGTGCTGAGAAGCTCAAAGCCTAAAAAAATCATTCTGTATCCCATTTCCAGGACAAAGGCTATCTTCTAAGGCACAGAGATGATTCTATCCATGGATAACTCCTATCTGGACCTGATAAACAACCACAGTCATTCCTTTAAGACTCCATAGCTTGTTTCCTAAAACACAGTACACTTTATAAAGCTCTATGAATTTGAAATTTACATATGTTAGAATCAAAGGCTATGTTCTGGGTGGGACATAATTTATATAGGCAGAGAAGAGGAAGCTGTGATGAGGAGGTGCATCAGGTGGCTTATCAATGTTATAACAAATGGTTTGGATGATCAGCTTGTAAGGAGATAAGTTTTATCTGCTTCATAGTTCCAGTGGTTTCTATCTATGACTGACTGACCCTGTTGCTGTGGAGCCTGTGATGAAGTAGGATGTCATAGTGTGGAGAAGGTGGAAGAACAAAGCTGTGGCAGTGAATGGGGCATGGAGGAAAAGGCATGGAGATTTAAGATTGAGGAAGTCAGGAATCTCCTCCCTATTTGGACTACATGTAACAAAACACAGCATGGACAAGGCTATAATTCCTAAAAGTGGACGAGTGGATGCTGAGTGAATGGACTATAAAAGGACCATGATACTCAGGCCAGAAGGTCATGAGTCTCAGTCCAGTTTCAGGCCTCTCTGGACCACCCCCATTCTCAGAAGTGTTTCTCATCGTTATTTCCTTCTCTATTCATGTGTCTTTAGTACAGTTCTTTACTCTGAGACACAGGACATAGAAATCGCAACATGTGCCCTTTGGAATCATATCCACACTTATACCAAAACCACTCACCTAATGACCAAGAGGTGAAAGAGAAAGAAAGAGAAGGAAGTGGAATGAAGGAAGTGGCTAGATTCTATTGTCTCCTCCAGTGTAAAATCTCCATTGACCTTTAGGCTTCCTAACAGGTCCTGCCTCTCAATGCCATCACTTCCTGTATTAGTTACTTTTCTGTTCCTGAGATAAAATATCATGATCAAATCAACTTACATCTGGCCTAACAGTTCCATATGGATAGAAGGGTAAGAGAAGAGAATCCTCATCATGGTGAGCAGTCATGACAGCAAGTGGCAGACTTGGCCCAAACACAAAGCAAAAGACCTCTATACTCTCAACTGCAACCATGAAACAGAGAGACCAAATTAAATGTGAGGTGAGACTGTGAATGTGTGAAGCCTGTTATTGTAAACACGTGAAGTCTGTTCCCAGTGAAGTAATTCCTTCAGCAAGCTCACACCTCTGAAACCTTCTGAAACAATGCCACCAACAGAGGACCAAGTGTTCAAATACATGATCCTATGGGGAACACTCTAATTCAACCCATCATTCCTTTCAGTAGCAAAACAACTGGAGACCATCTGTATAACATAAAGTCCTTTGGAAGATTCAAACCATAGCATGGGTGGAGTTTGAGGAGAAACTGTGGTGTCCTATCTTTTTCCTTAGTGTGGGTTAGCTCAAAATGTTTGCACTGCTCAGGAAACATGAGTTACTAAATCAGCCCTACTACACAGAAAGACACAGCCCAGTCTACACAGAAAGCATGGATTTCTTATAAAATATTTCCTTCTCACATCCATAGCTACTTATCAACTGCTGCAATTGCTTGGTGACTGAGGAGTGATTTTACCATTTGGGCTGTTTTAGATGGAGCCAAAGGAAAGTGAGTAAGGCCAGAATCTACAGCTAGATCCCCTTGCAATGATGTCATTCTATGACCCCATCTCATCTTTCGTATCAGCCTTGCTTGAAAAGACTTCCCTGACAAAACCCCAAATCTATAAGGGAAACCTTAATAACAATGATCATTCTCAAAGGCAGTCATCCTCTCCTCATAACACAATGCTAAAATAATAAAATAAGGAATCTTTCTCCTCTCAGAGAACCAGAAGTTCAAAACTATAAGCAAGGGATTTGACTCGCTACAATCACACCATCAAAGCACAAGTACAGCTTGTGCATGGTCCTGTGTAGTTGCTTCCAATAACTCCACAGGTTTTTTTTTTCCTCCTCCTTATTTTTTACTTTTTTCCTAAGGAATGGCTGGGCCTGTCACTTCAGGTTTTATTTCTGAGGCCTTTTTTTTTTTCTTCTAGTCACAATGTCTCTTTAGATACTCAACAAAATTGACTCATCCAAATTCTCCAAGGAAGCATGTCAGTTGTTCGCTGGAGAACTCTTCAGGCTTGTCTGTTAGCATGGCTGTGTATATGAGCATGCCTTTTACTGTAACCCTGAGGAAAACAAGAGTTAAAAAAAAAAGATCTGTGAAAAGGAGGGAAGAGGGAAGCAGGGAAGATCTGAGTGTAACTCACAGAAACATTCTACCTGGAAAGTTGGGTTATAATTATGAAGAGGGAGCATCCCGTGAGAGACAGTCAACAAACCTCCAGCTAAAGGAAGAGTCCTTTGTGTTCTTCCAGGAAGGAGAGAGATATTTACTCAAGCCACAGTGTGATGCACAGAACCAGGCCCAAGTGTGAGCTTCCAATATTAGGTAGAAATCCAAGCATTCTAATATAATCACTCATGAGGAAGTATGATAACAACTATGCATCCTCTACATACCTGTTGGGTAACTGAAAAGATCTACTGCAATCCAGAAATTTTTTGATAGTTCCTTGTTTTAACTTTAAAACCGTTGAGAGTGGTACCTTTTATCCCATAATAATATAAGGTAGTCATCTGAGTACCTGAATCATATCACTGGCACACAAGTTACTCCAGTTCAATAAGTAATGAGGGGAGACCTGACTATTTGAACTGTGTCAAAACAGTGATTCTGACTCTGTAGTTCAATCAGGGTCCAGATTCTGTACAGCTCAATAGTTTCTCGGTAAAGGTTACTCCAGCACTATTGGCCCATAAACCACACTGTGCAGTGAGACAAACGTGGGTTGCATAGGGTAACCACAAACAGGAGTCCCTGGAGATGTTCAAGGGAAAGCAGAGTTCATAAATCTTCATTTTTAACTACCTGTGATGGCTCACATTGATAGTCACTTTGACAAGATCTAGAATCACTGAAAAGACAAATTTCTGAACATGTCTACGAGGGAGTTTCTAGATTGAGTTGAGGTGGAAAGACCCATCATAAGTATGGGAAGCAACATCTCATAGGCTGGGAATCCTTGACTGGATAGAGAGAGGAAAGTAAGCTGAGAACCTATGCTCACCATTCTCTGCTTTTGGACTCCAGGTTCAGTGTGACCAACTGTTTTTAAGTTCTTCCTACCATACCTTCTCCACCACAATGAAGTGTGAACTTGAACTGTGGGAAGATAAACCTTTCCTTCCTCAAGTTACTTTGTCAGATAGTTGGTTCATCAGTGAGAAAAAAAGTTAACATATAATTCCCCAGGAGCTAATTCATAATAAGAGCAGTGAGAAGCAGCCAAGAGTATGTGATCCAGCTCTTTAGGTCTTCAAAAGGCTTCAGGAGCCACATGAACAATTTGAGATCCAAAGATACTTCTCAGTCATGCATGAGAGCCAGGAATTATGGGTGAACTCATTGTGACCAGAGTGGTAGCATAGCACTTTAGCATATAGTAAAGGGCCAGAGAGACTAATTCAGAGTCCAGTCTAGAGAAGTAACTAGGACTCAGCTTCTAAGAGGACATGAAACTCCACAAAACTGCTTCCCTTCACCTGAGGCTTGGACTTTCAGTATCTGAGCTCAGCATTCAGTTGAGCTGGGGAAGTGGAAAGGAAGATGGTGAATGTTCCGACTGATCTAATGCATGAGCATGCTATAATTAATTAGAGATATGGAACATTGATTTCCACAGGTCAGCAGTTGCTTTTGGGTAGAGCTGTGTCTGATGTACTTTACAGTCTTCATTAGTTTCCTTAGGGAAAGTCCCAATGCTGTCTTCTATCGTTGTCTAGAGTGCTTGTACAAGCTATTGTTTCCTAAGGTCTCTAAGGCTCTTGGTTTAAAATCTTGGCAAGAATTACTCAGTTAGTAGGGTCTTTCCACAGCATGCACAAAATCCTGGGTTCCATTCCCAACACAGGACAAACTGAGAATAGTCCAACAATTCAACCAAATGCAATCTAGTCCTGCCACTAGAAGCCTTGCCTGGTTGGCTACAAGAGGTTATCCTTAAATTCTTTATGTAGCCAAGGATGCCTTTGAACTTTGAATCTTCCTGCCCCTACCTGTCAAATTCTGAAATTACAGGTATGCATGACTATTCTCAGTTTGAAGACTGTAAAGTACATCAGCTTGATGTTTTTGTGGGTCTCCTAACTGTGGGAGTAGGTGTGTCTCTGACTTTTTTGCCTGCTTTTAGGATTCCTTTCCTTCTGTTGGATTTTTTTGTCCTACTTTGTGTTGAGGATTTTTACCTTGTCTCACTGTATTTTGTTTTGTTGTAGTGCCTGAGTCAAAGAGGACTCCTGCTCCTGCCTACCTAGAGATACCCTATCCCCAATCTTTGTGTCTGTAACTGAGATGATTTATTGAAAACAAAGTGTGGAAGGTCTTTTAGAGTAGACCCCAACCCAAGGTTTAGAAGCCTAAATAAATTTGAAACTGGTGTTCAGAAATGAGATGTCTGCTAATGAGCCATAAGGTGTGATCTGTTATTTTATATCTACACTTCATATCAAAGAGCAGTGGAAAGTTGTTGAGAAGAGAGGTTGGTTCAGTGGAGAATGAACGGAGGCTTTGTATTCTGCTCTGTTTGGTGTTTTATTTCCTCAGCTTCAGGCTGAGTTCAGTTCACTTGCAGTGTCTATGATGGATGTAAGCTTTTAGGAAGAGCCAAGCACCCACACTTCTCCCTCTCCAGCAGTTATTGCTGTGGCTCTGACTCTCTTATCACCTCATCTGACACTTGTCCCTTCTGGTCTGTGGGAAGCTCCCCTCCTCCCCAGCCCCGGATGGCCAGCAGTCCTGTGATCTACTGCACTATGAACTGTTCTTGTCTTTCGAATGCGTTGAAGTCACAGGAAGCAAATCAAAGCAGCCATGGCATAGCAGCCATTAAGGATCCAGATGCAGAGAAGTCAGAATTTCCTTGTTCCCTAGGTCCCATATATCCTTTCCAATCCCTTTTAGCTATAGCTTTATCTTCTTATTTCACTTGCTTTTAAGACAAAGAAGGTATGGACAAATGCTACATGAGGCTTCTTGTGTGAATATTTATATACACATACAAGCAATATAACTGTATTAACCTTGAAATTCTACACTTACAGTGTATATAAAGATGTTAAAGAAGTTGATACCTAACTAACAGCATATTCAGAAAAAGAACATTTAATTATTAAACATACACTCACCTATAAATAACAACACTAAAAGCTATCATCTATAAGAAGACAAACAGCACATGTACAAGCAGAAACCCTCAGAGTTAGGTTCTCAACAGCTGCCTCTGGTTATGCTGTTTGTTGTGGTCTATGTACCTGGTCACTTTGAGACGGGAAAGCCTTTGTTACCATAAAAGACTTAATGGAAGCTCAAGCCAGAGATCCAAAGCAGTTGACCTGATTTGCTAAACACAAATATTACAGATACTAAGTTCTGGAATAAAGCATGTTCTACACTCATGTTTTCAAAAGGAAAACTCATTCACCAGAATAGACTATATGCTTCCTAGTAATCATAATACAGAACACAATACAGAAAAAAATAATATGGAAATTTATTGAGCAATTGGCAATAGAACAATGCTAGTTATTTTAGCTATATACTGTAATTCAGATCTCACAAAGTACTGGGACAGACAGCTGACAGTGACATGAATGTCAGTCAATGAACTGGAAACAACTAATTCCAACTAATTTTCAATTTTACATCACCCCGTTGCATCCTCAGAAACAGTCTCTGATTAGCCCAGCTTGGGGTGCATGCCTCTTATGTGGTTTACCATGCCAAAGGACACAAAGCTCAGGAAAAGAACCTTCAGGCATATGGCTATGTTTCTGCAGGACAGTGCTCTGATTTGTCCCACTGATGCTCCAAGAAAATCAGAACAACATCAAAAAAGGCAAAATTCTGGGTTCTCAAGAAAGACAAAATGCCCAAAATCAGGGAGGTTCAGTAGGTTTACCCAGTTCATATAACTACAAATGTTTGTTTATGGTCAAGATAGAGCACCTCAGGTATGTCTTATATTAATTCTTTGTGTGTGTGTGTGTGTGTGTGTGTGTGTGTGTGTGTGTGTGTGATGCACATGTGTATGCATGTGTGTGTGCACGTGTGTGTGGAGATACATGTTCATACTGTGTATACAGAAGGAGATATGGAGGCCATAGGTCAACCTTGGGAGTTTTTAGCTAGTCACTATCCATTTTTTTTAAAGATACAGTTACATTTGGTGAGCTTGCTGATTAGGTTAGGCTGATTCTTCAGTGAGCTTCAGGGATCTGTCTGTCTTCACCTCCCCAGCTCTGAGATTTTAAATGTGCACCATTATATGTGGCTTTTTAAAACAAGGGCTTTGAGGATTGAACTTAGATCCTCGATTTTGATGAACAAGCACTTTTCTCATGACTTATGTCTCTAGTCCCAGTTACCTTGTCCTTGGCCCTGGTCCCTAGTATCCTATGACTTTTCGATTTGAAGTTACTACATGGAAGGGGGACTAGCAAAGGAAGACTTGTGCTTTAGATGGCAAAAATCAATCAATTTAATCTCACTTTCCTCCACTAATACAAAAATTCTTTTGATAAGCCAGGATTCATAAGCGATAGGGTATGTCAAGTAATAATTAATTAACTAATTAATTAATTAAAAAATAAATATAGTAAAGACTTGAAAGACACAAATCTGGTTTGTTCTGCCACTTCTGCCACAACTGCGAGGATTTAATTACACCATGCAGCTAAGGCGACTGGCAGGAGGCTTTGCCCCGAGTAATTGTTTCATGCATGTTGTGCATTATAATGTGATTATTAGTGAACATATTCCATTGTGATAAATGAGGGTTTTTTAAAATAGTAATTGAGTATAATTATCAAGGCTTTCTAATAAGCAAAGATTTCCTAAACTTCTTTAAACTTCGAGCATGAGCATTCCTTACTCATGAAAGTAGACTGTCATTAGTTTCTCTGAATTGAACCATTCCCTAAAGGCTTAGGGAGTTAGGGGGACAAGTCTCAGAAAATTCCTGAATGTTACATGACTCACAGTGCACCTCCCTGAAGTTATATAAACAGAAATAATTGCTGGAAAGAGTGGCTGGACCAGTGAGCTGAGGCCACTCCACCTGTGAGCTGTGCTCTGAGCTCCAGGGATGCATATTCATGGTGATAGAACTATCTTTGAGGCACCCCTGCTCCTGTAAGTAACTACTCACTCACATTCCTGTAAATAACACCGATGCAGTTGCTGGTTTGCCAAACTGGACTTATGTAGAATCACTTCTTTGGTCTTTAATCATGCCCTATCTGAAGTCACATAAGAATAACAAAAAGGAAAAACACAAAATGGTAATCACTAATAATGTTTTAATTTTTAAAAATTGCAAAAAGCAGATTATCAAATTCTTTTTTAAGTTAAAAAGCACTTGGTCATCAAAAAACCATTCACAAGAATGAAAGGCAATGTGGGAGACACTGTCAGTATATGACAATGTCAAGGGGCTCCTACTTGAACACACAGTTATTCATGGAATTATCTAGTGTTGTAGAGAGGAGGTGCAAAGAGCAAGCATGTATTACCTCACAGTTTCTGAGTGCTGATTGTCTCTGGCTTGGTTGTCTCATGGGATGGCGATAGGACATTTGGGAGCTGTGTTCAATTCAGAACCTTGTGCTCAAGGCTCTCATCTTTCCCATGTGGCTGTGGGAATCATAAGGTACTTGCTGGCTGCTGGCTGGAAACATCAGTTTCTTATAATGCATCCTTCCCCTTAGGACAGCTTAGAAAATGACAGGAGAAGGGAGTGGGGAGGAAGGAGAGGGGAAAGGAGGGAGGGAAGCGGGAAAGGAGGGAGTAGGAAAATATGAACCACCGTCTTTTTATAGCTCAACATCAGAGGCGATATCTTATCACTTTTGCAGTGTTTTGTTCACCAGAAGTAAGTCCCTGGATTCTATTCACACTTCTGTGAGAGAAATTTCAAGGTGTGAACCCAGGAAGTGAGGTAATAGATGCCATCTTATCAGGTCATGGAAGCCATCTTGGTAATTGTCTACTGCACTGACAAATTAGTGAAAGACAGATACGATGATAGAAAAATGGACAAGGAATTGAAAGAACATTTTTAAAAAGAAGATACATCAATCATCCGTAATAATTTGTAGTTCAACTGTATTTCTGGTCCTGATTCACCAGGATATGACCAAGCACTAGCTATCATGTTTTCCCATAATGATACACTGTATCATTAAACTGTAAGCCAAAATATCTCCTTCCTTCCTTGAGTTACTTTTTGGAGGCATGGTTAGGGTTAGGGTTAGGGTTAGGGTTAGGGTTAGGGTTAGGGTTAGGGTTAGGGTTAGGGTTAGGGTTAGGGTTAAGGTTAAGGTTAAGGTTAGGGTTAGGGTTAGGGTTAGGGTTATCTTATTTCAATAAGAAATGTATCTTATAAGATGACCAGAGGGAAGGTATGAAGAGATTTTCTGGAAATAGAGTCAGAGAAAGGAGAATATGAGATCTGAGAAAGGAGAATATGAGATCTAAAAAAGGAGAGACAAGGAAAGTATGTTGAGTGATTTATTAGCTATATGTTGAAATTTGAAATATACTGTCATGTTGGCATCATTACCCAAAACATGTATCTCGAGTTCATAGACCTGGGAAATAGCATCCTGGCTGAAGAGTGCCAACCCATTCAGCATCCATTGCTGTGTACAAAATAACATGAATATAGAAAAGAATACATCATTAAGCATTAAATGTATGAGGCAGTGTGAAGCCAGACAAGGGCCACAAAGGAAGCTTTTAGGAAGAATTTGGTCATTTATACACTTTTGCAACTTCACAGATGCTAAGGTTTGAAGTAGAACTTCATGTCCATGCTTTCTTATCCCAGTTTCGAACTTTCAATTCATCTTTAATCATACAAATCAAGAATCTCTTGGAGTTGTTACACAGGTGGAATGTGAGTGATAAGTTTTCTATGTGTGAGGTAGGATGCTCATGCCCTCCAGTTCACTAATTGACACATTTCTGCTCCTCCCTTCATTCCCTGATATAATACTCATCTGGCTTTTTGTGCAATTTGAAGACCCTTGGTTTTGTTTTTTGTTTTTTTTTGCTTTTCTTTCTTTTTTTTCCAGCCTCAGCATTGAGGCATTATGAACAAACACAAGTGAATAATAAACACAGTAGCTCTACTGAGTTCAATCAGGGGCAATAAGTGTTTGTAAACATTCAGTCATAGCATTCAAACATTCTGACAGTTAACAACATACTGGTTAAACATACAAAGAGCAAGCCTTCATAGGGTTTTCCAGTGACCAGCACCAGTACTTCCTAATACAGTCTCCTCTTCCATAGTAAACATCTCTGCTTAATGGGGTCTCATTTGGTGTTCCACCGGGTTTTTTTGCTTCTAAATTTGTAGGAAACTCTGATTTAGAATGGATGCTATCTACAAGTTTCATTGTTAAGACTAGAAACTAGTGAGAAGGCTTAGGAAAATGATTCCCCCACCCCATGTCAACTAAGAAAGGCTGTCATGACTACCTGCTTTTGTTTAAGATTTGAAATTATAAGTTTTAAATCAGAATTAATATTTAGCATCAAGCAGTATAAGCATTCATAGTTTAAAAGTAATCTGTCTCAGGAAACTACTAAGTGGTGAAATAATGTATGCTTTGCCCTGTGTGCTGTACATCTAATGTGTGTGTACATCTAATGACTGGGTCTCAGGGTTGGACTCACATGGTGAAAAGTGGTGGGTCTTTCACAGACTGCCCTGTGCTAATGCCTTGTTTTCCATAATGTGTTCAATTCCTACACACGGGTGTCATTCTTGAAAATGAGTTGTGAGGTTTTCATTGTATGCATTTATTTACTCTGTATGTATGTGCATGTCTTATGTGCATATGTGAGTATGCAAGCTATGGCTTGCATATGGAAGTCAAAGGACAACTTGAGCAAGTCAATTCTCTTCTTCTGCCATGTTGGTTTTGGAGGATTGAACACTATGCCTTTTTCACTGAGATATCTCTGCCAGCCCCATGGGTGTTATTTTTTTTGAAGCCAGCTTTATTGATTAGTAGATGTTGTGGAGCCACAGAGGCATATCTTTGAAGTATTCAGTTGGATGGGTCTTTTCTAGCAATTTCCATTTTTTATCAAGAGAAAAAATCGAAGCTATTTTCAATGCAAAAGCGAACTCTGAACAGCACCCACTAGAATTAGTAAAGCAACATTTCATCAGAAAATCACCTGCAAAATTTAGAGCACAATTTACAATTACTAATTGGTGTGTTAAATGGATGTATTCAGAAAGTAGCAAGGGGATGAGTCAATACTTCCAAAAGAACCTTAATTTCAGGATTTCCTGAGTGAGTGCTCCAAATTACCAGCCTACCTCCCCATTAGTGCCCGGGTTAGAGAAGTCAGCTCACCCAGACGTTTGTTGTGTGCATAATTTCAAAATGAATAAATACTACTTTGGAAATCACTCTGGTTCATTTTGCCAAAAGCGACACCCTTTCTGGGCATGCAGCCACTAGATATTCACCCTACTTTCTTTGCGACTGTGAAACCCTGAAACATTGTTTGCAGATCTATCAAAGGACTCATTGAGTCAGAGGATGATCGGGGAGAATGTGTCAGTCATTAAAATGTAGAAGGGTGAGATAAAAATAGCAAAAACGTGCAACTCTCATCTCGGTATGCTGCAAGTAGCTTTTCACTCTTAGCACTAAAGGTGGTGTCCTATCATGGCTCAGTGCTCTGCTGTGGGGAGCACTCCTCTTCTTACCATTTCTCAGTTGTCCATGAATGTGTTTGTAAAGCAGCTGCTGTCTATTTTCAGCTTGTATTCACCCACTGGGCCAACTCATCTGTACATAGACCTTGAACTTGAGCTAGTGGGTATAATTTGTACAACTACAGTGAGCCGCACTGGGTGGGGGTGGGGGGCTCTGACCTTGTTCTAGATGTTTCATTGCCATCTTATGATAGGAGGTTCAACAGACTGCAGTTTGTAACAGGAAATTCTGAACACTGCTTGGTACACTACAGTTAAATACCCAGTGGTGCCCTGGGAATTAGTCAAAGAATGTCAGTATCTGTGAGGGTGGTTCTCTATAATGGAATCAGCCTAGATTGAGATTCATCTCTGGAGCTTGTCAGAGGGGTTAGTGTCTCTCCTTTTCCATAGTTTGAATACAAAAATTTCTTTCTAAACCTTCTTATTCTAAAGGTGTGGTCCCTAATGCAGCATGTTCAAAGATGGTGCTTTGGGATGATTATGAAGTCATGAGGGTTCTGACTTCATCAATGGATTCATCTTTGATTGGTTCTTAATTGAATGGTGCTATTGGGAGGAGGTAGAAACTGTTGAAGATGGGACTTATCTGGAGGAAGAAGGTCACAAGGCATACCTTGGGGACACACCTTTGTCTTGACCCCAGCTGGGATTTTACTGCTTTGGAGACATAGCCTAGTTGGGTTCCCAGACACAAGGACCCAGGTACACTCACTTGGAAGCTTAGCATTGGAGAAGCATAGACAAGTGAATCCCTGGGCTCACAGGCCAGCCAGTTTAGCCTAATAGGCCAGTAAAATGTCATTTCTCAAAACAAGGTAGATGGCACTTGAGGAACAACAGCTGAGGTCCAGTGAGCTCTACACACACACACATACACACACACACACACACACACGCACGCGCACGCGCACGCGCACGCGCACGCGCACACGCACACTTGAAGTATCTCAGAGATCTTTGGACTGTTTCTTTCCCAATCTCCAGTGTTCCTTCTTCTGGCCTACTGGGGTCTGTGCTGTGTCCCTCCTGCCTCCTGCCTGCTCTGAATGATGCTGATATGACAAAGCCTATGATTTGTGGCTGCCTGGACCTGTTTGGACTATATTATGACAGAGCAAGATCAACATAGCCCCAAGGAGAGTCTGTAAATGAGTTTTCATCTTGCATGAACATGAAGTTTTCTGATCTTTATCCTAATTGAAATGGAAAAGCATCCATTTTATAGACCAATGACTCTGCCCCATGGATCTGAGGCCCCATTTGCTGGCCTTTGCTGGAACACCATGATTGGCATAGCAGCCATAAAGGGAGCTAGGACTCAGTAGGGTTGGTGATATATGAAGCCATCACCCTAGATCTATACACTTTCTGTAGAGACAAAACTGCCAACTTACACATTTCTATGGATCAACACCCCTGTGCTTTCTAGAACACCAGTCTGTCATTAGATGCCCTTGGCACCTGAGAATTCAATTTGACATTCCTTGTTATAAAAAGTTTCCTCTATAGGCCAAAGGAGCACTGTAGGGCTATTGCAAGTGTGAAGTGTGTTAATTCCAATGATGCCCCAAGGAACTGAGATGTGACAGGAGCAGGTTACCAGCTGCAACTGGTATCAAGCCAGAACTCTCTTATCAGGTTCCTACTCTCCCTGACCCTTCTCCAGCAAGGAACCATAAGGACAAGGCTTTGTGTGTTTCAGACTCTGAAGCCAATCATTTTTCAGAATATCTGTGTCTGCTTTGTCCCTTTGTTCAACATGTGACTGCACTGCTGAAACAGTTGGAGGTCACTTTGGAGAACTCTCACAGGATCACTTTGGATTCATCTACCACTGATACCAAAGTACCTGAGAATTAGCTCATTCTTGTGGCAGGGGAGGTAGGAACAGCAGGAGGAGGAGCAGAAGGAGCAGGAGAAGCAGAAGGAGCAGCAGGAGTTAGCAAGAGCAGTAGGAGGAACAGGAGCAGCAGAAGCAAAAGGAGGAGCAGAAGCAGCAGGAGAAGCAGGAGAACAGGAGGAGCAGGAGCAGCAGGAGCAGAAGGAGTAGCAGAAACAGCAAAAGCAGCAGGAGCAGAAGGAGAAGCAGGAGTAGCAAAAGC